>NC_135334.1:79799977-80105307 GCF_023851605.1 Tamandua tetradactyla | reverse complement strand
AAGCTCCCTGATTTTTGTGTCTTTCTGCTCTTTCTTCCTTGCCTGTCAGGGGTAGCAGAAGCAAGACTGCATTCTCTTTCCCTCTCAGATGCCCTGATACCTAAAAGCAAAAGTCCCTGCCATCGGTTCATACTGTTTGATCCTGTCATCTTCCCAGCCTCTCACTGCCTGCTCTTTTCTTCAGTTCTTGCATCCGTGTTCCCCAGGAGTCCCTCTAAAACCAGGGCATTTTCAACCACTGACATTTGGGAGGGGCTGCTCAGAACCCTGCATCTACTGGTGAGAGGATGCTTTCTCCAGGCTGTCCTTCTGGAACTCCCAAGCCTGAGTCAGGATGCCTCTGTCTGTTACCTTAGCATACTAGAATATCCTTGTTTATGTTTCTTTCTTTGAGCTTCTTTATCTCTTACAGCCTAGAACTCACCACCCATATATCTGGTGAAGGAGGAAAAAGGGAAGGAGGAATGGAAAGAGAGAAGGGAAGGGTGGCAACATGTACGACCTGACAGCAACACTATTTACTACCTGTGTGACTTTAACTTCTCTGAGCTTCTTTTTTCTCAGGTGAGAATGGGGGTGACTGTATTTCCTGAAGAGAGTTGTTTTAACTATTAACTTAGTTAATTCTACTTCTCTCATCTCAGTTCCTTGACTGTGCTCTATTGTCCCTCCAGCTCCTTGCTTCCCCAAACTTGTTCTCCCATCTCAGTATCTCTGATTGCTATGTCTCCAACTTTCCTCTAACTCCAACCTCATTGGCCTCCTCTGCAGTCCAGACCCCTATTGTCAGGGTCACACTTTAGGACCAGGCCCTTGCTACCTGTCAACACCCCCACCTCCAGCTCCCAGCTCCATCACCCTGCCCTACCTGTACCTGTCCAGGTCTTCCTACCTGGGAACACCCTGAAGGCAGGGACTTGATCTGTCCAGGTCACTGTTATATCTCTGCTCTTTAGTACAGTGTTTGACACATGGCAGTCTTAGATAGATATTTGTTAAATAAATCAATCAATGTACCATTTCACATGCATGCCCGGATCCTCATCTCCTCTTCCTATTTTTCGTTTGTCTCCTGGTAACCATGGTGCCCCTCCAAGCATCCTCCACATCCTTTCCTCTCTCTCACCACCTGATCTCATGCCCTTTTTACTTTGCCTGAACTGGTGATTGTCTCATCACTGATCTCCTCCTTCTCCTACCCAACCTGTGCACATTGCCAGATTTATTCTCCTAAAGCAGTACTTTGACCATTCTCTTCCCCTGTTTTGTTGCCTGGCCAATTATATGACCCTTTATCTGGACATTATTCCACCAGAGAAGCAGTGTGGTGAAACAGAAAACACTAACTTTGCAGTCAGGCAGAATTGCATTCCAGACTTCTCTCTTCTGCTCACTCTGAGTCCTAGTTTCCTCAGATGTGAAAGAACACATATCCCAGGGTTATTGTGTGTCTCACACACAACTAACATTTATTGAGGCTATGTTCTGTGCCGGATACTGTGCTAAGTTTTATACGAGCATTATTTCATTTAACCCTCATATCAACCATATAAGGTGGGTATGTTAATTCTCATATTACAGAAAATGAAACTAAGGCTTAGAGACATTAACTAATTTGTCCAGGGCCACATTGTAACCCTGCAGAGTCAGGATTTGAACTCAAGTCTGTCTGAAAGCAGAGCTCGTTTTTTATCACTCCTAGTAGCTAAGGGGTTATTATTATCATCCTTGTTTTATAAATGAGGAAATGGAAGCACTGAAAAATGAAGTTGCTTGCCCATAGCTAATAAATATGGATCAAAGAATCAAATTGACGTGGTTTGACTCCAGAATCGGTGTCTTAACCCTATGCTGCCCTACCTCACTTAAATATACTCTTCTAAGAGAGCCATAAACATGTATTTATGATTGAAACTGCTATGTCCTAGACTCTCTTCTCACTCTCACATCCTCTCTGATACATCTCTCGTCCATGGCTTCAGTTACCCTTTATTTGTCCAAATCCATATCTCCAGCCAAGACCTCACTTTTAAGCTCCAAATCTGCAAATTCAACTGCTTCCAGGATTTGTCCACATGGGGATCCCAACACACACCCCAAAACTGCCTTTCCATATCGTACTGCAGGAAGTGCTGCCACTTTAGGCATCAGGCCAGAACCCACAGGGCAGGGGGCAGTATGGAGTATAGAGTCCTCTCACTACCTCGCCCTTCCTGTAAATCAGTGAGCAAGTCTGGTCAGCGTCACCTCCTCATGTCTCTCATGTCTGTTTGTGTCCTCTCAGCCCCACTAACCTGACCATTACAGGAGCTTCACACCTGGTTTCCCTCCTCGCATGGGTTTTCTCCCTTCTCCAGGCCTCCAGTGACCTACTCGGGTTCTCTCCCCTCAGCTTTTCTGTGGTTTCTTCCTCTCCATCTTCCCTTTTTTATGGCATGCCTAGTTCAGAGCACATTGAGGCCATGATACATCAAGAAAGTTGTTTCACTCTCAGCCTCAGTTTTCTCAATTAAAAATGGGAGCCATGATACCATCCTCCCAGGGTTGGTATGATGATTAAGTGAGGTACTGTATGAATTGCATGGCACAGGGCCTGACACACCATAAGAGCTCAGAAAATTGACTTTCCCTCTGCCTCCCCTGTTCATGTGTGTCCCTAGCCTCTCCCTGGGATGCCTCCTAGGAAGGGATAGAGTCAGTCCCTGGGCACTGCCCTGCCACTGTCCTGGTTGTCCCAGGGACATCCAGGGAAGTTAGTTGTCAGCCTGTTCCACCTTCTTTCGCCCTTCCCTCTCCCTCTCCCCTTCCTCCAGCTCAAGCCTCCACCTCTCTCCACCCCACTCCACTCTCAGGGTCTGGCTGTTCCTGTCTCTCTGACTTACCCTCCATTCAGTATCAGCTCACTCACTGTCTTCTGCCTTACACATTCACTCTCCTTCAGTCTGGCTCCCTGATACCCCCACCAAACTCTGGCCTCTTCCTCTCTCCTTTATGCTGAGCCTTGTGTCCCCATCTCCCTTCCTTCACTGAGGCTATTCCTACTCCCATCTGCCTTTTGCAGCCCCCCTCCTCACCCCTGTTGTCTTTCTGGTCCCTGCCCCTCCTTGGCCCTGGGACAGGAAGTTAAGGGAGGAGACCTGGGCGGTGTCAGCTCCCCCAGCCTGCTTCCTCTTCTGTACCTCGAGCCACTCCACTGCTTCCTCCTGGTGCACCCTTTCCCTTGTGGTCCCCCCTGCTCCCCTCCCCACCAGCCCACTTTTCTTTACTCTCCCATGTTCCCCATTTGCTCTCAGGTTCTGTATCTGTACAGGCGGGTGGGGGGTGGGTAGGCTTGGTTAGTTTGGGAGGGGGGATTGACATCACATTTCAGGCCCAATGAACAGTCTTGCCCCTCCCCCTCCTAATGAGAACCAGCTGTAGCTCCAGAGGCCCATATGTGGGGATAGAGGGGGAGAGCAGGATGGAGTCAGAGGACAGTAACAGGACTAGCGACAGAGTAGAAGCATGTAACTAAGCAGAACAGAGTGGGAAGAAGAGAAGTGGCTGATGTGGGCTAAGAAGGGGGACAAATCTGGGCAGAAAGCAGGAAAGGTTGGGGAAAGAGACCAAATGGACCCAGGGCAGACCAGATCCTGAGGATAGGGGCCTGGGGGGAGGGGACAGACCTGGAGAGGAAAAGAGACAGGAACAGGGAGGAGGGGCAACTCTTAAGGAAGAGGCAGTGAGAAATACTGGATAGATGGGGGGAGATGGTGCTGAGAAGAGAGTTAGTTAGAGGATGAGACAGTCTCTGGAGAGAGTCTGGAGTTTGAGTTTGGAACTGGAAGCCCTGGAGCAGGAAGTGATGAGGCACAGTCCAGACAGAGGCCCCAGGGACCTAGAGGTCACAGCTGCAGCCGCAGAGCTGACCAAGAGTGCCCCGGCAGCATGTGTGAGAGCATGCCTGGGTGTGTGTGGGTCTGTGAGTGTGCACGCACGTGCCTGTCTAGGTCTGTGCATATGTGAAAGCGGGCCTGTCTGTGTGCATGGTGTGTGTGTGTGTGTGTGTGTGTGCGCACGCGCATAGATATACCTTTGTGTGTATGGGGGGTGGAGGTTGGAAGGGGTGGTGGTGAATATGTGTCTTTCTGTGTTTTACAAAAACATGCCGGGGTATGTCTGTATGTGTGTGGGGGGTGGTTGGGGTATCAGTTCTATGTAAATGAATATGCCCATGTGCATCTGCTTAAAAACATGCTTTTCACATGTATATGTGTGGAAGGGTATCTGTGTATGTGTGCCTGACTGTGTATGTTAAAACAAGCCTCCCTGTGTGTGAGTAGTGTGTTGAGTGTACTATCTGCATGTGAGTCTAAATGCATGAGAATGCATATGAGTCTGTGGGTATGTGTATGTCAATGTCTCTGGCAGTGTGAAGGATGTGTCTGGCTGCATGAAGTCCTTTGTTCGTCCGTTGTGACAATGTATAGGGGAGTGTGCATTGGACAGAAACAGGGTGAATAGTGAGTAAGGCATGTGGTCTTCAGAGGTTGGAAGAAGGGATCTGCTTTCATAATACATCCACCCAGGCCTAAGGGGTCGCTTCTTCAAGACTGACCATTCATCTGAGCTTGTTATATCCTGTCAATATTGATGGCATACTGTGTGCCATGCTCCATGCTAATATAAAGGTGAATAAGTTACAGGTCCTAGCCCTCAGACAGTTACTTGACTGGGAGGCTGTACTGATAACTGTAATATAGAGTGTGATAAGAGCATCGACCTCATTGTCCATTACCTTCTCTCCCTCCCAAACCACAATTGCTCCCCATCCCCTGACTGATTAAATAAATAGGATCAGCTCTTGACCCTTGACTCCTAACCCACTCCCTGAACCCAGAACCTGATAGGGCCCCTTGTACTATCCCTGTACACTCAGGTTTCCCCTCTGAGCCAGATCTCTTTACCCTGAGCTCCCTGTTCCACATTCCTCTGACTTATTATTCCATATAGCAGGTCAATGAGCTTCTTAGACTTGAGTCCCAGGGGAAGAGGTCTTTGTGCAGAATTAAAACCTCAGAACTCTGAAGCTGGGATGCAGAGCTGCAAAGGGGGCCTATTAAAGGATGATGAACTTTTGAGTGAGCAAATGCCCAGCTTTGGAATTTTCATTTATGAAGACTTTAATTCTCACAAAACCCCATAGGGTAGGTAAGCCATTTTAAAGATTAGAAAAATAACACCCAGACCAGGACTTAAACCCAACTCAAACTCCAAAGCCCCAGCTCTTTTTATTTACAGATTGGAGAGATGGAGTTGGAGGAGTAAGAGAATGACCCTCCTTCCTTAGGAGCATAGTAAGTTCTAGAGCAGAGATAAATCCATAAAGACACCAAGGACACATCTATCACCACAGGACTGCCCATGGTGCCTCAGGGACATGGGTTCATCTGTTTGTGCATGTTGTTTGAGTTGGCACATCTGTGGGCATCACTTTCTGAGTGTGTTAGTATGTCAGTATGTTAATATGAAATTATGAAGCTCTGTGATTCCTGTACTCATTCAGCATTACATGCTCATACTACACTTCTAGTAAATTCTGGGCAATTAGAGTCTAATTAAGACCCATCACTGCCTTCAAGGAGCCTCTAATCCAGTGCAGAGGGAAGACATGTAAACAAATCAGGGCTGCTGTGCAGTTTGTTGCCAGTGTATATTAGAAGCAATGAGACCCAGTGGAGGGTGTGACAGGACATTGTAATTGGAGCTTGAAATTTGAATAGGAGATGGTCATGTGGAAAAGGTGTTTTAGAGGACATTTCAGGATTAGGGGATATCACGTGCAAAGAAAGTAGTGAAAGGACACAGTAATGAATTCAGTTTGCTGGAATGGATGATATAGTGGGGGAAAGCAAAGGTGGAGTATGCTGTAGAGGTTGGCGGGAAGACCAGATAAGGAAAACACGTTAAGGAGATTGAACTTTAGGTTCTATATCTAGCGACCATAAACTCCTTGAAATTGCAGGCACAAGTTTGTATGTGTATCTGTATTTCTTCTATAGAGGGGAGGCAATTTTTATCAGAGTCTCAAAAAAAAGTAAGAAAGGACTGCTGGTCAGTAATGGGTAGTCATGGAAACCTTTAATCAGGGGTGGTTTGGTGGGAGTTGTGTGGAATCTCTGGCTCAACTGGAGATAGATCAGAGGTGAGAATCGAAAAAGTGGAAATGCTTGGATTGGGATAGTTGCCCAGTGAGAACAGAGCGACAGGGGCAGACCAGAGGCATGTTTAGGATGAAATGGTCAGAGGCAGGGAGAGATAACGGCATAGTGAGGTGTGAAATTTAGTTTGTCCTCCAAAGCAGCTAGTAAATAGCCAGGAACTGTACAGAACAACTGCTGAGGGAACATTAGTGACCAGAAACAAAGTGTATACCAGTCTGGAATGGGTGGTATGACTGAGACTCCCCCCCAGAACTGTCATTTTCCCCACAGTGAAGGCTGCCCTCCTCCCATAGGCACAGCAGGCTGGTTCCCTCAAGGAAAAGGAAACAGACTTTATTAGTAGCAAAGGCATAGCTCAACCAAGCTCCAGTAGCAGAATTAATTAACAAATTCTGACTACTGAAAACAGGCCCCGAGCACGGATGAACTTTGAATAAGCACTAAAGGAACCAGGAATTTTCACCCCAGCAGAGAGGGGGCAGGGCTGATGGGGAAAAAACAAAAACAAAAAACAGGTTTTTTGAGTTGGCCAGCACAAAACACTGGAAATGGGCTGGACCCCAAGAAAAAAGGGCACATAGAGCCTAGGGATACACAGAGCCAAGTACCAACTCACGCTCTTGATTGGCAAATCTGCGGTACGGGGGTCCGGCTCTGAAAAAGCTGTTTGCTATTTTTTTTAACCTCTTAACTGCTCATTATATAAAACTGGAAACACTCTCAGGCTCCAGCACTGCCCCAAGCAAGAATGGAACTAAGGCATGTCTCTATGTAACTAGTCAGATGAGAGGGATTAATCCCTAAATGACATCTCTTCTCCCAAGAAAAGGGGGACTGGACCCAGCTCATGTAGAGGCCCTCCTTCAAGGAGTTTAAGCCCCAGGGGCTGGAAAACAGAAGCAATCAAAGCCAGTCAAAGCCTGCCCACTACTGCAGCCTCTTCTCAACAATGTCCCTGGCAGGGAGAGTCTGCTGAAATTAAAGGGACCCTAGTGGGAAGCCATGGACAGACAAACACCACATGATGGACAAGACAGGAAAAGTACAGAGCCTAGAGGCTTCATAGGAAAGTCTGACAATATGCTGGATCTCACCCTCAAGGAAAACTGACACTGGCTACTCTCTCCTCCTGAGATGTGAGCCTGTCTGCTCTGGGAAAATCTGACTGCGGTCGATAATATCTGAGGAGACCCTCTCAAAAAAAAAAAAAAAAAAAAGGCTCCACACAGGCTCCATATAGGCAAAAACAAATAAGAACTCAAAAAACAAGAACTGAAAATTTCTAATAGTTAAACAAGACCTGTGCTAGAGGTCTAGAATAAGTTGAAGTGAATGTCAAAGAAAAGATAGAGAACAAAGGCATCCAGCAAGAAAACCCTAGGTAAAAGAGTGAAAACAACAGCCAGAATAAATGAATTAAGGAAATCAAATGCCTAGACATTAGCAGAAAATAATGAGTCATACTAGGAAAATCGAAGATAATGGCCCAGTCAAAGGAACAAGCCAACACTTCAAATGAGATACAGAAGTTGAAACAACTAATTCAGAATATTCAAACAGACATGCCAAATCTCATCAAAAATCAAATCAAGTTGAGGGAGGATATAAAGAAGACATTGGGCAAAGATAAAGAATTTGACAGTTTGAAAAAACAAATCACAGAACTTATGGGAATGAAAGGCACAATAGAAGAGATGAAAAAATAATGGAAACCTACAACAATAGATTTGAAAAGGCAGAGGAAAGAATTAGTGAACTAGAGGACTGGACATCTGAAACCTGACACACAAAAGAAAATATAAGGAAAAGAATGACCAGGGTCTCAGAGAACTGAATGACAATGTGAAGCATGTGAATATATATGTTTTGGGTGTTCCAAAGGGAAAAGAGAATGGAAAAGGAGCAGAAAGACTAATGGAGGAAATAATCACTCAAAATTTCCCATCTCTTATGAAAGATATGAAATTACAGATCCAAGAAATGCAGCATCTAAACAGAATAGATCCAAATAGACATACTCCAAGATATTTACTAATCAAATTGTCAAATGTCAAAGACAAAGAGAGATTTTTAAAGCAGTGAGAGAAGAGGCATCTATTACATACAAGGTAAGTTCAATAAGATTATGTGTAGATTCTCAGCAGAAACCATGGAGGGAAGAAGGCAGTGGTATGTATTTAAGATTCTGAAAGAAAAACTGCCAACCAAGAATTCCATACCCAGGCAAAACTGTCATTCAGAAATGAGGAGGAGATTAAAATATCTTCAGATAAACAGTCACTGAGAGAATTTGTGACTAAGAGACTGGCTGTACAAGAAATACTAAAGGGAGTGCTATAATCAGATAGGAAAAGACAAAAGAGAGAGGTCTGGAAAAGAGTATAGAAATGAAGACTATCAGTAAAGGTGAAAACAGAAAAAAATTAGATATGACATATAAAAGACAAAATAGTAGAAGAAAGTACTGCCTTTACAGTAATAACATTAAATATTAATGGATTAAACTCCCCAATCAAAAGACATAGACTGGCCAAATGCATTTAAAAACAAGACCTATCTATATGCTGCCCAAGTAGACTCACTTTAGACTCAAGGACAAAAATAGGTTGAAAGTGCATTGTGAATGAACCTGTGGGACATTTTGTAAGACAAAATAAGCCAGAAACAAAAGAGCAAATATTGTATGGTCTCACTTAGAAAATACTAATAAGGAAATTGGGGCCTAGATTGTAAGCTCTTAGAGCAGTAATTGTTATTTCTAGATTTTCAGAGGCTGTGTTATGTACATTCAACCTGGTATTTAGAGATAAAAACGAAGCTGACAGGTCAGGATTAAAGTAATTCAAAATACAGGGGTAAGGACAACATTGTCTATGTTTAGAACTTCACCTACTCTATGAGACCAAAGGAAGAAAAGTTTGTTTTGTCCAGAACTTTCTGTAGCACGTAATCTAACTCAGCCTGTCTGAATAGATAATTTAAACAACTCAAACACAGGGAACCCAGTAAAAGAATGAGGGCTTGTAATCCTATATAGCTTAATATAATGCCTTGATACATCTCAGAGTATATTAAGCAGATAATCAAAAAGTATAAGCAAAGTTCCTTGAGGAACAGGAGAAAAATATGAAACTCTTAAACTTTACCATTGGGGACATATCTGATACTGTGTCAAATATTTGGGACACTGAAGTAGGCCAAGCCCTTAATCTTGAGGCTTGCTCTTGTGAAGTTTATGTATGTAGTGAAGAAGCTTAGCTTACCTATAGGTATGCCTAAGAGTTACTTCCAGAGGACCTCTTTTGTTGCTCAGATGTGGCCTCTCTCTCTCTAAAGCCCAACTCTGCAAGTGATAACATTGCCCTCCCCTTACCATGGGACATGACATCCAGGAGTGAAAGTCTCCCTGGTGGCGTGGGATATGACTTCCAGGGATGAGCCTGGCGCAGGCACTGTGGGATTGACAATACCGTCCTGATCAAAAGGGGGGAAAGAAATGTAAAAAATAAGGTATCAGTAGCCGAGAAAGTTCGAATAGAGTTGAGAAGCTACTCTGGAGGGTACTCTAATGCAAGCGCCAGTTAGACATTGCTACCTATCATAGTTTGCCAAATTCCAACCAAAACCATCCCTGCCAACCCTGAAGAACACCTAGAGCCTTCATATGAGATTCTACAAAGGTTCTATGCACTAGGATTACTTTCCAGAAACCTACAATCTCCAGATCAGTTCCTAGACCAGATAAGTCCTGAAATGCAAACATCAACTAGTTCCATACCCTTATTCCATATTATCTACATCTCCTTTCAACAAGAAAAGCTAAAATGGGCATAACCTTAATACCCCAAGGAGTGGGTGAAAGATCAAAGGAGATGGTGGAGTTATACAGAGAAATTAGGGTTTAACAAATGAGAATGATTGCTGAATCATTATATTGATATTTCTTTTAGTCTCCAGTGTCTTGGAGCACCTAGAAGTAAAAAACTTAAAATAGTGGCTTTGTAACCCATACCAAACACTGAAATCTGTTCTACAGCTAATTGTTGCAGTGTGCTTTGAAATTTATTGCTTTTTTTGTATGTGTCTTATTTTTCACAAAAAATGATAATTTCACAAAAATAATAAAAGCACAGCTATATGATGATAGTGTGAACCATTGATTGTACACTTTCGATAATTACATGGTATGTAAATGTATTATATATATAAATAAATAAAATAAAATTTCATTAAAATTTTTTTAAACATAGGTTGGGAAAAGATATTCATGCAGCAACCAGAAAGAGCAGGGGTAGCTACACTAATACCTGACAAATTAGACTTCAAATGTAAAATAATTCAAAGAGACAAAGAATGACACTATGCCTTAAGAAAAGGAACAATTCAACAAGAAAGCATAACAATTAAAAATATTTATGCACCAAGCCAGAGTGCTCCTAAATAGATGAGGCAAACACTGACAACACAGAAGGGAGAAGTAGACCCCTCTACAATAATAGTTGAATGCATCAATTCCCTACTCTCATCAATGGATAGAACATCTAGACAGAGGATCATTAAAAAAACAGAGATTTTGAATTATATGATAAATAAACTAGACTTAACAAACATGCACAATACTACCTAATTGTAATGTAATTATGTTAAAACACTGAATGAAGCTGCATCTGAGCTATAATTTTTTTTTGTTTTTTTATATAATTTTTGTTTTTATTTTTATTTTTTCTCTATATTATTTTATTTATTTTTCTGTTGTCTTGCTATTTCTTTTTCTAAATTGATGCAAATGTACTAAGAAATGATGATCATACATCTATGTGATGATATTAAGAATTACTGATTGCATATGTAGAATGGAATGATTTCTAAATGTTGTGTTAGTTAATTTTTTTTTAATTAATAAAAAAAAAAACATGTACAGAAAATTTTACTCCACAACAGCAGGATACACATTTTTCTCAAGTGCTCATGAATCATTCTCAAGGATAGACTATATGCTGGGTCGCAAAGCAAGTCTCAGTAAGTTTTAAAAGACTGAAATTATACAAAACGCTTTCTCAAACAATAATGGAATGAAGTTAGAAATCAATAGTAGGCAGAGGGCCAGAAAATTCACAAATATGTGGAGGCTAAACAACACACTCTTAAACAATCAATGGGACAAGGAAGAAATTACAAGAGGAATCGGTAAATATCTTGAGGCAGAGAAGAATGAAAACACAACATATCAAAACATATGGGATGCAGGAAAGGCAATAATAAGAGGGAAATTTATTGCCTTAAATACCTATATTTAAAAAGAAGAAAGAGCAAAGATCAAGGAATTAACTCTTCACTTGGAAGAACTAGAGAAAAAACAAAAAACTGACCCCAAAGAAAACAAAAAGAAAAAAATAGTGAAAATTAGAGCAGAAATAAATGAAATTGAGCATATGAAAACACTAGAGAAAATTAACAAAAACAGAAGTTGGTTCTTTGAGAAAATCAATAAAATTGATGGACCCTTAGCTAGGCTGATTTAAAAAAAAGAAAGAAAGAAAAGATGCAAATAAATAAAATCAGAAATGGAAGTAGGTACATAACTACTAACCCCGCAGAAATAAAGGGGATAATGTGATGATGCTATGAGCAACTATATGCTAATAAACCAGACAATGTAGATGAAATGGACAACTTCCTAGGAAGAAAAGGACAACCAACATTGACTTGAGAAGAAATAGATGACCTCAACAATACAATCACACGAAATTGAATCCGTCATCAAGAAACTCCCAAAAAAGAAAAGCCCAGAACTGATGGATCACATGTGAATTCTGCCAAGCATTCAAGGAAGAATTAGTACCAATCCTGTTCAAACTCTTCAAAAAAATTGGAGAGGGGGGAAAACTACCTAAGTCATTTTATGAAGCCCACATCACCTGAATATCAAAGCCAGACAAAGATACTGTAAGAAAAGAAAATTACAGACCAATCTCATTAATGAATATAGATGCAAAAATGCTCTATAAAATACTGACAAAATCAAATCCAGCAGCATACTAAAAGAATTACATACCATAACCAAGTGGGATTTATTCTAGGTACATAAGGCTGGTTCAACACAAGAAAATCAATTAATGTAATATACCATATAAATAAGTCAAAGCAGAAAAACAACATGGTCATTCTGATTGATGCAGAAAAGGGATTTGACAAAATTCATCATCCTCTCTTGATGGTACCACACCAAAGGAGAGGAATAGAAGAAATGTCCTCAAGATGATAAACGGAATATGTGAAAAACCCACAGCTAACATCATCCTCAATGGGGAAAGGCTGAAAGCTTTCCCTCTAAGATCAGAAACAAAACAAGTAGGCCAAGAAAAAGAAATACAAGGCATCAAAATTGGAAAGGAAGAAGTAAAACTATCACTGTTTGCAGACGATATGATACTATACGTTGAAAACCCAGAAAAATCCACAACAAAATTACTAGAGCTAATAAATGAGTACAGCAAAGTAGCAGGTTACAAGATCAATATTCAAAAATCTGTAGCATTTCTATACACTAGTAATGAACAAGCTGAGGGGGAAATCAAGAAACGAATCCCATTTACAATCGCAACTAAAAGAATAAAATACTTAGGAATAAATTTAACTAAAGAGACAAAAAACCTATATAAAGAAAACTACAAAAAACTGCTAAAAGAAATCACAGAAGACCTAAATAGATGGCATACCATGTTCATGGATTGGAAGACTAAATATAATTAAGATGTCAATCCTACCTAAACTGATCTACAGATTCAATGCAATACCAATCAAAATCCCAACAACTTATTTTTCAGAAATAGAAAAACCAATAAGAAAATTTATCTGGAAGGGCAGGGTGCCCCGAATTGCTAAAAACATCTTGAGAAAAAAAAACGAAGCTGGAGGTCTCGCGATGCCGGACTTTAAGGCATATTATGAAGCCACAGTGGTCAAAACAGCGTGGTATTGGCATAAAGATAGATATATCAACCAATGGAATCGAATAGAGTGCTCAGATATAGACCCTCTCATCTATGGACATTTGATCTTTGATAAGGCAGTCAAGCCAACTCACCTGGGACAGAACAGTCTCTTCAATAAATGGTGCCTAGAGAACTGGATATCCATATGTAAAAGAATGAAAGAAGACCCGTATCTCACACCTTATACAAAAGTTAACTCAAAATGGATCAAAGATCTAAACATTAGGTCTAAGACCATAAAACAGTTAGAGGAAAATGTAGGGAGATATCTTATGAATCTTACAACTGGAGGCGGTTTTATGGACCTTAAACCTAAAGCAAGAGCACTGAAGAAAGAAATAAATAAATGGGAGCACCTCAAAATTAAACACTTTTGTGCATCAAAGAACTTCATCAAGAAAATAGAAAGACAGCCTACACAATGGGAGACAATATTTGGAAATGACATATCAGATAAAGGTCTAGTATCCAGAATCTATAAAGAGATTGTTCAACTCAACAACAAAAAGACAGCCAACCCAATTACAAAATGGGAAAAGACTTGAACAGACACCTACCAGAAGAGGAAATACGGATGGCCAAGAGGCACATGAAGAGATGCTCAATGTCCCTGGCCATTAGAGAAATGCAATCAAAACCACAATGAGATATCATCTCACACCCACCAGAATGGCCATTATCAACAAAACAGAAAATGACAAGTGCTGGAGAGGATGCGGAGAAAGAGGCACACTTATCCACTGTTGGTGGGAATGTCAAATGGTGCAACCACTGTGGAAGGCAGTTTGGCGGTTCCTCAAAAAGCTGAATATAGAATTGCCATATGACCCAGCAATACCATTGCTAGGTATCTACTCAAAGGACTTAAGGGCAAAGACAGAAACGGACATTTGCACACCAATGTTTATAGCAGCGTTATTTACAATTGCAAAGAGATGGAAACAGCCAAAATGTCCATCAACAGAAGAATGGCTAAACAAACTGTGGTATATACATACGATGGAATATTATGCAGCTTTAAGACAAGATAAACTTATGAAGCATGTAATAACATGGATGGACCTAGAGAATATTATGCTGAGTGAGTCCAGCCAAAAACTAAAGGACAAATACTGTATGGTCCCACTGATGTGAACGGACATTCGAGAATAAACTTGAAATATGTCATTGGTAACAGAGTCCAGCAGGAGTTAGAAACAGGGTAAGATAATGGGTAATTGGAGCTGAAGGGATACAGACTGTGCAACAGGACTAGATACAAAAACTCAAAAATGGACAGCACAATAATACCTAATTGTAAAGTAATCATGTTAAAACACTGAATGAAGCTGCATCTGAGCTATAGGGTTTTTTTTTTTTTTTTTTTTTACTATTATTACTACTTTTATTTCTTTTCTCTATATTAACATTCTATATCTTTTTCTGTTGTGTTGCTAGTTCTTCTAAACTGATGCAAATGTACTAAGAAACGATGATCATGCATCTATGTGATGATGTTAAGAATTACTGATTGCATATGTAGAATGGTATGATTTCTAAAAGTTGTGTTAATTTCTTTTTTTTTTCTGTTAATAAAAAACAAAAAAACAAAAAAAACAAGTATACCCATGGCCACCACTATTATTCAACATTGTGCTGGAAGTTCTAGCCAGAGCAGTTAGAGAACAAAAATAAATAAAGCAACAAAACTGAAAAAGAATATGTAGAACTCTCACTGTTTGCAGATGACATAATACTATATGCCAAAAATCCTGAAAAATCTACAGCAAAACTACTAGAGCTGATAAATGAGTACAGCAAAGTGGCAGAATACAAAATCAACACCCAAAAATCAGTAGTGTTTCTATACACTAGTGATGAGCAATCTGAGGAGGAAATAAAGAAAAAACTTCCATATATAACACCAACCAAAAGAATCTAACATTTAGGAATAAATTTAGAGACCTATACAAAGAAAACTACAAGAATGCTAAAAGAAATCATGAAAGACTTAAATACATGGAAGGAAATACTGTGTTCATGGATTGGAAGATGAAATAAAGTTGAGATGTCAATTCCACCCAAATTAACTTATAAATTCTATGGAATACCAATTAAATCTCAACAACTTACTTTGCAGAAATAGAAAAACCAATAACTAAATTTATTTGGAAGGGTACGGTACTCCAAGTAGCTAAAAATATCTTGAGAAAGAAAAATTAAGTGGGAGGTATCGCATTACCTGACTTTAAAGCATATTACAAATCTGTAGTGGTCAAAACAGCATGGTACTGGCATAAAGATAGATACACTGACCAATGGAATCAAATTGAGTGCTCAGAAATAGACCTGATCTATAGACAATAGATCTTTGATGATGCAATCAAGCCAACCTTCCTGGACAGAGCAGCCTCTTCAATAAATGGTGTTTGGAGAACTGGATATCCATATGCAAAAGAATGAAAGAGGATCCATATCTCACACTCTATACAAAAATTAACTCAAAATGGATCAAAGACCTAAACATTAGAGTTAGGACAATAAAACTGTTAGAAGAAAATGTGGGGAAATATCATAAATCTTGTAATAAGAAGCAGTTTTCTAGACCTTGCATGAAAAGCATTTAAAAAAGAAATAGATAAATGGGATCTTCTCAAAATTAAACACTTGTGCATCAAAGAACTTTGTCAGGAGAGTAAAAACGCAACCTATGCAAAGGAAGAAAATGTTTGGATAAGGGTTTAATATCCAGAATATATAAAGAGATTCTTCAACTCAACAACAAAAAGACAAACAATCCAATTTAAAAATGGGCAAAAGACATGAACAGACGCTTTTCAGAAGAGGAAATACAAATGGCTAAAAGCACATGAAAAGATGCTCAACTGCACTGGTTACTAGGGAAATGCAAGTCAAAACCACAGTAAGATATCATCTCACACCCACTAGAATGGCCATTATCAAACAGAAAATGGCAAGTGCTGGAGAGGATATGGAGAAAGAGGCACAGTTATCCACTGTTCATGGGAAAGTAAAATGGTACAATTGCTCTGGGAGGCAGTTTGGCAGTTCCTTAGGAAGTTAAATATAGAATTGCCATATGATCCTGCAATCCCATTACTAGGTATATAGAGGAACTGAAGGCAAGAACACAAACAGATACTTGCACACTCAAGCTTATAGCAGCATTATTTATAATTGCCAAGAGATGGAAATGGCCCAACTGTCCATCAACAGTAGAGTGGCTAAACACTCTGTGGTGTATATATATATGATGGATTATTACACAGTTATAAGACAGGATAAAGTCATGAAGCATGTAACAACTTGGAGGAACCCTGAGGACATTATGCTGAGTGAAATATAAGCTAGAAACAAAAAGACAAATACTGTATGGTCTAATATTAATGATTGAACCTTGAGAGTTAAAGTTAAGAACACAGGTTATCAGGAGATAGAAAGAGGGTAGAGATTGGGCATTTGGTGCTGAAGGAAAACCAATTGTGCAAAGGAACTGACTGTAAAAATTCAGAAATAAATAGTACAATATTACCTGATGGTAGCACACCAATATAGGTACACTGAATGAAGCTGAATGTGAGTAAGATTAAGGGAGAAGGGAGGATGCATGAAACCAGAAGGAAAGATAGAGGATAAAGACTGAAACAGTATAACATAGGAATGCTTAGAGTGGACAATGATGGTGATTAAATATAAAAATATAAAAAGTTTTTGCCTGAGGGAGACCAAATGAATGTCAACATTGCAAGGTGTTGAAATGGATGGTATGCAGGAAAAAGTACAATCAATGCAAGCTAGGGTCTATAGTCAACAGTAACATTGTAATATGCTTCCACTGAATGTAACAAAGGCATTATACCAGAACTAAATGTCAACAGGCCGGGGTGGGGGGTTGGGGGGATGGGTATATGGGGGAGGGGTATGAATTCTTTGCTGAAGAAAAGGAAATGTCTTCATACAGGCGAAGGCATATCTATTTACTTAGTTTGGAACATATGATATGCAAATAAAACTGTTTAAAAATGAACAGAGAGAAACAAATGCTAGAGAAAATGTGGAGAAAGAGATGTACCTATTCACTGTTGGTAGGGAAGCTGAGAGGTACAGCCTCTCTGGAAGGCAGTGTGGTGATTCCCCAGGAGGCTAGGGGTGGGGTTGCTGTATGATCCTGCAACTCTGTTGCTAGGTGTATACCTGGAGGAACTGAGAGTGGGGACACAAATGGATATTTGCACACTGGTATTTATGGTGTCAGTGTTCATGGTATGCAACGGATGGAGGTGACCTAAGGGTACAAAGACTGAGGGAAAGAAGGAGAACTGTGGTGTATTCATACCACGGACTACTGAGCAGCCACAAGAAGGAATGAAGTTTTAAGGCATGCAACTAGGTGAATGAACCTTGAGGACAGTATGTTAAATGAAATGGCAAAAACAATAAGACAAATATTATCAGGCCTCACTCATATGGACTAACTATAATGTACAAACTCGGAAGATTAAAGTCGAGAGCATGGGAGCAGGTTGGGGCCTATTGTAAAGGGTCCTAGGTTGTAAGCTGTTACAGCAGTCACATCTACTCCTGAGTTGTAGCTGTCATTTCCAAATTCTGAGATACTGAGCTGTTTGTATATAACCTGGTTATGCTCAGAAACTTCAGGTATTTATGTGACATCTGAGACTCAGATTTAGAGCTATGAAGCTATGAAAGTCAGCATTACCCCATACAGCAACTGTTTAAAAAGTTGAAAAAGTTGATCAGATTTCGACTAGAGATAGGAATGAAGCTGATCCAGATAGGTCTAAGGTAAATCAGAATACAGGGTAAAGGATGATATGGTGTATATTTTAAAATGTCAATTTCTGTGTGAGACCAAAGGGAGAGATGTTTATTTGGTGCAAAATTTATATTTTGAGTAGCACATTACCTAATTTAACTTTTATGGTCAGTTTAGCTGAACACCGTTAAGTCCATGGAATCTTGAATAGGGCGTGAGATCTTGTTGGTTTGTACAGGTTAGTGTGATGCCTCAATATATCACAGAGTAATTTGGGAAGATAATAAAAAAGTATTTACAAAGTGCCCTTGGAGGACTGGGGAGAAAGGAGAAAATATTAAACTTCCCCATTTGGGGAATTCCTGATATGCTCTCGTAAGAAATGGGGAAAACCAATTCAGTAGGTTGAGTCCTCGAGCTTGGGGACCACCCCTATGAAACTTATTCCTGTAAAGGAGAAGCTGGGCCTACTTATAATTATAACTAAGAGTCACCTCCAAAGAACTCTTTTGCTGCTTTGATGTGGCCTCTCTCTCTAAGCCAACTTGGCAGATGAACTCACTGCCCTCCCCCCACCACCCGATATGAGACATGACTCCAGGGGTGTGAATCTTGCCGGCAACGTGGGACAAAACTTCCAGGATGCGTTGGGCCCCCGCATCATGAGACTGCGAAAGCCTAGTTGATGAAAGGGGAAAGAGAGAAATGAAATGAGGCAAAATAAAGTTTCAGTGGCTGAGAGATTTCAAACAGAATTACGAGGTTATCCTGGAGGTTATTCTTTATTATATAGATATCCCTTTTTAGTTTATGGTGTATTGGAGTACCTGAAACTATTGAGCTGTGTTCGAGTAGCCTTGATTCTTGAGGACTATTGTATAACGATAGAGCTTTTACAGTGTGACCATGTGATTGTGAAAACCTTGACTCTGATGTTCACTTTATCCAGGTTATGGACAGATGAGTAAGAAATAAAGATTAAAAATAAATAAATAATAGAGGGTGATAAAGGGTAAAATATTGGGTAGATTGAAATACTAGTGGTCAGTGAGAGGGATGGGTAAGGGGTATGGGACTTAAATGAGTTTTTCTTTTTTCTTTTTATTTCTTTTTCTGGAGTGACGCAAATTAGTGATGATTTTGTGCGCCAGTGATTGCATCCCACGTATGGACTTGTATGCATGTGAAGATTTCTCAATAAAAACATATATTTTTTTAAAACGCAAGATAATCAAGATTTGATTTACTAATTGGATCTCAGAACTTAAGAAGAGTGAGGAAGCTAGGAGAGTTCTGGATTTCTGGCCCAGACACCTGAATGAATGGTAGTGATGTAAGGAAAGGGAATGGAGTGAGAAAAGCAGTTTGAAGTCAAGCCTGGGGATACATTTTTTTAAACATTTTTTATTGTGAAATATAACTTATATACAAAAGATCAATAAATTTCAAAGTATATTTTAACAAGTAGTTATAGAACAGATTTCAATGTTTGATATGAGTTATAGTGCCACAATTTCAGGTTTTTCCTTCTACCTGCTCCAAGACACTGGAGATGAAAAAAGAAATATCAATATAATGATTCAGCAGTCATACTCATTTGTTAAATCCTAACTTCTCTGTTATAATTCCTCCTTCTCCTTTGATCCTTCTCCCAATTTTCAAGGATATTTGGGTTATGCCCATTCTAACATTTTTCATATTGAAAAGGGGTTGTCATCTGTGGGATAGAGGGATGGAACTGGTTGAAGTTCTTGGAGAGACTGGCCCTTCTGGGTTTCAGGACTTATCTGGCCTAGAAACCATCTGAAGATTTTAGGTTTCTGAAAAGTAAACTTAGTGCATGCAACTTTTATAGGATCTCAGGTAGAGCCCTGGGTGTTCTTTAGTGTTAAAAGGAATGATGTTGATTGGGCTTTGGGAAACCATGACAATTAGTAATATCCAGCTGAAGCTTGCATTGGGGGATACATTTTGAAGAAGTCCAGAACATGGCTGGATAGAGGTTTCCAGTGCTCTCAGGTGGAGCCATAGATGGAGAGTAAAAAGTTATCAGAAAATACTTGGTGCATATAAACTAATTGATAAATTCTAATTGAAGAAATTGGAGTGGATAAAGTTGCCCAGGCAGAGTGTGGGGAGTAGGAGAAGAAGTAGCACAGAACTGAGCCTTGAAGAAGACTCACTTTTAAAGTGATGGGCAGAAGAACCTTGCACAGGAGATTGAGGAATGGACAGAGAAGTAGAATGGAAGCAAAAGGTTGGGTGTCAGTGTGAAGTCAAGAGGAGTAGGTTTCAAGGTATAAATGATCAGTGATTCAGTGTTTTGGAATGATCTAGTAAGAGGACAATAAGTGTCCACTGGATGTCGCAGTATGAAGATTGTTGGAAACCTTAGTGAGTGCAATTTCATCAGAGTAGAAGCCTTACTGCATGGAGGGAAGAGGGTATGAGAAGTGAGGAAATGGGGGAAATGAACCAAACTTTAAGAGAACGGCTTCCCAGTGCTCCTCTTCCCTCCTGTAAAACCTCCCTTCTTCAGCCTTTGTCCCCACCTTTCCACTGATTCTGCTCTGATTTTGTCACTAGAGACCTCCATGGGGTTTAGATCTCATCCTTCTTGAACTTTGCAGCATTTGAAACCTTTGCCTGCCTCAGACCCAGAGCACTACCCTCCTCTGGTTTTCCTTCTGTCTCTCTGGCCAGTTAAGACACTTTTGTTCAGGCCAGAAACCTGCCCATCATCATTGACTTCTCCCCCTCCCTCCCTCCCAAGCAGTCAGCAAGTCCTGCTGTTGCCACCCTATACCTCCTGCAAGTCTATCCGTTTCTCTTCATTTTCACTGTCGCCACTCATCCAGAACACCGTCGAAGTGTGTCACGGTCCAGACCCCAAATATCTCCTAATCAGCCTAGCTGCATGTTCTTTGTTTTCCAAGGTGTAGTTATAGTGATAGTCACAAAAGCTAAAAAATATCATGCTGCTTCTTGCTTAAAATGCTTTACTGCTTCCTTTGCACCTTAGGATAAACTCAAACCCCTTAACATGGCTTAAGAGGCCCTGCCTAATTTCATGTCCTCTGCCCCTAGCTTTCTACCCATTACCCCCAGCTCCCTCCTCCAAATGCCTGACTCTACAGCTTAAGTATTTCTTACTCAACTCTGGGCCCTAAGCCTTTCCACATTCAGTTTGCTCTTCCAGACTGCCCTTCTCTCCTTCCTGTATCTTCCTTCCTCTGCCCACCATTAGCCTAGGGAACACCTACTTTAATTGAGATCCTGACTTGAATGTCACTTCCATAGAGAAGCTTTCCCTGACTCGCTGACTAATTAAGCCCTTCTTACTACACTCGTGACTCCCTACACTTTTCCTTCACAGCCCTTGTCTCACTTGTAATTACTTGTTCAATTTCTGGACTGCAAGCTCCAGGAAAGCAAGTACCGTTTCTTTTATTTGCTGTCATATCCCCAGTACTTCCAATGAGGGTAGATGCTCAATCTGTCGGTGAATGGAGAGGGAAGTGGGGCTAAGGGAATATGTACATTTCGATCTAATACTCACCCTTCCAGCTTTGGTACCTGGAGTGAATGTTAGTCCTGACTGAGAAGAAAAATAAGAAAGGAGTGATCGTATGTTTAAGTAGAGAGTTGGAAGGATGAGAGGTTGAGGCATTCAGACCTGAAAACTAGGAAACAAAAATAATTTACTGAGAGGCAGTCAGAGTAGGAAAAGAGCCCACCAGGGAAAAGACTGAAGCAGACCCCAAGAAGCCTCGAGGGAGAGCTGCCTGGGGCCTGGGAGGGGTAGAAGGCAGCACACACACCCTGTGAGGGGCTTTGCATGTCCGAGTCCTAGTGCAGCCTAGATCCCATTCTTCCTGGACTGTTGACCCCTTTCCCAATTCTGTCATGACCTTTTCCCTTCTGTTTCTCTCCCAGGTCAAGGAGCCTGAGCTGGAGCCAGGGTCTGAGTTGGACCTGATCTGGAGCCTGTTCTGGAGCCAAAGCCCAAGCCACAGCTGGAACTGCCCCTGCCATGCAGAAGGAGCCGGGTCTTGCCCCTTCCTGCACTGGCATGCAGAACCCCAGGCCCCTCCCCCTGCTACTACTGTGGCTGCTCCAGCTGCTACTGGGAGCAACGTTGCCAGGTGCCCAGGGCCAGGCCGGGAGCTTGGACCTGCAGATTGATGAGGAGCAGCCAGCGGGCACACTGATCGGGGACATCAGTGCAGGGCTGCCGGCAGGCACGGCAGCACCTCCCATGTACTTCATCTCCGCTCAGGAGGGCAGCGGCGTAGGTACAGACCTCGCCATCGACGAACACAGTGGGGTCGTCCGCACCGCCCGTGTCTTGGACCGTGAGCGGCGGGACCGCTACCGCTTCACGGCCGTCACTCCTGACGGTGCCACGGTGGAAGTTACAGTGCGAGTGGCCGACATCAATGACCATGCTCCAGCCTTCCCACAGGCGCGGGCTGTCCTGCAGGTACCCGAGCATACAGCGCTTGGCACCCGCTACCCGCTGCAGCCGGCTCGTGATGCAGATGCTGGCCACCTAGGAACGCAGGGCTATGCTCTGTCAGGTGATGGGGCTGGAGAAACCTTCCGGCTGGAGACACGCCCTGGTCCAGATGGGGCTCCGGTGCCTGAGCTGGTAGTTACCGGGGAGCTGGACCGAGAGAACCGCTCACACTACATGCTGCAGCTAGAAGCTTATGATGGTGGCTCGCCCCCCCGGAGGGCCCAGGCCCTGTTGGACGTGACACTGCTGGACATCAACGATCACGCCCCAGCTTTCAATCAGAGCCGCTACCACGCTGTGGTGTCTGAGAGCCTGGCCACTGGCAGTCCTGTCCTGCAGGTATTTGCATCCGATGCTGATGCCGGTAGCAACGGGGCTGTGACTTATGAGATCAACCGGAGGCAGAGCGAGGGCGACGGACCCTTCTCCATCGATGCACACACAGGCCTGCTACGGCTGGAGCGGCCACTGGATTTTGAACAACGGCGGGTCCATGAATTGGTGGTACAGGCGCGGGATGGTGGGGCTCACCCTGAGCTGGGCTCAGCCTTTGTGACTGTGCACGTGCGCGATGCCAATGACAACCAGCCCTCCATGACTGTCATCTTCCTGAGTGCAGACGGCTCCCCCCGAGTGTCTGAGGCTGCACCACCTGGCCAGCTCGTTGCTCGCATCTCTGTATCAGACCCAGATGATGGTGACTTTGCTCACGTCAATGTGTCCCTGGAGGGTGGCGAAGGCCACTTTGCCCTAAGCACCCAGGACAGTGTCATCTACCTCGTGTGTGTGGCTCGGCAGCTGGATCGGGAGGAGCGTGATGCCTACAACTTGCGAGTTACAGCTACGGACTCGGGCTCACCCCCCCTGCGGGCCGAGGCTGCTTTTGTGCTGCACGTCACAGATGTCAATGACAATGCGCCTGCCTTTGACCGCCAGCTCTACCGACCTGAGCCTCTGCCTGAGGTTGCTCTACCTGGCAGCTTCGTGGTTCGGGTAACAGCACAGGATCCTGACCAGGGCACCAATGGTCAGGTCACCTATAGCCTGGCCTCTGGTGCCCATGCCCACTGGTTCTCCATCGACCCCACCTCGGGCATCATCACCACGGCTGCCTCGCTGGACTATGAATTGGAACCTCAGCCACAGCTGATCGTGGTGGCCACGGATGGGGGCTTGCCCCCACTAGCCTCCTCCGCCACAGTTAGTGTGGCCCTGCAAGATGTGAATGATAATGAGCCCCAGTTCCAGAGGACTTTCTACAATGCCTCATTGCCTGAGGGTACCCAGCCTGGGACTTGCTTCCTGCAGGTGGGTAGGTCTCTGTACTGTGGGATGCTAGTGGGAGCAGGAGCAGATCAGAGGGCCACAGGAGACCCCAGAACAGGAACCAAACCACACAGGTGTATGTGCTGATGGTGACGTATGCCAGAGGGTTCAGTCTGTGCAGAGAGGTGAGGATTAATGAAGGAAGTGGCCTAAGAGGAGAGAGCAGGGTGCAAGAGCTGGACAGGTAATCCGTAGTTCAGAGAGTTAAGATTGTATGTAGAGAAAAAGCATCTTTTGGTGCCAGAAAGTGAGAGAGACTCTGTAACAGCTCAGAGCCGTTCTAAGGTCAGAGTAGGAGATTCTGCATACCTATGAGGCTCCCCTAGCCCAAGGGAGATGCCAGCATTTATGAGTCTTCCATGCTTAGTCCAGGGCTGTGCTGTCCTGGAAGAAACCCCATCCCTGCCCCAGAAGCTGAGCCTTGACAGGGCACCTATGCACAGGTATGAGGAAGAAAGACGGCAAGAATCATCTGGGGAGGTGCCAGTGCCCAGAGCAGGAAGGCCTCTGAGAGGAAGAGGCAGAAGCCCTAGGCAGGTTGTAATTCAGTCCTGGAGGAGAAGGAGAGAGCATGAAACTGGAGGGAGCATGAAAACCAGAGAGATTTCAGAAGCCCTCCGATGCCAAGCTCTGAACGATTAGGACAAGGGGAGTCACGGAACTCATTGGAGCTGGGGAAAGGCACCCATCAGCTCATTTATTAGGAGGCCAATTGGCTTTAAGGGTGAAGGGACAGATTGGATCAGTCAATGAGTGATTGATCATTCCTTTATTAATCCAGTCAAGAATTTCCTTACCACTGTGACCCTGGCACTGTGCGGGTCCTGGAAAGACTGAGAGGACTAGCAGCCCCTGTTCCCAGGCAGGCAGGTCCTAATCTACAAAGAGAGATGCACCACTAACAAGTGTTGCCATAGGTGACATGAGGCACTGTGGAACCCAGGGGATGCAGAGACTGAGCGGGAGGAGCTGGCCCTTGAAAGGCCAATGAGACCTTGCCAAATAGATAATGCAGGGTGTGGGGAGGGGGACTCCAGACCTACGTGCACAACACCATGATGTGCTCAGATTGCATCATCCAGGTCATCCTCAACTGTGCTGACGAAAAAGAGCTGGAGGAGATGATACAAGATAGGTAGGCAGGGGCCAGATCACTCACCTTGACACTAGGTAGCTGATAAGGGCTTATTTGCCTTTTAGAAAGAGTGTCTGGGTTGTACTCTGGAGTACAGCTACAGGAGGAAAGATTGGAGGCAGGGACGCCTTCTTGTCTCAAGTCCACCTTGCCCTTGAGCATCCCCTCAGGGGTTGCCTCCTGGCCTAGTGCCTGGGCTTGGCTGACCCCCCTGTCTTCTGGTTAGTCTCTGTGTGCTTGCTTGCCTGCTGCTGTCCAACTCTCACCACCCACTCTCCCATGTTTACTCTCCCTCCTGGCCCAGGACCAATGGGCTATGGTTTCCAAAATTCTTACTTCTTTACTAGTGCCTGAAGCAAAAGGAAAGTTCTCCAGGTGGTTTCCTGGAATTTTTACTCTTAGTGACCACAGGGAAGCAGAGGGTTAAAATGACCACTTGCTTAATTCAGTATACATGTACTTGAGTGTCTACTATAGGCCAGTTACTGTATTAGAATACAGTAGTGAATGAGTCACTCTCTTACCTCATGGAGTTTATAGTCTCCAGAGGAGATTCATGTGCAAAGGAACAGTTTCATTACAATAAGAAAAGTTCTATGATGGGAATATATATGAGGTACAGACAAGTAGTATAATGAATGTTTTCCCAAAGGAGGGGCCCTTTGAGCTGAGACTTGAAGGATGATCAGGGGCTTATAAGGGTAGGATTCCAAGTAGGGGTGACATGCACAGAGGAGTGGGGAAGCCTGACCTGATGTGAGTTGGGAGAGGTGGGAGATGAGACTGTGCAGGGAGACCAGTCCGTGAAGAGCCAAGCCAGGCTGAAGAGTTTGTACTTTTTTTCTGTAGAGCACATTGAAGATTTATGAGTAGAAGAATAATGTGATCAGATTTGTTTTCTCAAAACATATTTCTCATAGTCACTGTAGGGCAATGATTCTCAATTGAAGACAATTTTCCTCCCAGAGAACATTTGGCAAAGCCTAGAGACATTTTTTATTCTTGTAACTGGCAAGAGGCTACTGGCATCTAGTGGGTAGAAGCTAGGGATGCTGTTAAGCATCCTAAAATGCACAGGACAGCCCCACAACAAATAATTATCCAGTCCAAAATGTCAGTAGTGCTGTAGTTAAGAAACCCTGGTGGAGAGAATGGATTGGAGGGAAAGATGCTAGAAGTAGGGAGACCTGTGAGAAGGGAATTAAAGATTCCAGGGGAGAGACGACATGGGCCTAAATCAGGACAGTGATAATGGTGATGAAGAGGAATGGACAAATAGGAGAAATAATGGGGATTGACTTAGTCCTGGCTGATAGATATATCAAGTGAGAGAAGGGAAGAAGAGATTTCTGGCTTGAACAACTGTGTGGATGGAGGAATCATTAAGAGCAGTTTTGGAATGATCATGAGTTTAGTTTTGGATAAGTTGACTTTAAGGCACCTGTGGGACATCCTCTGTGAAGCTCTGTGTTGTTGTTGAGCAGGCATCTGGATATACAAGTCTGGCGCTCAGAGGAGTGGTCTGGGGTGGAAGGAGAGATGACGGCTGCAGCCATGAAAATGAGAGAGAGTATAGAGTGAGGAGTGGCCAAGGAAAGAGTCCAGCAAACAACAGCGTGTAAGAACAGGTAGAATAAGTGGAGGCTGAGGAAGGCTGGGGAGTGACAAAGCAGTGAAAGGAAAAACAGGAGAGTGTAATGTCAAGAAGTGAAAGCAGGAGGGACACCTGGGAAAGAAGTGCAGGATGGGGTGGATGCAGCAAGTTTGTGGTCTGGTAAGAATTTTAGAGTATTCACAGATAAGGATTTTCTCCTTGAAATAGTGCATCTGCTGAGAGCAAGGGGAGGGATGAGGTTGTCCTAGCTTTGGGGCAGAGTGAGGAGGGAGCTGACCAAGGTTGGAAGGTGATGTGGGGCCTGCTGAGAATGGAGACAGTGCTTTTGCAGAAGGACCTATGAGCAGAGATTGCACAGGCCAGGAAATTCACTTCTGCCTTGGTCATTTCCAGTCAATGGCCCCTGCACCTTTTGGGGTCACTTCCTGACAACTTCCCCTGACCACTATTTATTGCTTTCTTCCTGCAGCCAGTCAGAGCAAAGGTTTTTATCAGCTTCTGGAGATGGTGCGGCAGCTGGGCTGCTGCCTGCCCAGAATGATGCAGGGTGGGGTGGGGGTGGCAGGGGAGTTTGTCTCCTTGGATATCCAGGCCCATAGCCACAGCAAAGAGTTGAAGTGGGAGTTGTTTCTAGGGCTCAGCCATGGCAGGGTCTTAGTGCCTCCAGGGAGTGTAAACAATGACACAAATCACTTTTGTCAAGGGCCTGGGCAACAATCAGAAGTCCTTGGCCAGCTTTCTCTCTCAGCAACATTTTTCTGGCTAAGAAAGGGAAATTCTCTAGCTTCCTCTTCCAGCATATCATAACACTGAGACCCTTGTATCCACAAAGAACACTTTGTCACATGCTAAAGTGGTCAGCACCAGGTAACCCACTGTTGAAGGACTAATGTGCACACAGTATTTAAATCTTCATTTGACAGAAGTTGTTGTTATAAGGCAGACAATAAGAATGTCTATTTATCAGTCAGCAGATATACATAGGGCTTCCACTGAGTACCTGGCCCTGTCCCAGCCTCAGGAGGTCTCAGAAGGGTATCTTCTGCTGACCTGGCTCTGAAATGATAACAGGCCCCTGGTGTTGATGCCCAATCTCTCAGTTTTTCCTGAACCAGTGTGTGAGATGATTGGGAATTAACCAGGAAAGCCTCCCCCTACCTGTTAGGGGAGAATTATTGTTTCGGGAAGCCCCCATGAATTATTGTTCCACTGGCCTCCAGTTCTTCTTTCACTCTGGGAGGTTGGCTTTAGGAGGTAAAGGGATGCTAAAGGTGCGTGAACAACAGCCATAAGTCCAGAGAGCAGACCTTATGATCAGATTCCACTATCAATCAGATCACACTGTGCAATAATTAAATCAGTAATATCACATCTATAGCATCAGTCTTAATTCTGTTAGTCAAACTGTTTATTCTTGGGCTGATTATGAGACGTGGTGGTATTAACTTCCTATAATCCACCTGGAACTTAAAGTCACAGCCCTCAGCACTCTTCTTTGTATCTGTTTATGCATCTGCTTCGCCCTTTACATGGGGTTCTTTGGGAGCAAGGGTATATCTTGGTCTTGGCTGGATGACCAGCCTTAGCATGGGGGCTATAGGAGTTGGTGCTCGGGAGTGTTTGTTGAATGAAAGAAAGAATGACAACACAGGCCTTGCCCTAGAGCAGAAGGCACCCTTATGGGGAGAACAGGCTTTGCAGACTTTAAGCACTCCTCATTCAACAAAAATGCATTAAACTCCCTCAGTCTGCCGGGCACTGCGAAACAGTGAACAAGACAACCCAATCCCTGCTCTCACAGCCCAGCCACTGGAATGCAAGGCAGGCAGATCAGTGACAGAGCACATGGTTTGGTGGAGGCAGAGGAGAGAGGACCGGTCCATGACTAGAGAGTTAGGGGAAATTCAACATGGCTGGAGCCTCTGGTGCTGAGGGAATGTGGTGAGAAATCAGGCTGAAGAGTTGGACAGAGGACATATCAGGCAGGGACTCAGACCAGGGAATGATAGGAGCTTGAAAGTGGCCATCCAGAGAAAGGCCACAGATGCAGAAGTTGGGTAGGGTAGGAGGTAACCAAGAAGTGATGTTGCAGAACCAAATATAGAATATTTCAAGGAGGAAACGGTTAGTTATAGAAAATGTACGTTTTGCTTTAATAATCTGAAGAAACACTGGCAACCTTAGCAAAGGCAATTTCACTTTTGGGTTGGGAAATACAGGAAAGGAGTCAGTGAATATAGCCGAGAAATTTAGCTTTGTGAGTAAAGATAGGGCATCAACTGAAAAGGGATGTAAGACCCAGGGAGGTTTTTCTGTTTTCTTTATGGAGTGTCTTAATTGAAGAGGGAGAGGGTAGAGCTACAGAAGAGAGGGGCTAGTCAAAAGTCTGAAGTCCCCTAAAAGAAAGGACATGGGGTCCTGCAGAGGGATTGACCCTAACAGGAGAAATACTTGCTTCACTCCACAGGAGGGAAGGGATGGATGGATGGATGCAGATGCAGACAGATGTGTGGATCTGGTGGTGGGGAATGGAGAAAATTCATATTCGGAGCGTTGATCAGTTGTTCTTTCAGAGCCAAAAGACAGCAGTCTCAAACACCTAAATGTCTCTGAGATGTGTACCCTTCCCCCACCCCCACTCACCACTTGCATACATACATTTGGGGAATGGGCTGGGCACGGTTGGGGGTAGAGTAGCTCTAACTTACTAACCTTCGATGGTGGGGTCTAGGCTAAGGTTGGGTTTTGGCCATGCCCTACTAGTCCCTCCCTCTGTGCCCATGATCCAGAGACTCTGGGCACAAGCTGCCATCAGGCCTCCTCCTTCTAGTTGCCACAAGCCTCTGGCTTTTCTGGCCAAGAAGAGGGGGCATCACTCACCCCAGCCTCTTCCCAGGTGGCAGCCACAGATGCGGACAGTGGCCCATTTGGCCTCCTCTCTTATTCTTTGGGTGCTGGACTGGGGGCCTCAGGAGCTTCCCCATTCCGCATCGATGCCCACAGCGGGGATGTGTGCACAACCCGGACTTTGGACCGTGACCAGGGACCATCAAACTTCGACTTCACAGTGACAGCTGTAGATGGGGTGAGTTGGCAGAACATGGGCAGGTGAGGGGGCCAGTGGAGGGCGTTCATCAGAGTCATCCCAGGCCCACCTGACCTGTTGCTACATGTCCCACCAGGGAGGCCTCAAGTCCATGGTATACGTGAAGGTGTTTGTGTCAGATGAAAATGACAACCCACCTCAGTTTTATCCACGGGAATATGCTGCCAGTCTGAGTGCCCAGAGTATACCAGGCACGACTGTGCTGAGGGTGCATGCCCATGACCCTGACCAGGGGACCCACGGGCGGCTCTCCTACCACATCCTGGCTGGCAATAGCCCACCACTCTTTGCCTTGGATGAACATTCAGGTGAGGTTCCTCCCATCCCGGGTCCTGGCCCCAGTCCCCCCCTCCCATCCTTTCCTGTTTCCTTATATTTCTGTTCTCCTCCCAGGGCTGCTGTCAGTGGCTTGGCCTTTGGCCAGACGGGCCAACTCTGTGGTGCAGCTGGAGATTGGGGCCCAGGATGGAGGGGGCCTACAGGCAGAGCCCAGTGCCAGAGTCAACATCAGCATTGTGCCTGGAACCCCCACACCACCTGTATTTGAGCAACTACAGTATGTCTTTTCTGTGTCAGAAGACGTGGCACCAGGCACCAGTGTGGGCATAATCCAGGCACACAACCCACCAGGTATCATTTAGCATTATACCCACTTGGTACCGAACGCAGATATGCTAATGTAATTCTAAAGCAATCATCTCCAGGTACCCTGGATTATCACACACAGATAGCCTCAGTGCAAAACACCCTGATAGCAATCCTTCACATGCTTGAGCAGGATTCAGGCACACTGCTCCATATACTCCCTCCAATAATTTGAAACGCACAGATGTGGGCACAGGCCAGCCTCTTTTGAGATCAAAGTCTGGGCACCATATCAGTAGGTACCCCCCACCTTTTTCCTGACTCCTCTCTCCTCTTTCCAGGTCGCTTGGGACCTGTGACCCTTGCCCTATCAGGCGGGGATCCCCAGGGACTCTTCTCCCTAGATGGGACCTCAGGACTGTTACAGACACTTCGCCCTCTGGATCGGGAGCTGCTGGGACCAGTGCTGGAGCTGGAGGTGCGGGCAGGCAGTGGGGCACCCCCAGCTTTTGCTGTGGCTCGGGTGCGTGTGCTGCTGGATGATGTGAATGACAACACCCCCACCTTCCCTGTACCTGAAGACATGGTGTCGCTGCCACCGAGCACTGCTCCAGGGACCCCCATTTATACATTGCGGGCTGTAGACCCTGATGCAGGTGTTAACAGTCGAGTCACCTTTGCCCTTATTGCTGGAGGCGCTGGGGCTTTCAGTGTGGACCCCACCACAGGCCATGTACGGCTCGTAGGTCCACTGGGGCCCTCAGGGGGGCCAGGTCATGAACTGGAGCTGGAGGCCCGGGATGGGGGCTCCCCACCACGCACCAGCCGCTTTCGACTACGTGTAGTGGTGCAAGACTTGGGGACCCATGGGCTGGCTCCCCACTTTGACAGCCCTATCTACCGTGTGGACCTACCCTCGGGCACCACCCCTGGAACTCATGTTCTGCAAGTGCATGCCCGAGCACCTGATGGGGGCCCTGTCACCTACCACCTTGCCACGGATGGGACAAGTAACCCCTTTGGCTTGGAACCTCAGAGTGGGTGGCTATGGGTGCGGGTAGCACTGGACCGTGAGGCCCAGGAGTTGTACACCCTGAAGGTAATGGCAGTGTCTGGGCCTAAAGCTGAGCTGGGGCAGCAGACAGGTACAGCCACTGTGAGGGTCAGCATCCTCAACCAGAATGACCACAGTCCCCGCTTATCTGAGGAGCCCACCTTCCTGGCTGTGGCTGAGAATCAGCCCCCAGGGACCAGTGTGGGTCGTGTCTCTGCCACTGACCGAGACTCAGGCCCCAACGGACGTCTGACCTACAGCCTGCGACAGATGTCAGAGGACAGCAAGGCTTTCCGAATCCACCCCCAGACTGGTAAGTACTGGAACCAAATTCTGAGACCCCACAGCCTCATCCTCAGACTAGTGGATATCCAGACAGGATCTCCAACCCCCAACCTAGACCCCAGCTATGAGGACCAGGACTGGGCCCAGCTTTCCCTCCCACACTCCCTAAGCCCCAGCTTCTCAGCTGCAGGCCTCATGCCTGCATCCTTACTTTGCCCTACATGATCTCCATCCTGCACTCCCAGGAGAAGTGACCACACTCCAAACCCTGGATCGCGAGCAGCAGAGCAGTTACCAGCTCCTGGTGCAAGTGCAGGATGGGGGAAGCCCACCCCGCAGCACCTCAGGCACTGTGCACATTGCAGTGCTCGACCTCAACGACAACAGCCCCACCTTCCTACAGGCTTCAGGGGCAGCTGGTGGCGGTCTCCCCATACAGGTGTGTAAAGTAGCAGGACTCTGTCCTAAAGAAGTGGGAGTGGGAGAGGTGGGGTCTCCCCATAGAGCTGTAGGTGTAGGTAGAAGTGACCATATCCTGGAATAGGTGTGAGAATAAAGGAGGGATTCTGCCTGCATGCAAGAGAGGGGTCTCTATCCTGAGTTGTCTCAAGAACAGGAGGAGACAACTGTAGATGTGTTGTGTCCCCAACAGGTACCAGACCGCGTGCCTCCAGGAACTCTGGTGACAACTCTGCAGGCCAGAGATCCAGATGAGGGAGAGAATGGGACCATCCTGTACACACTAACTGGTATGGGAAAAGGAGAGTTGGTGGGGATGGCAGCCCTTGTGGCCTGCCAGCTGCTGGGACTTCAGCATCACCTTCCCTCTGCCTGCCCCTAGGTCCTGGCTCAGAGCTCTTCTCCCTGCACTCTCACTCTGGGGAGCTGCTCACAGCAGCACCCTTAATCCGAGCGGAGCGGCCCCACTATGTGCTGACGCTAAGCGCTCACGACCAAGGCAGCCCTCCTAGAAGCGCCAGCCTCCAGCTGTTGGTACAGGTATGGCTGCCCTACCTACAGTCTGCCCACTTCCCTTTCAGGACCTTCTGCGTCACGGGGGACATGGAGCTTTTTATACGAGTCTTGGTTTCTTCCTTCTTCTCTTCCACAACAGGTGCTTCTCTCTTCTCGCTCGGCGGAGCCCCCACCAGATCCCGTTGAGCCGGACCCCGTGGCGCCTGTGCCTGTGGTGCTGACCGTGACCGCAGCCGAGGGGCTGCAGCCCGGCTCCCTGTTGGGTTCGGTGGCACCACCAGAGGCGGCGGGAGTGGGCGCACTCACCTACACTCTGGTGGGCGGCGCCGACCCCGAGGGCACCTTTGCTCTGGACGCAGCCTCAGGGCGCCTGTACCTGGCGCGACCCCTAGACTTCGAGGCGGGCCCGCCGTGGCGCGCGCTCACTGTGCGTGCCGAGGGGCTTGGAGGAGCTGGTGCGCGGCTTCTGCGAGTCCAGGTGCGCGTGCAGGACGAGAATGAGCATGCGCCCGTCTTCCCGCGCGACCCGCTGGCGCTCGCCCTTAGGGAAAACCCAGAGCCCGGTGCAGCGTTATACACTTTCCGCGCGTCGGATGCCGATGGTCCTGGCCCCAACAGCGACGTGCGCTACCGCCTACTGCGCCAAGAGCCGCCCGTGCCCGCGCTTCGCTTGGATGCGCGCACCGGGGCCCTCAGCGCTCCGCGCGGCCTGGACCGGGAGAACACGCCCGCGCTGCTCTTGCTAGTGGAAGCAACCGACCGGCCGGCCAACGCCAGCCGCCGCCGCGCGGCGCGCGTATCCGTGCGCGTCTTCGTCACGGATGAGAATGACAATGCGCCGGTCTTCGCCTCACCTTCACACGTGCGCCTCCCCGAGGATCAGCCAACTGGGCCTGTAGCGCTGCACGTGGTAGCCCGGGACCTGGACCTGGGCGAGGCCGCACGTGTGTCCTATCGCCTGGCAGCGGGCAGCGACAGCCACTTCCGTATACACTCAAGCACTGGTGAGAACTGAGCCTGGGGTAGGGGAGGAGAGTGCTGATGTGGAAGGAGTGTTGAGGTTTCCTTCTAACCTGTCTACTTAGGAGCGCTGTCAGTGGTGCGGCCCCTGGACCGCGAGCAGCGAGCTGAACACGTGCTGACGGTGGTGGCCTCAGACCACGGTTCCCCGCCACTCTCGGCCACGCAGCTCCTGACTGTCAGTGTTGCCGACGTCAACGATGAGGCACCTGCTTTCCAACAGCAGGAGTACAGGGTCCTCTTGCGTGAAAACAGCCCGCCCGGCACATCTCTGCTCACCCTGCAGGCAACCGACCCAGACCTGGGTAAGTACTGGAAGATGAATTGAGAGAGGGATGGACCTAGGGCGAACAAAGGTATACTTAGCCTCTTATCTCCCCCTATGCTGCCCTTCCTCAGGGACTAGCGGACAAGTGACTTATGGAGGCATCTCTGGTGAAAGCTTCTCTCTGGATCCAGACACTGGAGTTCTCACAACTCTTCAGGCCCTGGATCGGGAGGAGCAGGAGGAGATCAACCTGACAGGTGCAGGATGTCAGGACCACAGGAGTGCAAGGAGTTAAAAGCAACCGTGTTACATGGGCAGAACACCTAAAGTATTACCTTCTAGAAGTTTCCACCTATTACAACACAGCTCCTGTTATATTTTTGGACCCTTTTGGGGAGTAAAGCATTTGGCAGGGTGCAAGGTGAACTGACTTCAAGGCTGTCACCATCATGACCACACAAATTCTCAAATGCATGTCACATCTATCCTTTTTAATGATCCCTTAGGTTACACTACAGCCATTTAAAGGAAGAACATGTTGATATTGAGTATCAGAGAGGTTAAGTGACTTATTCAAACTGGCACAGGTTGGAAGTGGCAGAAATGAGACTCAAACCCAGATGTTTTGATACCTCATTTAGTGCCTTTTCTGTCGCACCACTACTAATCCAGGATACATCTTGCATGCAGCAAGCATGGGGGAGGGGAGCATCTTCTGACACATTTAAATGTACATGTGGAAACATGTGAGTGCCTGAGGGGTAGGGAAAGATGAATATTGTCTGGTTTGTGGGTGCGCCTGGTGAACAAGTATAAACACTATGGAATGTGGGTTTCCTCATGGGATGGGAGCAGGCTAGAGCTCATTGATTTTGCTTCCCTGTAGTGTATGCCCGGGACAGGGGTTCACCCCCCTTGTTGACCCATGTCACAGTGCGGGTGACTGTGGAGGATGAAAACGACCATGCCCCAACCTTTGGGAGCACTCACCTCTCCCTAGAAGTCCCTGAGGGCCAGGAACCCCAGACTCTTGCCACACTGCGGGCCTCTGACCCCGATGTGGGAGCCAACGGGCAGCTGCAGTACCGCATCCTGGGTAAGAACTGTCCCATATCCACTAACCCAGCACTCATCTGCCCAGCTCTTGTTCTCTTCTTGCTCCTTGTTGATTTATGTCAGCCTCAGTCAGTGTGTCTGGGTTTCTTTTCCCCTCTCTCTCTGTCTTCCACTTCGTTTTTATTTCTTGCATATATCTGTGTCTCTGGGAATCCCTTTCTGTGCTTCTCCAGCTCTTTATCTCCCTAATATCTCTGTTCTTATCTTCAGGTTTCTTTTCTTTTTCTCTCTCATGTGTCTATCCCTGTAGTACAGTTGTTCTCAAACGTTTTGATCTCAGAACCTCTTAATACTCTTAAAAATTATTGAGAATCCCAAAGAACTTTTGTGTATGCAGGTTCCATCTATTGATAATTATTGTATTAGATATTAAAACTGAGAAAATTTTAAAATAGCATTGCAATGAATCCACTTCTTGTATTTCTGCATAAGCACAAGGAAACATGAGAATTTTGAAAAACGATTGGGGAATAATGAGATTGCAAAGATTATAGCAGGTTTAACTGAAGGTAGACAGAGCACAAACTAAGTGAATCTCTGAAAACACATATGTGTATTCTAAACCAACTAGAGTTTTTCTAGAGAACACAATACATAAGCACACATTCCATTAACCATCTGAGTGATATCATCACATGTCATGCAGCATCTGGAAAACTCCACTGCACAATTGTGAGAAACTGAGAATGAAAAGGGCATACACTATCCTAGTATTACTATGAAGATGGCTTTAAAATCATGGACTCTCAAAAGGGTGTCAGAGGCTCCCAGGGATCCCTAGGCCACACTCTGAAAACAGCTGCTTTGCAATATCTTTCTTTACCTTCTGAGTTTTTCTCTTTTCCTTTATCTTTCTCCTTTTCTATTTCTGTTGCTTGGCTTATCTCCAATTTCTCTCCCTCCCTCTCTCTCTACTGTTCACTGTAAATTATCCCCACCACCACGAGCTGTACTTCTCTGCAGATGGGGACCCGTCAGGAGCCTTTGTCCTAGATGTAGCTTCAGGGAAGTTCGGCACTATGAGACCCTTAGACCGGGAGGTGGAGCCAGCATTCCAGCTGCAGATAGAGGCCTGGGACGGAGGCCAGCCAGCTCTCAGTGCCACTCTGCGTGTGACAGTGACAGTGCTGGATGCCAATGACCATGCTCCAGCCTTCCCTGTGCCCACCTACTCCGTGGAGGTGCCTGAGGATGCTCCTGCAGGGACCCTGCTGCTGCAGCTACAGGCTCATGACCCTGACACAGGGGTCAATGGCCGTGTGACCTACTACCTGGGAGCAGGTGCAGCAGGTGCCTTCCTGCTAGAGCCAGGCTCTGGGGAACTGCGCACAGCCATAGCCCTGGACCGAGAGCAGTGTCCCAGCTATGCCTTTTCTGTGAGTGCGGTGGATGGTGCAGCTGCTGGACCCCTAAGCACCACAGTGCCTGTCACTGTCACTGTGCGTGATGTCAATGACCACGCCCCCACTTTCCCTGCCAGTCCCCTGCGGCTGCGGCTGCCCCGCCCAGGCCCCAACCTCAGCACCCCCACCCTGGCTCTGGCCACGCTACGAGCTGAAGACCGTGATGCTGGTGCCAATGCCTCCATCCTGTACCGGCTGGCAGGCACCCCGCCACCTGGCACCACTGTGGACTCTTACACTGGTGAAATCCGTGTGACCCGTTCCCCTGTGGCACTGGGTCTCCGGGATCGTGTCCTCTTCATCGTGGCCACTGACCTCGGCCGTCCAGCTCACTCTGCCACCGGCGTGGTTGTTATTGGGCTGCAGGGGGAGTCTGAACGTGGACCCCGCTTTCCCCGGGCTAGTAGCGAGGCCATGCTCCGGGAGAATGCACCCCCAGGTAGGTTTCCAGTCATGTCTCTCAGCTTTGTATCCTTGGATGGGCTGGGGCTACTCACTGAAAATGTCCCCCAACCTGCCCAAGTCCAGTGCTCACAGTCCAGCCAATACTGTTCTCTCTGCAGGGACTCCCGTTGTCTCTCCCAAGGCTGTCCATGCCGGGGGCTCTAATGGACTGATCACCTATAGCATTCTCAGTGGGAATGAGAAAGGAACATTCTCTATCCAGCCTAGTACAGGTAAGGGGCAGAAACAAGGAACTCAGAGAGGAGACAGACTCCTAGAGGAGCAGGTTCTTTGGACCAGAGGAGGCTCTGATGGGGGAGGGCTGCCTTGAATGAAGGACCAGCGGGAGGCTCTAGTGACAAACAAGGAGGCTGCACTGATGTATTCTGCCTCCCCCCCAGGTGCCATCACAGTTCGCTCGGCAGAGGGGCTGGACTTTGAGGCAAACCCACGGTTGCGACTGGTGCTACAGGCAGAGAGTGGAGGGGCTTTTGCCTTCTCGGTGCTGACCCTCACCCTGCAGGATACCAATGACAATGCTCCCCGCTTCTTGAGACCCCACTATGTGGCTTTTCTGCCTGAATCCCGGCCATTGGAGGGGCCCCTGCTACAGGTGTGTAGTGTGATAAGCAGATGGGAATGGGTTGGCTGGACTTACTTGTAGCCAGACCAGTCCTAGCTGCCTCCTGCCCTCTCCAGGTGGAGGCAGATGACCTGGATCAGGGCTCCAGTGGACAGATCTCATACAGTTTGGCCGCCTCCCAGCCAGCACGGGGATTGTTCCACATAGATCCAGCCACAGGCACTATCACTACCACAGCCATCCTGGACCGTGAGATCTGGGCTGAAACACGGTGAGGCCAGGCCCTACAGGGTCCAGGACCCCATTTGGGTCTGTCCAGTTCCAAGTTCTTCCCTTAATGCCCCTCAAACCCTAGGCCAGGCCTTAAATCCCTTCAAACCCCAAGCTCTGTCCTGAGTCCTCCTGGCCCTGCTCAGGTGTCTCCCTTATCCATGGGCCCCATCCCCTGATGAATCCCATCCCCATCCCCAGACTCATACTGATGGCCACAGACAGAGGAAGCCCAGCCCTGGTGGGCACAGCTACCCTGACAGTGATGGTCATCGACACCAATGACAATCGCCCCACCATCCCTCAGCCCTGGGAGCTCCGAGTGCCAGAAGGTGAGAGCAGGGTAAAGGAAGAGGTACAGAGGGTGGCAAGGATGCCCCTGTTCCCCTACCCTGGGGCTCCCGGGTGCCTTGGACTATACCAGACATCCTTGTCGTGTGTGTTGCAGATGCACTGTTGGGCTCAGAGATTGCACAGGTAACAGGAAATGATGTAGACTCGGGACCAGTACTGTGGTATGTGCTGAGTCCATCTGGACCCCAGGATCCCTTCAGTGTTGGCCGCTATGGGGGCCGTATCTCCCTTATGGGCCCCCTAGACTTCGAGCAGTGTGACCACTACCACCTGCAGCTGCTAGCACATGACGGACCTCACGAGGGCCGCGCTAACCTCACAGTGCTCGTGGAGGATGCCAATGATAACGCACCTGCCTTCTCACAGAGTCTCTACCAGGTACTGGACAGCCACACACTTGGGCCCAGGATGGTTCCCTTTGGATGGAAATTGCCAGGCTAAAAGCAGCTGGGGTGGGCTGGACTTTGGAGCTGGCCTGGGGATGGGAGGTCCCATCTCAGACCAGCTTCTCTAAGTCCTGTGAACTGTGTCCAGGTTCTGCATCCTGAAATGGGGGAAGGTGGGCAATTCTCATTCAGATACTGAGGAGCATAGGCTCCACGCTGGCTTCCAAGTGGGCCTTATGGAATCAAGGTTTGGATCATAGGCTGAGTGGGCAGCAGGGCAGCTGGACAGCTTGGCAATGAACACTTTTCCTCACACCCCAGGTGACTCTGCTTGAGCACACCCCCCCAGGCAGTGCCATTCTCTCTGTCTCTGCCACTGACCGGGACTCGGGTGCCAATGGTCACATCTCCTACCACCTGGCTTCCCCAGCTGAGGGCTTCAGTGTTGATCCCAACAACGGTGCGTCTTTCCTGGGATCTGATCCCTAATTTTTTACTGGGCTATATACTGACCACTTTCCTACAGTTATTTGCCCAAATTCTTTAACTCATGTATCTCTGACCCAAGGAAGACATTTCCTCCTCTCTGACTCTCTTACAAGCCTTATAAGTCTAGAACTTGCTCCCTGAGTTTTGAGGCCTAGAGGCCATTCCATGTTCTCCCAACACTGAGGCCACTCTTTGGAGTCTGACCTCAAAGGCCATTTCCTGGATTCTGAAGGGTCATTCCCTGCTCCCCCACAGCCTCTGCTGAATGCCTGTGTCTTTCCATTCCCTTCTCATTTTAGGGACCTTGTTCATGACAGCAGAAACAGTGGCCTTGGGCCATGAGGGGCCAGGAGTGCTGGATGTGGTGCTGGAAGCACGAGATCATGGGGTGCCAGGCCGGGCAGCACGAGCCACAGTGCATGTGCAGCTGCAGGACCAGAATGACCATGCCCCGAGCTTCACTTTGTCACACTACCGTGTGGCTGTGAATGAGGATCTGCCCCCTGGCTCCACTCTGCTCACCCTGGAAGCCATGGATGCCGACAGAAGCCGCACCCATGCCGCTGTGGACTACAGCATCGTCAGTGGCAACCGGGGCCGAGTCTTCCAGCTGGAACCCCGGCTGGCCGAGGCTGGGGAGGATGGTGGACCAGGTCCCCAGGCACTGGGCTGCCTGGTGCTGCTTGAGCCTCTGGACTTTGAGAGCACGACGCAATATAATCTGACTGTTGCTGCAGCTGACCGGGGACAGCCACCACGCAGCTCAGCTGTGCCAGTCACTGTCACTGTGCTGGATGTCAATGACAACCCACCTGTCTTCACCCGCGCATCCTACCGCGTGGCAGTCCCCGAGGACACGCCTGTTGGAGCTGAGCTGCTGTATGTGGAGGCCTCTGATGCTGACCCCGGCCCTCATGGCCTCGTGCGCTTCACCGTCAGCTCAGGAGACCCATCAGGGCTCTTTGAGCTGGATGAGAGCTCGGGTGCCTTGCGACTGGCCCACTCCCTGGACTGTGAGACTCAGGCCCGACACCAGCTTGTCGTGCAGGCTGCTGATCCGGCTGGGGCCCACTTTGCTCTGGCACCTGTGGTGATTGAGGTCCAGGATGTGAACGACCACAGTCCAGCCTTCCCTCTGAGCTTGCTCAGCACCAGCCTGGCTGAGAACCAGCCCCCAGGCACTCTTGTCACCACTCTGCACGCTATTGATGCAGATGCTGGGGCTTTCGGGAGGCTCCGCTACAGCCTATTGGAGGCTGGGCCAGGGACTGAGGGCCGAGAGGCTTTTACGCTGAACAGTTCAACAGGGGAGTTACGGGCACGCGTGCCCTTTGATTACGAGCACACAGGAAGCTTCCGGCTGCTGGTAGGTGCTGCTGATGCGGGGAATCTCTCCGCCTCCGTCACTGTGTCAGTGCTCGTGACAGGCGAGGATGAATATGACCCCGTGTTCCTGGCTCCATCTTTCCACTTCCAAGTGCCAGAAGGTGCCCGGCGTGGCCACAGCCTGGGCCATGTGCAGGCGACAGATGAGGATGGCGGTGCTGATGGCCTGGTGCTCTATTCTCTTGCCACCTCTTCTCCCTATTTCAGCATCAACCAGACTACGGGTGCCCTGTACCTGCGGGTGGACAGCCGGGCACCAGGCGGTGGGGCAGGCACCTCTGGGGATGGGGGCCGGACTCGGCGTGAGGCACCACGGGAGTTGAGGCTGGAGGTGGTGGCACGGGGGCCACTGCCTGGTTCCCGGAGTGCCACAGTACCTGTGACTGTGGATATCACCCACACTGCCCTGGGCCTGGCGCCTGACCTCAACCTGCTGTTGGTGGGAGCTGTGGCAGCCTCCTTGGGGGTTGTAGTGGTACTTGCCCTGGCAGCCCTGGTCCTGGGGCTGGTGCGAGCACGAAGCCGCAAGGCTGAGGCAGCGCCCGGCCCAATGTCACAGTCCATGCCCCTGGCCAGTGGTTCTCTCCAGAAGCTGGGCCGGGAGCCACCCAGCCCACCGCCTTCAGAGCACCTGTATCACCAAACTCTGCCGAGCTATGGTGGGCCAGGAGCTGGGGGACCCTACCCCCGTGGTGGCTCCCTGGACCCTTCACACTCAAGCGGCCGAGGCTCAGCAGAGGCTGCAGAGGATGATGAGATCCGCATGATCAATGAGTTCCCACGGGTGGCCAGCGTGGCCTCCTCCTTGGCTGCCCGGGGCCCCGATTCAGGCATCCAGCAGGATGCAGACGGACTGAGCGACACATCCTGTGAGCCACCCGCTCCTGACACCTGGTATAAGGGCCGCAAAGCAGGGTTGCTGCTGCCGGGTGCAGGAGCCACTCTGTACCGAGAGGAGGGACCCCCAGCTACCAGCACAGCATTCCTGGGAGGCTGTGGCCTGAGCCCTGCACCCACTGGGGACTATGGCTTCCCAGCAGATGGCAAACCCTGTGTGGCAGGCGCGCTGACAGCCATTGTGGCTGGCGAGGAAGAGCTCCGTGGCAGCTATAACTGGGACTACCTGCTGAGCTGGTGTCCTCAGTTCCAGCCACTGGCCAGTGTCTTCACAGAGATTGCTCGGCTTAAGGATGAAGCCCGACCGTGTCCCCCAGCTCCCCGTATTGACCCACCACCCCTCATCACTGCTGTGGCCCACCCAGGAGCCAAGTCTGTGCCCCCCAAGCCAGCCAGCACAGCTGCAGCCCGGGCCATCTTCCCACCAGCCTCTCACCGCTCCCCCATCAGTCATGAAGGCTCCCTGTCTTCAGCTGCCATGTCCCCCAGCTTTTCACCCTCGCTATCTCCGCTGGCTGCTCGCTCGCCTGTTGTCTCACCATTTGGGGTGGCCCAGGGCCCCTCAGCCTCGGCACTCAGCACAGAGTCCAGCCTGGAGCCACCCGAGGACACAGAGCTGCACATCTAGCTGTGGCCCAGGCTGGGCCCCGACCTGGGATGCGCACCGTATCCCCAATGCAGGCCCCACTCTGAGCCTGCCTCGGGCAGCCTCGGACCATGATTGGCCACAGGGGAGGAGGCCACTCCCAGGCCTTAGTTCCCCACCCCAAACTCCTCTGGTGGGGGCAGGTTCCACCTCTCTTCCCAGCCCCCTCAGAGCACCAGCACCTCAGAGGCCCTGTTGGGGCACTCACCTGGGCCAGATCCAACGTGGGGAGAAATAGGGAGGAGGTGGCAGCCCTGGGTTCTCCTCGGTGAGGGCTTCCTGCTCTGCGCCAGAGCCCCAGGATCGAGCTGAGACGTTATTTATTGGGGGTTAGGGGGGTGGGGGAGATTCCTTCAACCGATTTGGGCCCACTTCCTTTGGGTTCCACTGACACCCCTACCCCTGCCCAGAACCAAGTGCCAATTCTCACTCTGGAGCCTTAATAAACTGCAGTTTGTACTCGGCCTCCGGCTCTGCTCTCTGGGATGGTAGGGGGTGGGAGATGATTGGAAATCACCTGGCACAATGTTGTAGGCACCTGGGGAGGCACAGAGGGGTGGTGGATGTGGGGCATCTAGGGTGGGGATAGTGCTGTTTACTCAGCAGCCCAGCCTGGGGCTGACCTGAGAGGGAAGTCTGGGTGGGAGGGATCTTGGGGTGACCAGCTCCAGGTCTTTTTGGGGGGTGGGGGTGGGGGTGGGGGTGCTGCATGATCCGGGAATCGAAAGGCCTGAGGATCTTAAAGGGGATGGGAGTGGATACGAGAGTGCCAAGTGGTTTGTTTCTTGGGGTGGCTCTCTGCACCATAAGAGCTCACATTTCTTGAGCTTTTATCATGTCAGGCTCTCTGCTGAGCGATTTGCTTGCTTTTTCTCAGTGTGGATTTTCAGAGCAATCCTATGAGGCAGATTAGTTTTAATATGATAATCTCCCTATTATAAATGAAGAAACCTAGGCTTAAAGAGGTTGTGTTACTTTCTGATAGACAGCAAGGAGGAATCCAGGTCTGTGGACCTCTAGAGCCCGCACTCTAAACCACTCCCTACTGGTGGAAATTCCCTTTACTGTCACAGGACTCGAGCAGGCAGTTAGTAGCTCCAGGCTTATCTAGCACCCGGGGCCAAAGAGAGAGAACCCAAAAGGTAGCCCCATCCTTTCCCCAGAACTCAGGACCACCCATCTGAGGGAGGAGCCACATAACGAAATGGAGGAGTGGCGGTGGAACATAGGGCTCATGTGATCCGGCACGTGACAGTAGATCCGCAGAGAGACAGAATGGGGCCCCGATCCTGGTAAGAAATCGGGGATTGCGGGAGAAGCGGATCGCGGAATGTATGTTGGGGGATGGGAACACTGTGACAAACCCAGCTCCTGCTGAAACCCACTCTGCCGCCCCTGCAGCCTCCTAGGGCTCCTTACCCTCATCGTCACTGGCAAATGCAGTTACAGCCCAGAGCCCGACCAGCGGCGGACGTGAGTGACTCAACGCTGACCTCCCCTCTCCTCATGCCTTGTCCTGCTCCCACCGTCCTGGTCTCTGCCTCCCTCACCCCCTCACCCAGGTTCTGGGACTCACTTAATTCCTCATCCCCAGGTATCCTGGCTCATTCCCCCACCATTTATCTCCTGGGATCCATATCTGCTCCCTGGGTCCTACCCAAGGTCTCAGTCCCTATTCTCAATTTTTCCATGACAAATATTTCCCATCCCTACCTTAACCAAGGTCATGTCCCTGACCTCTGACTCCTGGCCCTGCAGACTGCCGGTAGGCTGGGTGCCCCTGGGCCGCGTGGACCCTGATGAAGAGCTGAGTCTCACTTTTGCCCTGAGACAGCAGAACCTGGAGAGACTCTCAGAGCTGGTGGAGGCTGTGTCGGATCCTTCCTCTCCTCGCTATGGTGCCTGCTCGGTGTGGGGGTGGGATGTGGCATGCAGTGAGGGGGACACAGAACTGGGCTGGGCATGGGATGGTGCAGATCATATCGGGGTCGTGCTGTCAGTGCAAGGAGATAATATGGGGCAGGTGAAGGGCGGTGGCTGTCGTTGAAGGGTTTCTGCATAGACGAGTGAACCAGAACTTAACTGTCCCAAACTAACGCATAGTCTTTGCACTTAATCTTTACAGCTGTGTTCCTCAGGCTGAATAAAGTATAGATGAGGTTAAAAGCACATGCTTCTAAATCTGATCAAATCTGAATTCCAATTCAGATGAATGCGGACGTAGCACTTAGTACATATATGTGATCATCAGCTCAAACTCCTCTTCCCCACTACACCCCTATTCCCTCCTCTATTCAGACATTAAGGCTGCCTGCTCCAACTCCTAAATAGTCCTACATTAGTCCACTTCTCTACATCCACCATAGGGAATGAGGGTTGGTGTCACCCCTATTGCCACCACCTCAGTTGTTTCTCTCTCACCTGGACTACTGCCTAGTTCCCTGACTGGGGTCTCCTGCATGCCACTCCACTCCCCACTGTGCTCCAAAACAATCTCTCCAGTGGTCAAGCTGAACTGTTTCCTTCCCCTGCCAAAAACCTGTCGCAGCTGTAGGGGAGGGGGTGGCAGGTCTCAGACCCACCATCATGTTAAGCATAAAATCAACAAGTATGAAGATTTGAGCTAAGTTAGATATCTTATAGTTGACTTCAAAAGTTTTAAAAAATGTTATGGAGATAAAATGGAAACTTTAAACTTATTAATTTTATAATTATTTATTTATCTTTCACGATCATGGCAATGCATACTAAGGTGCAGCATTTGCAACCTGCTCGCCTTTAGGGTAAAAGCCATACTTCCGGCCGTGGCATTCCAAGTGTCTCCAGCCTTTTCTTCTGCTGTTCTGCAAATATACCCTGTACCTGCACAGCCCTGCTCCTTTTCTTTTGCTGGAAAATTCCTACTCATCCCTCAAGAATCTTCTCCAGGCTCCCAGGCCCTCGTGTCTCCTGGTTGGGGTAAAAAGGGCAATGGAAAAGCAATAGATGGAGGGAAGAGCCTCTTCTGAATTCTTACAGGAAAATACCTGACCCTAGAGGACGTGGCTGAACTGGTCCGGCCATCACCACTTACTCTCCACACAGTCCAAAAATGGCTTTCTGCAGCAGGAGCCTGGAACTGCCATTCAGTGACCACACAGGACTTTCTGACTTGCTGGCTGACTGTCCGGTGAGAGGGACTGATTGCCATGGAGGGTTCTAATCATCCCATCAGGAGGGACTAGTCACCCCAATGTAAGGGAGCAGAGTGCCTCCTGGGTGCTTGTGGGTGCAAGCTGCCTTGTGCATGGTGAGAAGACTGGCTGCCCCGTGATGCTCAGGCAGGTTCCCCTGTTCTGTTCCCATGTTTTCTAACCTCTGTTCTCTAATCTCTGACCTCCAGGCAAGCAGAGCTGCTGCTCTCAGGGGCTGAGTTTCATCGATATGTGGGGGGACCTGCAGATACATATGCTGTAAGGTCCCCACATCTCTACCAGCTCCCACAGGCCTTGGCGCCCCATGTGGACTTTGGTAACACCCAGTGGGGTTACAGGGGGTTGGGGCAGGCAAGGCCCGGGGCTAGAGAAATTTAGATACCTTGGGGAGGCTTGGGGTGGGATTAATGATGAAGTGGGGCTGGAATCCATAAGATTTCCTCCTCAAGCCTGACCCTTCCCCACAGTGGGAGGACTGCACCGCTTTCCTCCCACATCTTCCCTGAGGCAGCGCCCTGAGCCACAGGCAGCAGGGACTGTTGGCCTGCATCTGGGGGTGACCCCATCCGTGGTCCGCAAGAGATACAACTTGACAGCACAAGACGTGGGCTCTGGAACCACCAACAATAGCCAGGCCTGTGCCCAGGTGAGCCGTGCAGACAGCCCCAAGGTCCTCATGGCTTCCCCAAGGTGTCCTTGGTGACTTACTGCCTGGGGTTTCTTGCTCTCTGCCTCTGACCCCTAGGCTCTCATTCCCTGGCCTGTGATCTGGGACTGTGTCCTCTGACCCATGACCCCTGCTCTGACTCCCTCCATAGTTCCTGGAGCAGTACTTCCGTGAAGCAGACCTAACTGAGTTCATGCACCTCTTTGGTGGAAGCTTTGCACACCAGACATCAATAGCCCGTGTAGTTGGACAACAGGGCCGGGGCAGGGCTGGGATCGAGGCCAGCCTAGATGTGGAGTACCTGATGAGTGCTGGTGCCAACATCTCCACCTGGGTCTATAGTAACCCTGGTACTGCCAAGGGGCTGGTTGGTGGGGAAGAGGGTGGAGAGTGGGCATTGATCCCAGATGCCTCAAGGGACTCCCATGAGCTGAAGGGAGATCCTGACAATGCCCCCACCAATAACGACCTTTGTCCTCTCCCCCTGGCCCCTTATCCCCTACCCCTGCCCATAAATCCAGGCCGGCATGAGGCACAAGAGCCCTTCTTACAGTGGCTCCTACTGCTCAGTAATGAGTCAGCCCTGCCACATGTGCACACCGTGAGCTACGGAGATGATGAGGACTCTCTCAGCAGCAGCTACATCCAGCGGGTCAACATCGAGTTCATGAAGGCCGCTGCTCGGGGTCTCACCCTACTCTTTGCCTCAGGTGACCTCTTACCCTAACCTTAGATCCCTACCCAGCCAACCTGGGACCTTTAACCTTACAGTGATCCCTGAGCCTGATCTTTGAGTCATAACCTGAACTCAGACCCTCAGTAGGGACCATAGGTCTGACCTCTAGACTCTGACCTCCATAGCAATGACTGACACCTAAACTTCCACTCTGATTTCTGAACCCACAATGAAGGTCTAAGTGCTAAACTTGGTCTCTCTCCTAGGTGACAGTGGCGCTGGGTGTTGGTCTGTCTCTGGAAGACACCAGTTCCGTCCTAGCTTCCCTGCCTCTAGGTAAGTACCCCAGTCTACCACTTACCTGTGACCACCAGCCTCTCACCTGTGATCTCATGATGTAGAATCTTTGTCTTGACCTCACCAGGCCCTCCTATTGCTCAGCCCTTAGCTTTACCTCCCCTAGTTGCTACACTCCCTTCTCTTCTTCCTGTAGGTCCCTGGCCCCACACCTTCTGAGCGGGACACAACCCCCAAGTGTTCTTCCTCCCAGTCCTGAGGCATTTAGGGGAAGATTTGGCACATGTTCTGTAGAGAAATGTATGGCCAATCACCTGTGGCCATGTCTTGAGGGCCCAAAACCTCTTAGTCACCCCAAAGTACATCCTTCCCCATGGAGTCTAGCCCATCCAGCAAGATCTAGTCTGTACTCACCCACCCTCATACATCTTGGAGTTCCTCTTGAATTCCCTGTAACCTGAGGGCTGTCTTGTTCCCTCAGCCCCTATGTCACCACAGTAGGAGGCACATCTTTCCAGAATCCCTTCTTCATCACAGACGAGGTTGTTGACTATATCAGTGGTGGTGGCTTCAGCAATGTGTTCCCACAGCCTTCATACCAGGTATGTGTATGTTTGTGTGGATGGATAGGTGGTAGTGTTCGAGATCCTCACTAGTTCAGCAGACTAAAGGGCAGGCTACAGGCCAGTACTCACTCCACAATGCCTTTTAGGAGGAAGCGGTAGCCCAGTTCCTGAGCTCCAGCCCTCATCTGCCACCATCCAGTTACTTCAATGCCAGTGGCCGTGCCTACCCAGATGTGGCTGCACTTTCTGATGGCTATTGGGTGGTCAGCAACAGCGTGCCCATTCCATGGGTTTCTGGCACTTCGGTGAGAATCAGCCTGGGTCTAAATCTCCTCTCAGGAAACTGTCCTCATCCTGTACCCCCAAGACCTTATACTCAGAACCCCTAACTCCTTAGAGACCTCCCTATAAGTCCAATCTCTCTCAACCTCTGATTTCTACTTACACCCTCATACTTGTAGGCCTCCACTCCAGTGTTTGGAGGACTCCTGTCCCTGGTAAATGAGCACAGAATACTCAGTGGCCATCCCCCTCTCGGCTTTCTCAACCCAAGGCTTTATCAACAGCGTGGGGCAGGACTCTTTGATGTAAGTGTGGTAGGGAAGGGTGTGTGCTTTCATATGAGTATGGGGAATGGTAAGGTAAACTTGAGGGTAGTTCTGATGGGGTGGGGAAGTCTCAGGGCTGTGAGTACAGGGTGAGGATCTATACTATCTGGTAGTACTGGAACCAGCAGGTCCAGATCTGATGCCTACTTCCTCCCCAGGTGACCCGTGGCTGTCATGTGTCCTGTCTGAATGAAGAAGTGGAGGGTCAGGGCTTCTGCTCTGGTCCTGGCTGGGATCCTGTGACAGGCTGGGGAACACCTAACTTCCCAGCTCTGCTAAAGACATTACTCAACCCCTGACCTTTTCCTGCCAGGAGTTCTGGCATGTCCCCTGCCCTGCAACCAGTGCTGGGTCTCTTATTCTGCACTGTTGGAAACCCTGCTGAACCCTCAACTGTTGACTGCTGCAGACAGCTTTCCTCCCTAACTCTGCAAGGCTGTGAGTTTGACTTGACTTCCAATCCTCCCTTGTTCCGTCATACTTAGGTCTCCCTACTCCTGCCTCAGGTTCCTCTGCAAGATGCTATAACCAGAACTTTTGGGGATGCCCCATCTCTTCTAAACCTGACTTTTCCAAAGGTTGTCCACAATATGTGCACTTTTTCATGTTCATTCAGCCCACTGCAATGAATCCTCTGCTTTAATGGGTTATTCTATCCTCCCCTGACAGTGGGCTCACCGTGAAACAATGGCCTCCTTGCTGCTTCATCTTTGCTTTATGGGCTCTCTATCACCATTACCCACTCCCTCTCCTTCCTTAGCTTCCAGGACTTAACTTCTCCTTCTCTGACTACTCCTGTCTTCTTCAATCATGGACTTCTCTTTTCTGCTTACTCATTGAATACTGGTGTTCACCATTGCTCCATCCTTAGTTTTTTGCTCTGCTCACTGTACCCATTGTCCCCTAGAACAAATCACTGGAATCTCAGCCATCACTGTCTCACTAAATCAGCCTCTACCCAACAGTGATTGATACCTCAAATACAAGATGTATAATATTCAACACTTCATCTTCCTCCTTGCCAAATCTGAACTGTTCCACCTCTTTATTTTCTTCTTGGTGATTCCTACTATGCCCCCTCCAAGCCAGAAACCTAAGAGTCATCCTACACTCCCATTTCCTTTACCTTACCTTCCCCCTACCTTCAATCAACAAGTCCTACTGACTTTACCTTGTAAGTATGTCTACATCAATCCATAAATTTTGCCAATTGTATTTCCTAAACATATCTGGAACTCATCCATGTCTCTCCATCTCCACTGCTACTTTGTTAGTTGAAGACTTCTCTCTCTGAACAGGAGGCCCTTGCAAAAACAGTGTCCACACTTCCTGCCCTTCCTAAACTTTTTTGAGAATATGCATATGCGATCAGGTCATACTTGATCAAAACCCTTTAAAGATGACTGGATAAATTTCAGGCTTTTTATCATGGCTTGCAAGACCTGATCCCTTCCTTTTTTGTTATTTGTGGCTGACGAACAAATTGATTATCTTCCCCTTGCACAATAAACTCCCTCTCCCCAACCTTTGCTCAAGCTGTTCTCTTAGACCTTTGCCTGGTAAATTTCCAGGATTCTTTCAAGACTCCACACTTGGAATTCACCTTCTCTTATGAAACTGTTCAGTTGCCTGAGATTCAGTTAGATGAATTTGGTATAGAAAAACAAAAACAAAAAAACCCAGATTTTTGTAATCAATCCATTAAATTCTTGATTCTGGTATGTACTATCAAAAGGCCTTAGGTAAATACTTCTATTTCTCTGAGCCTCTCAGAATAATCAGGGAATAAGTGGGATAACGTTGATAAAATGCCTGGACACTGGAGTAGGCAGCAAATATTAGTTCCCTTCCTCCTTTGCACTGCACACCCTGTGCCTACCTCTACTATTGTAAGTACCACATGGTAATGAAATTGCCAGTTTCCTTGTTTGTCTCGCTTTCCAAGACCGTCGGTGCCTAGAGGACTAGAATCTTGTCCTACTTAAAGTTGAATTCCCAGGCTCTAGCTCAGGGGTTGGCAAATAGAATTCAGTAAATGCTTGTCGAATTGAAAACCTCGCGCTTTCTCTGGCTTTGATTTGCTTATGTCATTTGCTCGAGGCCGAAATAACGCTCCTCATCTACTGGAGCATTGTGTCCCGCCCTCCTGCTTCTGCACTTCTCTGGGCAGTTGGCGAGACAGGGGACGCGGGATGCTCTCCCACTCCACTACGATCTCTTAAAATCTGAATGAGGGCTCCAGAGGGAAAGCAGATTGGCAGACAACCTGTGGTCGAGGGTATCTGGCCGATGCAATATTTTGGGAGCGTCAGCTGAATGGAATGTCCCCAGACCAGCACAAGAGAGTCCCGGAAATACAGTGGTTGTTTTCCCGGCGGAACTGTCTCGGAGTACCGCTGAGTGGGAGAGCAGGCTGGCCCCGGCCTGCGCAGTTCTCCAGGTATTGGCCTCCGCTCTTGCGGACAGTTCACCTAATTGGCCAAAGAGAAACAACCTAAGGCCGGAGACCCGAGGGAGAGAGCAAATATGCTGTGGGAGGAGCGAGTTGTGAAGCGTGTGACATCACCCTGGTGTGTGCGTAACGTGGGCGGAAGCGGAAGCTGCTCTGTTCGCCGCCTCTCTCACCGGCCCGATGAGCTGCAGCGGCTCCGGCGCGGACCCCGAGGCGGCGCCGGCGTCCGCCGCCTCGGCCTCGGGTCCGGCACCCACTGCCTCGGCCTCAGCAGCGCTGCCTGCCAGCGCCGCCGCGGAGAGCAAGGGCAGCCCCGCAGGGATAGCAGGGGGCCCTGGGGCTGGAGCCGCGGCTGGGGGCTCGGGACCCGTGGCGGCGCGGGCTGGAGAGACGGCCGAGAGGCGCGGGGCGAGTGAGGGCCGGGCCGGGGCGGGTGAGGGTGAGGGAAAGCGCCTGGGGCTGGGTTCAGAGGCGAGTAAGGGTAGAGGGCACAAGCGTCTGCGACCCAGCGGCGAGTAAGGGGACAGGGTACTAGGGTCCTGCACGCCCCCACCTCCGTTTTCACTTTGTTGGTTCTCCGCTAGCTCCTGTGTCGGCGGGCGGCGCGGCGCCCCCGGAGGGTGCCATGTCTAACGGAGTTTACGTACTGCCGAGCGCGGCCAACGGAGAGGTGAAGCCGGTGGTGTCCAGCACACCTCTGGTGGACTTCCTGATGCAGCTGGAGGATTACACGCCTACGGTGGGCTTCCCGCCTGAACAAGGCCACTTGGCCTACTGTCATGCCAACCTTTGCCATGAATTACTTCCCCAGTGCTTTCCTGTGTTTGCTGCCCTCCTCTTATGATCAATCCCCTCTCCCCTTCCTGTGAGCTTCCTGATAACCAGCCCTGTTCTCCATTTCCCTTGCCTTCCCTCATTCTCAGCCCAACAGAGCTCAAGGTTAGCAATGACAGTTGTCTAATTGATTTCTCAGATCCCAGATGCAGTGACTGGTTACTATCTGAACCGTGCTGGCTTTGAGGCCTCGGACCCACGCATGTGAGTAAACACTGGACAAAGTAGAGTTCTGGGTGCTTGTATAGAAGTTGTTTCCCATCTCCTTTTCATACCAGTTTTTTCTCTCTAGAATTCGGCTCATCTCCCTAGCTGCCCAGAAATTCATCTCAGATATTGCCAATGATGCCCTACAGCACTGCAAAATGAAGGGCACAGCCTCCGGCAGCTCCCGAAGCAAGAGCAAGGTGTGAGGGGAGGCTCACTGAATCAGTAATTATCCTTCACAGCCTTGGAGGCTTAACTTATCCTGAAACCCTTTAGGGAAACCAAGTCCTAGGGGAGACTTAAGACCTACTCAGGGTCACCACCTGGGATTGAAATCTGAGATTCTTGTGCTCAGCTGGTGCTCTTCCCTTTCCCCTCAGGACCGCAAGTATACTCTAACCATGGAGGACTTGACACCTGCCCTCAGCGAGTATGGCATCAATGTGAAGAAGCCGCATTACTTCACCTGAGCCACCCAACCTAAATGTATTTGTCCCCATATCCCCACACCAGCCTGTTTTCATAATAAACTTTATTGTGACAGGCAGGCTGATCCCTCCCATGCTGGGAGACACCGTGTGGCAAGTGACAAAGCTCTGAGCCCAGCCTCTTTTGGGGCCACAGTAACAGGGGCGTGGGTAGGGGATGGGCCCCATGGCTGGGGTAGTACCATGACTGGAGACAAAGGAGGCAACCAGAGGCCTGCTGCTTTGGGGAGGGGCACTCCCCCAACTGTGTCCTGACACCCCTGGAGTTTTTTAGGGAAGGACTTTCCAGCCCTACTTGTCTTGCATCTTCTCCAGAATAGGCACAATCATGTCAAACTTAGGTCGCTTAGCAGGGTCTTCATTCATGCAGATCTTCATGAGCTTACACACATGAGGGGAAATACCTGGTGGGATGGTAGGCCGAAGGCCTTCCAGTGCCACCTGCAAATAGAAGGACAAACAAGGTAAACCTCACAATTTCAGTGTCGTGGGGAAAGGCCTATTGGGACAGGATTACTGTATATCTGAACAAGTCTGGGAACAGCCCAGACCCACCACAGTTACTGCCATCACCACCATCATCCCCCAAGACAAGTGTATGTGGCTTTGTTCCCACCTTCATGCCAATTTCCATGTTGGAGAGATCAGCAAAGGGTACTTCCCGTGTCACCAGTTCCCACAGAAGCACTGCAAAACTCCACATGTCTGCTGAGCGTCTGTTTGTGTCTTCAGGCTTCTTCTGCAGAGCTGGGGGACAGGGCTTGTCTGTTCCAACTGGGAGTCCCATCCTGTCTGGCCCCTTCCACCACTACTGAGCTGGCCCATCTCTGACTTCCAATTCGATGCCCTCACCCACCTTCAGGAGCTACCCAGGCAGGTGCATACATGCGCCCAGGGCATTGGAAGGAGAACTTAACATCAGCCATACTGATTCGGGCAGTCATGTCCTCATCGATCTGAGGAAGAGAAGATACATGGAAGGAGGGAAGTACTGTTCTATCAGGGCTTCTGGGGGCCTGGGCCAGGAGTGGACTTATGGCCTCACCATTACACTGCGGCTATTGAGTGCATGTCGTGGAATGAGGGGCTCTAGCGTGTGTAAGAAGGCCATGCCCCTTGCCATGTCCAGTGCAAACTTCACAGCCTGGCTCTGATCCACGACGAAGTCTAAGAGGAAGCAGCAAATAGTTTGGAGAGGTTCCTCAGATGCACTCCCCCGCCACCCTTTGCCACCTCAAGAATCTACTCACTGGTGCCTTCGTGTAGTACGTTATAGAGCGATCCATATGGCATCCAGTGTGTGATGATGGTGGGGTGAGGAGCAGGTGGAGCCTGGCAGGCACCTAGCACTGGGAGCACATTTGGGTGCGAGAAAATCCTGGAAGAAGAGAAAGTGTCCCTGCCTGAAACCCAGCAAAAAAGATCTCCCTCAGGGCTATTCAGGATTCCCTAAAACTAGCAGCTTCCAGATTAGGCCTTGCCGCACCTGAGCCGGGGACACTCCTCGTTGAAGTCTCTGCTCTTCCTTGTACTCCAGTCTCGAACCTTCAGCACCTTCACAACAATGTCATTCCCCTGCCAGCGGCCCTTCCACAGCTGAAGGACAAGTTGGGGTTACAAAGCTTTAACTAGGGCCACTGCTTCCCTTGCCCATAACTAGAGGAGGAGAAACTTAAAATAGATGCACAGCACGTAATTTGTGGGAGTATGGGGGGAAGGGGCAAAGACAGAGGTCACCTCTCCAGAATGATTCTCGTTGAGCTTCGCCAGAAAGTTGAGTTGTTTGAAGTCAATGCCAGAGTGTTTGTTCAGGGTCCCATTTCCTGAGAGTGTGCACAGGTCAGGTCCCCAGCTTCCCCCTAACCCAGCCCCAGAAACCCAGGATTATTTTCTGTTGCCACCCCTTCCCTCCAACAGTGACTCACGGGGCCGAGTACGGGTGGTCCCCTTCCAGAATGTATCCTTGTATGGAATACGGTTGAGATTCTGGCCCATTTTCTCTGCCCGTTCTGGGGAAGAAAGACAGACGGCCTGAGCTGTGGTAATGGAGGGAGGAGACAGGCAGGAAGGAACAAGACAAGAGGACACAAGCTGTTAGAAGGGTGGCGGGGCAGACCTCGGAGCAGCTCTCTCAAGGGTGCCTTGGCTTTGTCCACAGGCATCTCTCCATACTTGTTACAGATGCTAACAAGGGCCCCATTAGCTACCAGGTCCTGGAATGAGAAGGTAGTTGTGGTAAGAGCCCTGCTACCTCTCTGCCAGGAACATACAGATAACAATACACAACCTGTGAGTGTTAAACACTCAGCAGTACTCACAGGATGGGCTGAGTGTTCGAGACAATCTCCCACTCAGGCTCACATTTTGCTTCCCACCCACCCCAGGGCTTGGGACCTGAAATCTCACCTCTGCCACCTGGTCTTGACCCCAAAAGCAGGCATAGTGTAGGGGCACATTCCCATGCTCATTCACTGCATTGATGTCAGCCTTGTACTGCAACAGCTGGGTCCCGTGGTCAGACATAGAAGAGGCAGAAGGCACAGTCAGGCACAAATGAAAGATGGGTATTAGGTCATGGAGTGGGGGCACTCATTCTTTCAATTACATTCTGCTGCCTGTGACTGACCTCAATCATGTACATGATGTGGGTGTCAGAGGGAGGGTTCATATATACCTTCTGTACAATATCACGGTGTCCATGGCTGGCTGCCAGGTGCAGAGGGGTGTCATCCCCACGGTTCATAACATTGATCCGTGCCCCCCGCATGATCAGCATCTCAACCACAGCAGAGCGGCCCTCTCGGCAAGCCCAGTGTAAGGGGGAGAATCCATGATCATCCCTTTGAGAAAGGGGCAATGGTCAGTGATCTGGAGGTAGGGTGGGGACAGAGGCTTAAATACAGGAGAAAGTGACAGTCCTCTGCATACCTTCCCTGGGAAAAGTTACCTCTCCAGGAGTTCAATTCTCATCTATGCCAGTAACTCCCAAATCTGTCCAATTCAGATCTTCTCCTGAGCTTCAGACCCAACAAACTGCCACTCAACAAGTCCATAATATGATTCATTATCTCCACTACCACCTCCCATCACCCTTTCTTCTCTGGTACTCCCTACTTTATTAGATGGTAGCACTTATATGGTTTCCCCTGCACCCCTTCTGCAATATCTCTTGATCCTTTCTGTTTTCCAATCCATCTTCTACATCCCTTTACTACAGCACTTGTCACATAGTTTATAAAAATCTGTTACTGGGCTGTTTTGTCTATTAGACTGTAAGCTTCTTGGGATTGGATGCCAGCAGGTATTCATCACATGTTAAGAGGAGAGTGGTATCTTGAGAAGGAAGGTTAAAATTCATGGGGAGCAATTTTACCAATTGACTCTGGGACTGAAACTAAGATGTAAAAATGGAATAGAATTAAAATGGCATTTTGGAGAGGTTCATAACAAAAAGAAGAAATGCTTTTGATAAGTCATTACTGATAGGGCAGATAAACTATCACATGAAACAGAGATTCCCCTACTAATAGCAATCCTGGGCACAGAAAATGAAGAATGGCTGCTTTGGAAAAAAAACTGTACTTGACTCTTCTTTTTCCTTAAGGGCACAGGTGTTATAAAGAGAAAGTATTTTTAAAAAATACCAAAAAAAGCACAATTGGGTGGGAGCTGGGCCTGCCTGACAGACAGCCTGGGGCCATAAAAGGAAATTCCCTGCAGATCCAAGGGGTGGAGCAGGGGGCGGACCGTGGGCTGGGCTGGCAGCCTGAACATGCTTTAGTGCTGTGGTCACTTCCCGTGTGGGGGCTCTAGGCCGGGTGAAAGCCAGCCTGTTCAGGCCACCCCAGATGGGCTCCTTAAACTCAGACACGCCCACAACTGATGGAGGTGGGAGGGTGTGACTTCTAATTTACTGAGCTTCCTCATCTGTCCATACAGAGATAGCTGAAAGTTTTCGATGGAGGTTGGTATCCCCCAGAAGCAAATATCACCCCCTGCTTATCAGCTGGTCTGCCTCCCAGCTCTTTAATTTGTGCCCTGGTTTACAGGCCTCCAGTAATCTATGGCTCTAGAGCCTGAGGGCAAAAGTATGGGCACAGAGGTTCTGCTTACTGTCAAGGCTGCCTGTCACTTCAGGGCCTGGACTTCCCATCCCACGAAGGCCTGCAGGGAATTAACCCCACTTCATATCCAGTACATATCCAGCTTGGACCCTCAAACCAAACACCAAAGCCTTCACTAATGCCACCCCTTCACCTTTTGACAGTGAAGACTATTCCTGGATGCTAGGCCCACCGTACAGCTTTGCCTATGCCTTTATAACCTCAACAACAAATAGCAATTTTGTCTTCATCACAGCACCCTTTGAGGATGTTATGAAAAATGGAACAATTGTACTTTGCAAATTATGAGGAAGAAATTGTGTAGAACCTAAAGAGGACCAGTGAAGCCTGGACTAAGACAGGTGACCCATACCTCTTAAAAAACAACTCTCCAGACCTTAAAAAAAAAAGTGACCCTCTCACCCCCTTGAATCACCATCATTACCACTTTTCTTGCCTTTCAGTCTCAGCCAACTTTAAACAATTTGTCTACATTCACTTTCTCTATTTCCTCAACTCCCATTCACTTTTCAACCTGCCACAAGTCTGCCACCTTGAGGGCAGAGATAATGTCTGATGCTGGGCCTCCAACAACCAGCACAGAATATGTTTGGTACATTTCCTTAAATGAATAAACCCAATGTAGTCTGGTTTCTTGACCTATTCTTTCCTGAAATGGCCCTCACCAAGATCATCAAATATATCCTAATATATAGGACATATATATTAGCTACTTTAGAGTGTTCACGTTCCTGACCTCTCAGCAACCTATACTACTGTTGACCACTCTCATTTCATTGAATCATTCTCTTCTCTACACTTTACTAACACATTTCCACTTCTCATTCAACCTCTGAATGCTCCTTTTCAGTCTCCTCACAGGTTTCACTTCCCTGACCTCGTCTTCTGCTTTTCTGAGGCTCTCTTTAATAGCCATGTGTTTTGGTAATCATCTACATACTAATATCCCCCAAATGTGTGTCTTCAAGTCAGATCTCGGTCCTGTACACAAAATCTGTGTAAGCAGCACATAGCACTTCCACCTGGATGTATTGTCACCTTAACTTTAACATGTCCAGCATGGAACCCATCATCTTCCTTCAGTCTTCTCCATCTCAGTTAAAAGGAACCACCAGCTGTCCAAGCCAGAACCCTGGTCACCGTCTTTGACCTTCCCCATATTTGATATCAAGTCCCACCAATTCTTCCCAAAGATTTCTAGAATATGATCATTTCTCTCTTTTTCAGCTGCTCACATTCTAGTCCAAGCTGTCATCACTTCTGGGACTAAGCAATAATCTCCTGATATCCACTCTTGTCTCCTCCCACCTGCTCCAAGCATCCAAGGTGATACTTAACAAATGGACAATTTCACATCACTATACAGCTTTAAACCCTTACTCTTCAAATAAAAACCTTACTATAGCCAAAATAACCTTTGCATGGTTTTAACTGACCTCTGCAGACTTCTCTAGCCTTATCTCCTGTCGTTCTCCACTTGTACCCAGTGCTTCAGCCCACAGAAAGTCTTCTAACCTCTAGCCACATGGAACTGGAGACAATTTCCTGGTACTTTCCGCTATGTTTCTTGCCCCTTAGCCGGTTACAGTTCACTGAGACTAGAAAGCTGTCTGCAGCCTCTGCTGAGAAACTCTATTCATCTGTCAAGATTCAGCTCAAACACTGCCTCCTCTGTGGGGACCCTCCGCACTCCCTCAGGCTATGCTTAGCACTTATTACAATGGATGGCAAAGTCGGCCGCTGACCACCCCATGCTGGAGAGAGAGGCAGGTCTCTGGCCTTCCTCTCACCCACCAAGTCGCCTCAGCTCACCCCTGATTGAGGTCGTTCTCGGTGTTGTCCAGCCACAGACGCACGGCAACCGCGTTACCCTCCCGGCACTGAGTGAAAATGTCGTCCATAGCGGCGTCTCGGTGTTGTGTCCCCTAGACTGGGGAGGCCTGGGGGCTGTGGAGGGATCCAGGGGAGGGAGACGAGCCCCAAGCTTTGGCCCCTACAGGAAAGAAGTGTTCGTGTTGGGGGCCGAGGTCTGGGCGCCGAATCCCTGGGTTAGGGGAAGAAGTTGGGGCGGCGGGATAATTCCTGACTGTCCCCTCTGGGAGTGAGGGAAAGGCGGGTTCGGGTGGGATAAGGAGTGATAAAGAGGTAGCGTCTCCAAAAGGGATGTCCTGCAGGCACGGAGACCCCCACCCGCGAATAGGACTGAGGGGGAGGGGAAGGTCCAGCAGGCGTATGCCTGGGGGTGGTTATCCGGAGTCCTCCCGGGGTGTGGCACCCGTTTCCTCCTCGAAACTCAAGTGGAGTAAGGGGTAACGGATTGGCAGGGCCCCAATCTTGGGGAGGGGGCGCGGATACCCCCGCACTCACCGGGACTCGGGCTGCAAGCTCCTTCTCCGGGGAACTCCCGTCCGGCCGCGCCCGCCGCCCGGCCCCGCCCCCGCCCCTTGCGGGCCAGCGGGGCGTCACTCCTCTCCCTTCCCGCCTCCTCCTTTGCCCTTCTAGCTCACAAGTGTCGAAACTCTATGGTTTCCGGCACCGCGCCGGCCGCTCTAGCCGCCCCTGCTTTCACTCTTTGGTTTCCGGTTCGGTTCCGGCTTGTGCAGGCTCTGCACGTGGAAAGGCTTGCGGGTCCCGCGACCCGGCCTTCCCGGCCCGCATGTTCGAGGAGCCCGAGTGGGCCGAGGAGGCCCCAGTAGCTACGAGGCTTGGGCTCGTAGTTTCACGCCCTCGGCCTGTGGCAGCATCGCAAACCAAGGTAGGGGAGTTGTCACGCAGAGCATTGGTTTCAGGCCGCGAAACCGAGTCTGGTGGAATCCCCGCGTAGGGCTACGCCGTGTGTGTGTGTTTTGGAGAGGAGGGGATGTGTGTGTGTGTGTGTGTGTGTGTGTGTGTGTTTTGGAGAGGAGGGGATGTGTGTGTGTGTGTGTGTGTGTCTTTTGGAGAGGAGGGGATGGACCTGCGGCGACATTGGGGCAGCGTCTGGTATGAACATTCAGGAACTTGCAAGAGCAAATAATGTTTGAGTTGAGAGATACCTGTTGATGATTAGAAGTTAGTGACCCAAAGAGGGGTCCTTGGATGGGGAAAACTTGTGCAAAGGCCCTGGGGCGGGAAAGCATAGTCTGTTATGGTCAGGGTATGGCAGGCTTCACAAACTAGTTAAATCAACTAGGAAGCATCTAGTCACTTCTGCCAGCATCTGAGTAGGAGGACCGCTCTCTCTCCCTCCTTGTTCTCCAGGCCCCTGCGCTCATGGCTGGTTTTCTTCCAGGCCCCCAGGCGCCGCCAGCTCTTGGCCACGTTACGGGCCCTGGAGGCCGCAGCCCTTCCCCAGCAACCTCGCAGCCCGCCTGGCAGTGACTCAGAGGAGGCGGAGGTGGACAGGAAGAAGAAACGTCTGCCAAAGGCCTCATCTGCTCGTGCCTCTGCTGAAGTAGGGGAGAAAAGGAAGAAGAAACATCAGAAACAGGTCCCACCTGGCTGTGACTCTGAGGAAAAGGAAGTGGGAAGGAAGTGCTGCAGACGGGCTCTTCTTGGCAGTGACTCTGCTGAGGAGAAAAAAAGAAAGAGGAAATGTCAGAAACAGGCCCCTTCAAACCCTGCCCAGCACCGGGACAATGTTGATCCAACAGGTACTATTGAGTATATGTAGTATGTGTGGTGTGGGGGAAGGAAGGGCACACAGACAAGGAGAGCTCAGCTGATCTTGCATATGACAAAAGCTACCTGCCATCTTTAGGATTGGGATTAGGCAGTAAGAGGTACTTTTATCCAGGCCACAGTCCCTATTTCAAGGACAGGGGTATGACCAAGATGACTTGCCAAGCCTCTGAATTCGGGAGATCCTCCCCAAAATACTTCCTGTGTCCTTCCCTGCAGGTCCCAAAGCCCAGAAGGATAGTGCTGCAAATGACCTATACAAGACAAGGCCTGGATCCCCTTCCCCTGAACACCCCCATACTTTGAGCCGCAAACAGTGGCGGAACCGGCAGAAGAACAAACGGAGACATAAGAACAAGTTTCGGCCACCTCAATCGCCAGCCCAGGCTCCAGCTCTGGCCCCCACAGAGGAGACAAAGATGCCTCCTTCCCCTAAACCAGTCAGCCATGAGGATCGGGCAGGAGCTCTGCGAGCCCGCATGGCACAGCGGCTAGATGGTGCCCGATTTCGCTACCTCAATGAACAGCTATATTTGGGACCCAGCAGTGCTGCACAGCGCCTCTTCAAGGAAGATCCTGAGGCCTTTCTTCTCTACCACCGTGGCTTCCAGAGCCAAGTCAAAAAGTGGCCACTGCAGCCTGTGGACCGTATCGCCAGGGATCTTCGCCAGCGGTGAATGGGGTTTGGGACCTGTGAGAATATGGGTCAGTCATGGGCTCAGACCAAGCCAGTGAGTGACCCCTCACTCCCACTCCCAGGCCTGCATCCCTGGTGGTGGCTGACTTTGGCTGCGGAGACTGCCGCCTGGCTTCGAGTATCCGGAACCCTGTGCATTGCTTTGACTTGGCCTCTCTGGACCCCAGGGTCACTGTGTGTGACATGGCCCAGGTAAACCCCTCTAGGCCTTACCTCTATGTGCTAATTCCTATAATCACCCCCCATCTCCATCCCCTAGGTGCCAAGCGTAGCATTCAGTGCAGATTTTCTCCTCCTCCCCACACTATGTGCCTACTTCCTCTTGTGTCCAACCATGTGTTTCATACAATACTCCCACTCTCTGTAGGTCCCTTTAGAGGATGAGTCTGTGGATGTGGCTGTGTTCTGCCTTTCGCTGATGGGAACCAACATCAGGGACTTCCTGGAGGAGGCAAATCGTGTGCTGAAGCCAGAGTAAGCCCCTAGAACACTAATGCATGTATATGTGTGCATGTGTATGTCTACACATTTACACAGAACTTTCTGTCCCCAGGGGTCTCCTGAAAGTGGCTGAGGTCAGCAGCCGCTTTGAGGATGTTCAGGCCTTTCTGGGGGCTGTGGCCAAGCTGGGCTTCAAGGTCATCTCCAAGGTGAGAGCTCCAGGAAGTCCGTCTCCATTTGTGTTTGATGTGTGGCCCTTTTTAGGGGAATGATATGTAGAAACTAGGCCATAGGCACAGGAACAGACATTTGTTCCCTAAAGCCACAACCCATGAGAAATCCTGGGAAGCATTCTGAACAGGAACAGGAAACGAAGGGAGATGTTTTGAGGAGCTGGGGGAAGATACGGAGCTAACTAGTCTTTTCTGCTCCTAGGACCTGACCAACAGCCACTTCTTCCTGTTTGACTTCCAAAAGACTGGCTCCCCTCGGTTGGGGCCCAAGGCTCAACTGTCAGGCCTGAAGCTTCAACCATGTCTCTACAAGCGCAGGTGACCTCTGGACCCTCTCCAAAGGGGAGGCATGGCTTGAACTCCCAGCTCAGAACCCTAAAGACTTTAACCAGGTTGTGAGCCAGGACCTGATACCAACCTGCCCTCATTCAAAGAACAAAGTGATAAAAGCCCCTGGCCCAGCCTCTGATCTAATGCAGCCTTCCTAGATTACGAGTATAAAGTCACTAAAGAATAGGGGTTTATATGTAAAACACAGGGACACCTGGGTATCCTGGATCCCCTTGGGTTTTGTGGAGTCTAGATGGTTTGGGATTCAAGGCATCTTTGAGTTTAGCTCCTTATTCCATCTCTCAGGAGCCACATGAACTTTCTGTCTTAGCATCTCCATTCTCCTCTCTTCCTGTCCTCTCTCTGCAGACCAGCTTCCTGTGCTCACTCATAGCCTTTACTCCTTCAACTTTTGTGTACCCAGGCCTTCAACTCTGCAGACAGTCTGGTATTGCTTTTGGCTCTGGGGCAACTGGTAGCCCACCAGCCTCCTGGCATGACATAACAGTCTGGGCTTCTGGGAAGATGCAGGCTGTTCCCATAGCTATGTGGTGGGCCAAGACTGCCTGGATATTCCCTGTACCATGTACTTCTGCTGCTTCATCTCTACCCTCTTCTCCATCTTGGGAGCCTTATGGACCAAACTACTTCCAGCACCTGTTTTCCTCTGGTGCCCTGGTGTGTATGGTCAAAACATAGATTTTGGAGTCAGGTGGACCTGGATTTGAAACCCAGCCTGCCACTTAGAACTGGGCATCGTTTAATCTCTGAATATCAGAGTCCTCTTGGAAAGTGGTAAGGATTCCTGTCTTCAGGAGTGATTATGTGTGTTAACTAAGGAAATCTGTAACCAGGGCTGGGAACATAAGAGGGCTCAATAAATTGTATTCGTGGCTATGATGTGTTATAAGCCTCATTGTTCTCTGGAGACCTTTGCAAGGCAGGGATGGAGGTTGAAAAATAAAGGATGGATTTGTTCACCAAGGAAGGTCCTGGGAGAGCTCAAGATATGCTCTTCAACAGTCACATTTCATAGGATATTCAGAGATCATTGATGGATTCTCAGCTATGCTTGGAGGGAGTTTGTAAGCAACTGGGGCTCTGTTCATAAATAACAAATAGTTGATGCCATGTTGGGCTGGAGATTAGGGCTATTTATTAGCAGAACAGAGTGTCCGTTGTCTCTGTCTTGCATCAAGCCCAGGACAGCACATCCAGGGAAAGCTGTGGGCAAGGAAGGCTAGCGCTAGGGGTCAAATAAGCTGGGATGATCCATCCCAGGCCTCCCCCAGAAGGCATCTGCCTGAATCCCAGGGTAAAGATGTAGTCTCTTCTATCTGCAGTAACAAGAACAGGGTAGGTAGCCATTGGAAGGACATAGCTTCCAGGGCTCTGAGACAGTTGGGTACCTCCAGTAAGGGGCACAGGTTTGAGGTAGGCTAGAGGGCAAAGGACATGGTTGGAGCCATTGAGGAGCCACTGCACAATGCCTTTGCATGTGCTATTTTAGAACTCTGCTGACATTCCCGTCTGACTGGTAAAGATTTACTCATCCTTCAAAACAGCCTGCTTGTGTCCTAGTTTCCCGCTCCCAAGCAGAATTAATTTCCTCATGTGAGCTCTCAAAGCTCAAAAAAAAAACTGTCATGTTACTTCAGCATTTAAATACTCAGTCGTGATTGCTTTATGCATGAGGCTGTAAGTCTCTCAAGCCATATTTATCTTTGTATTCCCAGAGCTTGTCATTTGAGATGCACCCAATGTACTTGTTCACTTAAGGAGAGACAAGGATGACAAAGTCCGGTTAACTTGTGTATCCCCCAAAACATGTTCAAGTCCTAACTTCTGGTGCTGTGAATGTGACCTTATTTGGAAATCAGTTATTGAATATGTTATTAGTTCAAATGAAGCCAAACTGGATTAGGGTGGGCCCTAATCCAAAATGGCTGGTGTCCTTATAAGAAGGAGAGAATTGGACACAGTCACACAGACACCAGGGATAATTCCATGTGGCAACTGAAATACAGAATGAAGACCAAGGATTGCTAGCAAGCCATCAGAAGCTAGGAAGTGGCTAGAAGGATTCTTCCCGCAGATTTCAGACTTCTAGCCTCCAGATTTGTGAGACAATAAATTTCTGTTTTGTCATCCATTTTGTGGTATTTTGTTAGAGCAGCCCTAGGAAATTAAAAGACATAAGATTGATGAGAACAAGGGTGTTACAGGAACTGAGATTCAGGGCACAAGATGAGGGCACTGTGGACTAGAGTAATGGAGGAAGTGGGCAGTTGAGTGAACATTAGTAAGTAAAGTTGGGGGGTGTTGAGCACAGTAAGAAAAAAAAGTCTGAAATAAGTGCCAGCTTTCTGGCTCAGGCAACTGGGTGGGCTGATGATGGCATTCAAAGTATTGGATTTTAGGTGTCTGTATAGATGTCCATTTCTAAGTGGGACATGCAAATCCCGGGAGAGATCTGAGCTAGGGATTTGGGAATCAGCAGCCTGGAGATGGTAGTTAGCGTCATAGGAGTAGATGAGATACCCAGGTTAAAATAATGAGAAGAGAAAATGGTTCACAGGAGAACCAAGGAGCATTTAGCAAATTGTTAAAGGAAAATGAAACAGTAATGGTGACAGCAGATGAGGTAGAAGAGGAAAGCCAGTGTGGGGGAGGAATAGGAAGGCTGTCAATTGTGAAATGCTGCTGAGAGTCCTGTTAACATGAGGATGAAGTCAGATTGCAGTGGATGAGGATTTACATAATAACGCTGAGGGTCTGCTTGAGTTTTTAGTTAAACTGACCTGCCAACGCTGTGGTTTCCTCTGCTCAGTAATTGAGGCGTAGCTGTGGAAGAGGTGAGCGAGAACCCATCATCCAGAGCTGGGATGTAATCAAAGTAAAAGGACAGTGAGCAGAGGAGTTTGGGGCAAGTAATGTCTTTGGTGGACCATGGAATTTTTTTTACAATATTTAGGAGAGTGAACACAAGGGAGTGTTGTTGCTCTGGGAATAAAACAAGTGTCCTGGCAGGATGGGGGACTGTGGTCAGAGATTGGAATGTTTGAATTACTAATCTTGGAAGTAGAGCAGCTCCACATGGACCACGTGGTGTGACCATGGAGTGAGTGGCTGAGAGGCATGAAAGGAAATGCCATTTGGAGATTGGCTAATGAACTGAGGAAGGGGCTGCCTGCATGGACTTGAAGTTCTCCAGGATGGTGGCAGGTGTTGGCAGTGGAACAGGTGCCAACATTGAGGGAGGAGAAGGACCCAGGAAATCTGCAGATGGAGGAAAGAAGAGGCTGATGGCATACATTCCAAAAGAGAAGAGGATTTGCACAGCCTACTAGGGAGACTTGCTTGGGGGGTATTGTGAAGTTGGTGAATGGAGGTGGCTGCCAGGCATCCAAGATAAAAATGCCCTGACAGTCCTCTCCTACCTGTCAGGACTTACTGGTGCTCATAGGAGAGACTTGACTTTTATGACAGCTCCATGGGGTAGGAGCTTCATGGGATAACTTAGGAGGAAGCAAAACGTGAAGTCCAAGGAATGAGTTGGCTCAGTGTATTATATCACCGTAGGATGCGTGGAGGCTTATATCTCTATATTTGTGTCCTTTACCAAATGTCATTTATATTTCCAGATCTTGGTTTACTTTCCCTGTTTTCTAATTTTGCTCAGCAGGACAGCTGGGGTTTTTCTCTAGCTTTCCTCTCTTACTTACAATTTGAATTCTCCCTTCCCCTAGTCTGACTCAGGCCCCAGGATGCCCCTGCCTCAGCCCAGGCCAGATAGCAGGATGTTCCTCTGTCTGATCTGGGTCTTTTCTCCTCCATTTTTAGCTTCAGGACGAGCTCCTGTTCAGGTCCATGTCTGGGCTTCACTGACCAACATTAAGAGCCTAGACTGAGTTAAAAAAAATATATATATGTATCTCCTTAAGAAATACCACCATGCCTACAGCTTAAGGAGAAAAACCAGAGTAGCTACAGCAGATTGGAGGAAAGGCAATAGTAGTAGGAGGTAAATGCTGTGTGTGGGGCAGTGGATCTCAAACTTTAGAATGCATTAGAATCACCCAAAGGCTCTATTAATGCAGATCATCAGAGCTCAGACCATTTGTTTCCATAGATCTAGGATGAGGCCCGAAAAGTTCTTTTCTGGTTGCTTTGATTTTCTCAGTGAAGCAGGAAGCAAACTCATCAGTTGAAAGTGAAAATGGAGGAAAGGGGTTGGAAATTTGAGGAGAGGAAAATGTGAATATAGCTTCTAGGAGAGTGGAAGGGGGAATGATTGGACTAGGGAAATATAGTATGATCACGAGCAGCATTAATAGCACACTTACAGGTCAAGGTCAAAGCTAGAGAAAGGATGGGGTGAGAGAAGACTGATGCAAGACTGCTTTGCAAAGAGCTATTACTGTAAGATAGCACACAGCTTGCCTGTTAGAATCCACCTCCTCCATGGAGAGGGAGTGCCTGTCCTCTCATCTGAAACCCTGGGAAGATCAGTTGGGGAGCTTGAGTACGCATTTCTTGAACCAGGAAACAATGAGCCTGGAGTCTGTCTCCTGTCCTCTAGAGGACAAGCAAAAGCTTACCTTCTGTTTCCATGGTAGAGTCAAGTGAGTGTTGCTGATTTCGCACTGGCCCGCATTCCCAGAATTTTCCCAGGTAAGGATTCATCAGTGTATCCTATGCACCACACAGGGGAGAGGGAAGGCTGGAATGATCTTGGATCCTGCCCTGGGGGACCACTTGAAGAGACAAGCAGACCTCAGCACAAGGAAGTTAGGAAGATAAGTGGGCTGAGGAAGGAGTTGTAGGCGACAACCCAGAATAGAACTGCAGCCACCATGGTCCAGGGAATTGCAGAAGAGGGGTCAGCGGGGATGCCTCCTTTAATTATCTGCCAGATCCCTAGAACACAGAATCACCTAGCTAAGCAAGAACTGTTTTATCCCCCTTATCCCTCTGTGCACTTCAGCCCAGAGCAGTCAGCAGCTACTGGGTGAGGAGGTGAGGAGAGCAGAGAGCATACAGATCACGATCCCTTCCCTCATGCAGGCACCTTAAGTGGGGCAGAACTGGGATGGGGAAATGTCTAAAGTTGAGACAGCTACAGATACTTTATTATTATCCAAAATTAGATGCTCTCATTTCTTAATTGAGATTATGTTTGTGCCTTAAAACTGACCGTAGGACAATGAATTAACCAAGAATGAGCTGAAAATTATGAGCTTGCTGGAGCTTTTCTCCAGGGAAGGGGAAAAATAAATAAAGTTGTGTCTAGATATCAAGCCATGCCTTAGACTTGTTCAACATCCCTTTTAGAGGTCTGTAAGATGTTTATTGCTTCTGCAGCCATTGGTGTTCCACCTTTGTTCCTGTAGCAGTCCTAAGGGAATACAGTTCCAAAAGAAATGGTTTTGGCAGAGACACAGCTCAACTCCAAACACTGAACCATTTACGTAATTGCACAAAGCCTTTTACAGCTTTTCAGACAGAAACTGGTAATTAAGAGCCTTTTATCCCCTGATTGTCCTCCTTCCCAGGTGTCTTCTCTAACCAAGCACCTGGTTCTAAGATATTTGACTACTCCTTACTAATCTAATTGCTTCCATTCTAGCCCCCAGAGCAGTTCATTTTCCACCCAGCCAGGTGATCTTTTTAAAAGGTAAATAAGATTATGTCACTTCTCTACTTAAAGTTCTTCTGTGAATTCTGTTGCTTTGAGAATAATAAAATAACAAACGTCTTACCAGGACTTATGTGATCTTGGCTATGCCTTCCTCTCCAACTGCATTGTAACCCACTCTTCCCCTCTTACAAAACTCCAGCAGCACAGGTTTTAAAAAAATTCAAGCATTCCAAGCCTTTTCTGCTTCAGGGACTTTATACGTGTTGCTCCATCTTCCTAGCATATTCTTTCCCTTATGAGCTCATTTTCATTTCCACACCAACATCACCTTTTTTCTTCTGTGGAAGAAACTGGTGATGCTTATCGAAATTCCTTTCTCCTGGACACACACTTACGCTACATTTTCTGGTTCCTTTGCATCTGGATGGTGCTATGTGAGTAGTTCTCACCAGTGGGAAATGAGTAGTAGTGCTGTTTCATTACCAGGCCAAGGCAGTTAAGGGAGGATGAGCCTTTCCGTATATCTGCACCCCATCCCTGCCTATCAGGATGACCTTGAAGCATATGCTTTAAAGGTGTGGAGTCATGGCATAGAAAAAGTCTGGATACCTGAGTCATTACTTGGAGGTGTGGTTGGAGAGCATAGTCTGGAGGCCTGACCAAGAACTTGCACATTGTACTTTGTGCAAGAAATAAACCTTTACTGTGTTAAGCAAGTGAGTTTTAAAGGTATTTGCTAAAGCTGTTAGCAATACAGACCCTGGCTGATATGTTTTCTCTGGGCGTGCTATCCATTCTACTGTTCATGACAAAATGGTCTCTTTCCTTCTGGGACTTTCAGACATTTAATTACCAAATGCCAGTCACCGTTTTCTACCTGTCCTAGGAATTTGAATCTTAATCGGGTGGTGGTGGTGAACCTCCTATCAGAAAGTAGTGATACTCATTTTGATTGTAACAACAACAACAAAAATCCTGCAAAAGAATGCCTTAAATTTGATTTTTTTTTTTTCTCGTAGAACAGGAAACCTAAAGTTAGGTGACTGTTGGCGTTGTTTTAGGAGCTCAAGGATGTTAGGGACGAGGCTTCCATGATTCTCTCCGCCTCTTTATTCTCATGGTCAGAAGATGGTTCCTGATTCAGCAGGGATGCTCCACCTCCTGTTACTCTTGGGAGTCTCACCAATGGCTGTTGTCACTATCATTTTGGCTTCACTTCATGGATCCTTCTACACTGTTAATACTCTGGTATAAATATGTTCCATTATTCCCTACGGTAAAGTTGGGACCAATCTAAAATCTTGTCTTCCCCACCCTCTTCCACATCTCAGCAACTCATCCAATTCAAAGCTCTCTTCATCTAGTTCAGTGTGGTTGTAGAGCATAGTCTGTTTTTCACTCATTATTTATCTTCTCTGACTCTTCTAGGATTGGAATGGAGGCTAAGCTTTTGCGATTAGTGCTACATCAGTGTGCTCAATCAAGACAGGAATTTAAATGTTGACTCTTATATAAGGTATTAGCATTCTTTACGCACCCCCCCCCCCCATCTGCGTCATGGGGATTTGTGCAGTAAGTGACTGCCTCTTTGTGGCACACATCCACACTTCCGCTCAGCTTCTGACCCCAACAAGGAATCTAGAGTCTCTTAATGCTAAAGACCACTACAAGATTGGTTACCTTTCAAGGAGGCCATAAAAAATCAATGCATATTTTCCTGCCAAACAATGGAAGTACAGCCCAGCTACTCTCCTTGCCCTGCCCCAGCTGGCCTTTCTTACTTCTCCATGTGAGAAGCAAGCACTGGTCTCTTATGTTCATGTGGTTTCAAAGCCTTATAGATGATTCAGGTTACATTCTCCCAAGAACTCTCTTTCAGCTAGCCATATAGAGATAGGTCTATATGTTTTCCAGTTTAGCAGTTCCCTAGCTGGGGAGTCAGATACCAGTCACATATGTTCCTCCACTCTCAGGGACATGCCCTTCCTTAGAGGACCAGGCATCAGAGCTTGGAGCTTCCATACAAAAGGCCTGAATACCAGTCAAAATGGGACCCTTCTCAGAGCTCCTCGTTTCTGCTAATCACACCACCTCCTCCCTTTTGTTCTGTTAGGCTTCAGGACATTATCTGATTTTTGCAATTATTAATTCTTGGATTATATCCGTATCTTTTTTCCTACTCTTTCAGCCTTCCAAAACTTAATAATCAATTCTCTGTATTGGATGCCTTCTACTTGAAATGCTTAGTATGGTTTCTATCTTCCTGACTGGGCCTAGATTAATACATGGATGGATATTAAAAACAGTTGAGTGGGGAAGACAAAACCATTTATATAAATAATGTACACATCCACATAAAACAATTTATAGTTTACATAATGTCAGTCTCTCCCTTTCATGGTTACACAAAATGTGTACAGTTAGTTCTTTTGGAGCCCCCTCTTAGATTCGGGTGGAAGGAAGAGCACCACTCTCTTCCCTTTCAAGGGGGAGAAGTGAAAAGCCAAAGTTTTCTCTATTCCTAAAAATTCCCATCAATGAATCTTTAATTTCTAATCACATGTGCAATAGAAAGGATGGTGGTCTATGAATCAACTTCGCTGTCTTAGAGTAAACCTTTTGTGGATGTATTTAGCACCTTTATTTAGAATGTGTTTGTGTTTATTACCTGTTGTCCTCAGTTTTGGTTTGTTATCCAAAAATCTTAGACAACCAAAAAATTTCTCATTTACTGTCCCCTTATTTATGCAAACATTCTTGTAACCTATTAATTGTTTTATGTGGATGTGTGTACATTATTTATTTAAATGGTTTTGTCTTCCCCACTCAACTGTTTTTAATATCCATCCATGTATTAGTCCAGGCCCAGTCAGGAAGATAGAAACCATACTAAGCATTTCAAGTAGAAGGCATCTAATACAGAGAATTGATTATTAAGTTTTGGAAGGCTGAAAGAGTAGGAAAAAAGATACGGATATAATCCAAGAATTAATAATTGCAGAAATCAGATAATGCCCTGAAGCCTAAGAGAACAAAAGGGAGGAGGTGGTGTGATTAGCAGAAACAAGGAGCTCTGAGAAGGGTTCCAATTTGACTGATATTCAGTCCTTTTGTGTGGAAGCTCCAAGCTCTGATGCCTGGTCCCCTAAGGAAGGGCATGTCCCTGAGAATAGAGGAACATATGTGACTGGTATCTGACTGCCAAGGGGGTGGCCAGCTGTTGCTAACACTTTTGAGAAATGTGGCAAAGCTGGTACTTGAAGCCAACTGTCTGCTACTGAAGTAAGATGACAGCCACTATAAAACAGGAATGAAATGCTTCCTCCCATCTGTCACTTTTCAGTTTCCTTTTAGGGTCTCCCATTGCAGAACCTAACAGGAAACCAGTTGGCAGTGGGTTTGAGGAAATCTAGTTTGCAGAGTCCCAGCCACAGCAACACAGAACCAGAATATATGTGTGAGTGTAGTGGGGGTGGGGTATAGGGTATCTAGGAGCAAAAAGAAAATAGGTCAATAGCCAGTGTAATCCATGTCTCTAGTCATACATCTTGTTGTTGCTACTATCACCTGCATCTATCATAGTAATCTTAGCCATTCACCTGGTTGCCTCAAATTCTTTGCAACCTGGAGAAATTAGGACATTCATTCATTGTTGGTAGGAATGTAAAATGATGCAGCAACCTTGGAAAACAATTTAGCTGTTCCTCCAAATGTTAAACCTAGAGCTACATCATGACCCAGCAATTCTTATGTATATACCCAAGAGAAATGAAAATATGTCCACCCCCAAAATTGTGCATGGATGTTCATAGCAGCATTATTCGTGATAGTGAAAAAGTGGAAAAACCCAAGTGTCCATCAACTGCTGAATGAATAAACAAAATGAGATAGATCCATACAATATTATTCAGCAGTAAAAAGGAGTGAAGTCCCTTTCTTCAGTTGCTGCTAATGTGCAGTTCTTCTGAAGAAGCTGAGGTCACGTTGGCACACTAGTACCGTGCCAGGCAATCGGCTGCCCAGCACTTGCCCACACTGTGGTCTGTCTCTGAGCTCGCCTACATCAACTTGGTCCTCGTCCATCAAAACAATGAGGTCACCATCAGGGAGGATAAAATTAATGCTCCCGTTAAAGCAGCTTGTGTAAATGTTGAACCTTTCTGGCCTGGCTTGTTTGCAAAGGCCCTGGCCAGCGACAACACTGGGAGCCTCATTTGCAATGTAGGGGCTGGAAGACCTGCCCAGCAGCAGGTAGGTCCTGTCCCTTCCACCACTGCTGCTCCAGCTGAGGAGAAGAAAGGGAAGCAAAAAAAAAAGAATCTGAGAAGTCTGGTGATATAGGCTTTGATCTTTTTTACTAAACCCCTTTTTTAATGTGTTTAATAAATAGCTGAACTAAAAAAAAATGGAATGCAGTACTGACAGATGCTACAACATTAGTGAACCTCAAAATATTATGTTAAGTGGAAAAAAGCCAGGCATCAAAGACCACGTGAATGAGATGAGGGAATGGGGAGGATCTACTACTGAAGTGTAAGGGGCTACGTCTGGGATGATGAAATGTCCTAAATTTGGATTATGGTGATGATTGCACAACTCTGAAAATGTACTAAAAACCACTGAATTGTACACTTTAAATGAGAGAATTTTATAGTATGTGAATTACGTCTCAATGAAGATGTTTAAAAAATTTCATGCTACCGCTTGCTACCATGACTGATGTGTCTTACCCACGCTTGGTCCTGCTATAGGCCTGCATGAAAAATTTTCTAAGATTGTTGGTTCAGGGACTGTAAGCAAACTACACTTCACTAAGTGCTGTAAAGTGACTTTCTGGCGACACCAATTTGCATTCCCACCAGCTGTACACAAAAATGATCATCTACCCATGTCCTCACCAACGTTTGTTATCCACCTTTCTTTTTCTTTTTTTTTTTTTATGGTTTTTAAAAAGGGGAATTTAATAAGTTGCTAGTTTACAGTTCTAAGGCTGAGAAAATGTCCCAATCAAAACAAATCTATAGAAATGTCCAATCTAAGGCATCCAGGGAAAGATACCTTGGTTCAAGAAGGCTGATGAAGTTCAGAGTTTGTCTCTCAAGTGCAAGGGCATATGGCAAACACAGTCAGAGTTTCTCTCTCATCTGGAAGGGCACATGGCAAACATGGTGTCGTCTACTAGCTTCTTCTCCTGGCTTCTTGTTTTACGAAGTTCCCCGGGAGGTGTTTTCCTTCTTCATCTCTAAAGGTCATCCACCTTTCTTTTATCATCTGTGCTGGTTCAAGACTGTTATGTACCCCAGAAAAGCAATGTTCTTTTAATCTTAATCTAATCTTGTGGGGGTAGACCTATTGCTTAGGATGGGACCTTTTGATTGGATTCTTTCTATGGAGATGTGACACTGCCCATTCAAGGTGGGTCTTAATCTATTTACTAGAGTCCTTTAAGAGAGCTCACTCATGGCTGAGAGGAGCTAGAGAGAAATACCCTGGGTGCTAAGCAAGAATTCACAGAAATAGCCAGAACTGGGAGAGAGTCAAGGGAAGCTAAGAGATGAAATCCGGAGTTTTTGCGAGAGGAGCTAAGTGAGGGCCCACAGGTGCTTGGCGAGAAAGCCACTGGAATAAAAAACTGGAAGTAACAAACTGGTAGCAAGGATCACAGACGCCAGCCTTGTGCCTTCCAAGCGGACAGAGGTGTCCCGGCTGTTGGCTGCCTTTCCTCCAAGAAGATGTCCTCTAGTTGGTGCCTTAATTTGGACATTTTCACAGCCTTAGAATTGTAACTTGTAACTTAATAAACCCTCTTTATAAAAGCCAATCCATTTATGGTACATTGCATTCCGGTAACCTTAGCAAACCAGAACGCTGTCCAAATGGTATAAAATTGCTTAACTTTTTACTTTTGTATTTACAGTGACTTTAATCATGCAAGTAGTTGTGCAGCTTGACCTAACAGTAACCATCTCCCCTGCTCCCTCCCAACATGAATTGCCACAGCCAGCCCATTGCTTCCAGATATCCCTAGGTGAAAATCAAGCCTTGGTAATTCCATCAGATAAATTTCTTCTGTGAATTTCCTATCCATATCCTTTGCCAATTTTTTTTATTGGCTCTCTGCCTTTTCCCTCCTTATTTGCACAGTTTCTTGTATTTTGTAGATATTAATCCCTTGTTGATATTAGATATTGGTGTAAATAATCCACTCCCAATCAATTAATTTTGGTATAGTAAAAGCCATCATAAGTGCTTTGTCTTATGATGATTTGTATTATGATTTGTAATTTGAGAGTCTTGTTTAAGAAATCTTTCTCCAACTCTAGATATAAATGTATTCTTCAGCATTAAGGTTTTTAGGCCATCTGGACTTCAGTGTAAGTCTGTATTCTAGCTATATTTTCTTCCATAAAATGAGCCTGTTTTTCAACACTGTCACTGAGGAAATGACATCATTTCCCTACTGTTTTGTGGGCTTCCTTTATTCTAATTCAAGTTCCATAAATACAAAGGTCTCTTCCTGAGATTTCTATTTTGTTCTCTAGTCCATTAGTCTGTTCTACTATCAGTACATTCTGTTTTTAATTACTGTGACTCTGTAGTATTTCTTCTTATCTGGTAGGGCAAATTCCTACTCCTAGGAATATTCTGTATTCCACGGGATGGTAGAAGAGGGTAGAATTAAATTTGGTTCAGTCTCTTTAGGTTTCACTTTTTTTCCTCTTTGAAATACTCAGAATTTCAAATTCATCCCCTTCTAACTCTGCTCCTCTCCAAAGTGACATCTGAGTATAGAAGGAAAGACTTATGTGACATCCTGATATCAGAAGGAAGGGGTGCTCTGGCCTAATAGTGGTACTTGGGTGTGCACAGTGGGAATCTTCTGGGTATGGTTCACTCAGTTGTGTATTGAGTTTGTGGTCTTGCCTTTTTTTTCTTAGCTTTGGCAGGGTCTTGTGTCCCTCCCTGCCAATTTGCCTCCTCTCAACAACTCTAGTGCTACACAGCCCAGTAATTCTCTGCCTTATCCTCTGTCAGGCCCAAAGGCTCTGTACTCAGTTTCCACACCATTTAGACACCAGGGAAACCCTCTCCCTGATCTTTCACTCTCATAATGCTCTTGGGGCTACAGTGAGTCTACATTGCATAGCAGTTTCCTTCTAGAGCCTCGCTAGGGAAACAGGCAAAAGCCTCTTTGCCCTCAGTACCTCAGTTTATCTATCTATTGTTCCTCCCTCTCCAAGACCTCAAAATCTCCATTCAGATTGATTTTATACTCCTTCCACTCCTGTGTCTATTCCTACATTTCCCCAGTCCATCAGGACAGAAGGAGGCATATCCCTTCCCATTGCCTTCTTTCCTTTCATTGTCTAGGACTTTAATTTCCTAGGGAGATTTTTATTTACCCAGTAGAATTCAATAATGAAATTATCTGGGATATTTTTACATAGCAGTCATTGTATCAGGGCAGTTAAGTGATACTTATTTTAATCTCTAATTGACTAAGTTTAACAGCTTGGCTGGATATAATTCAAGTACAGATTTCAATCTAGAGAATGGTATGGATTTGTAGAAAATACTCTTTACTAACCAATCTAAGGTGTTTTTACAGTTATCTCACTATTTCTCCCTGCTCTCATTGGAGGATAAATAACAGTGGTGGTGGGTATTAAAGGAAGGTTCATTTACCCAGAAAGGACTTCTCTAATGCTCTACTAATATCCCTTGAAGAACACCCATGTCCATAGTTACCCATGGAAAAGAGAAGGATTTTTGTGGAAAGTGAAGCTTTGCCCTCTCTGTTTAGCCTTTTGTTAAAAGATATCAGTTGCTCCAGTCACTGGGTAGTGGCATTACTGTTTATGAAAATGTTGTATGCTCAGTATACACTTCTCTCTGCATTTCCTCCTATCATATTCTTGGTATCAAGCTGTACACTGATAGAGATAAGTGTTCCCTAGAAAGTTTTGTGCTTGGGGATAAGGAGACAAGCCCATGTAAGGTCTTTAGCTCTGCTATACTCCAATACAACTTTTATCAAAGAGACTTGTTCTGGGAACCATGCAATCATACAACTAATAATAACTCAACATAACAAAGCAGAGCTCTTAATTCCCCACCCTAAACCTGTCCCTCCCTCTAATTCCCATCTCCGTTAATGATGCCATGAGCCACCCAGTTTCTCAAGCCTGAAATCTATAAGAGTCATTGTTTTGGATTGTTGTGTCTCCCTAAAAAAATATGTTCAAGTCCTATCCCCTGGTCCTGTGAATGTGATCCTATTTGGAAACTGAGTCTTTGGAAATATTATTAGTTAAAATGAGGCTAAATTGGATTAGAGTGGGCTCAAATCCCATATGACTGGTGTCCTTATAAGGAGAAGAAATTGGGACACACAGAGGATGGCCATGCGATGGAGGCAGAGATTGAGTTATGCTACATGCCAAAGAATGCTGTGGATTACCAGCAAACTACCACTAGGACCCTAAAGACTTCAGAGGAAGCATAGCCCTACCCCCGTCTTGATTTCAGACTTCTAGTCTACAACGTTGTAAGAATAAGTTTCTGTCATTTTAAGCCATTCAGTGTGTAGTACTTTGTTATGGCAGCCCTAGCAAACTAAGACAGTCCTCTAGAATCTTCTTTTACCCTCACTTTCAGTATACAATCCATCAGAAGTCCTGCTGGCCTTACCTCCAAAATATTTCCTAAATCTATCAATTCTCCATCTTCCCAATTAGGTCCCTAGTTCAAGCCCCATCATCTTTCAATTGAATTATTCCAATAGCCTACAAACAGATCTTCCTACTTCTTCCTCTTGCTTTTCTACCATCCATCCAGCAGAGTGATCTTTGAAGAATGTAAATCAGATCATGTCATCTCTTGCCTGATACTCTGATAGATTCTCACTATGCTTTAAAAATACTAGCTCATTATCATGACAAGGCCCTAAGTGATCTACTTTTTAAAATACCTTTCCATCATTTTGTGTGTTCCTGTTACATATTCGGTTCCTTGAAAACGCTGAAGTTGTTCCTGTCTCAAGATCTTTATGCTTACTGAAGGTTCTACCTGAAACACTCCTCCTAGCTCTTCATATAACTAGCTCCTTCTCAAATGTTCAGGAGGCTTTCCCTGACCACCTAAACTGCATTAACTGCCATCCTCTAGTCACTCTCTGACAAAAGATCTGTAGGCTACTGGAATTGCCCTATTTTTTTTTTCATTATAGTGCTTTAAAATTATCAAAACTAACTTATTTATTTATTTATTTTTTTAAAAGCAGAAATTTATTAGCTTACATTTTGAGGTCAGGAAAATGTACAAATCAAGGCATCATAAAGGCAATGCTTTCTTCCCAAAGACCAGCTGCTAGTTATCCCTGGCTCTTCTGCCATATGCTAAGGTACATTGTTGTGTCTGCTGGTGTATTAGTTTGCTAATGCCGTCAGAAAGCAATATACCAGAAATGGAATGGCTTTTAAAAAGGGAATTTAATAAGGTAAAAGTTTACAGCTCTAAGGCTGTGAAATGTCCAAATAAAGGTAACAACAAAAGATTACCTTCACTCAAGAAAGGCTGATGCCATCTGGAAAACCTCTGGTAGCTGGGAAGGCACATGGTTGGTGTCTGCTGGTCTTTTTTCCTGGTTTTACTACTACCAGCTTCTAATGTCAAAAACTAACTTATTTTTATGTTAACTTTTTATTGCCTTTTTGCCTATGTTAGAAAAACCTTAACAGTGCCTGGAAGAGCTTCTGGCTCAGAGGGAGTGATCAATAAATAATTGTTGATAATATGTTGCAAATAATGAGCACAGGACATTGTCTTATTTGGCTTTTGTGTTTTTTTGTGTGTATGGCTCGCTCAGAGAATTCATAAGGGAGAGATGGGTGGTAGCACAAGATTGGGGAATTCCCAATAATGCCATTAAATAACTAAAAACCTCTTCAAAAATTTCCTTTATGGATTTAGCACAAGTGTGTTAGCCATTTGCCAATCTGTCTCACCTGTTGTGATACAAGGCTAACACCAGAACTCTCTCTCCTCAGAGTACCCGTACTTGCCTCTCCCCAGTTGCCAGCTATACACACTCTCCACTGTGAATACACCTCTGTTCCTAGATGTGTGCATCCTGCTTTGTCCTCAGTGCGCACATTGTGCTCTCCCCTGAGTCCATCATATTCTGTCTTCTCTGGGGTCTGCTTTTAAATCTCAGGAATCTTTCATCGAATCACTCCAACTTTATTTTGGTTGAGGGCTCAGAGCAGGGGTGGGCTGCACACATGGACTCTCCGTTGGGCACAGGTGGCGGGACTGAGCTTTGTGGGCAGAGGCAGGTGCGCTAAGATGTTCCGGCTGTGCAACTTCGTGATGCCGAGGGGCCCTTCCATGTACACAGGACAGGAGTACACGGCCAGGCCCGCTGCAGGTGGCAGGTCCTTGGTGACCCGGGCCTGCGTGCTGACGCTGACCGGAGGCAGAGGGCTAGGCTGGCTGGAGGTACTGTCCTGCAAGGCCCCAGCTATCGGGTCCCACTCGGCGTGCAGGAGCTGTAGCCCAATCAGCAGCAGCCCCATCTCTGGAACCCGAGGATTTGGGCCATTCTCCACCTGGGGGAGCCAGAGTTTGGTCAGGCAAGGCTGGGAACCTGGGGTCTTGGAGCTGGATCTGAGAACCCGGCGGAGTCGGGAAAGGGTAAGCTAAGGAAGAGGCAACATGGGATAACTGTGGAGTTAGGGACTTCGGGGGCGCAAGTGGGAACGAAGGGGCTGCGCGACGTTACCCAGAGGTGCAGAGGATTGCTGTTCAGCTCCTGACGTTTATGCGGTGCGTGACTGAAGCCCAAGCTTTGGCTCCCGGGAAGATTCCGGCTGGGAGGATCCTGGTCCCGGGCGGCCATTGCCAATACAGCTTCCCAACGCAGTGCCAGTAGCAGGCAGCGCGGGCGGCGAAAGGCTGACAGGTGGAAGACGCGCTCTGATATTACGGTGCCCGTGCCTGCGGCAAGGTAGCGGACCAACAGCTGTCCACGGCGCGACAGTTGTCGCAGCCAGTGCCAGGGCGGCTGTGAGCCGGTAGGCGTATGAGGTCGCCAAGGCGGAGGTAAGCGACCAATCCAGAGAGCCTGGGCCACAGCAACACAGCGCCGGGAGGCGCATGGGGGTGCACCTTTCAGCTGCTGCAACAGGCAGTTGAGGTCCCGTTGCAACGTGCTCACCAACTCGCTCAGCTCCAGTGTCTCGGTCTCTAGAAAGCCCTCCAGAGGCCCCCGCGCATCCGGCCCTAGCACCGGCCACTTGGCGCCAAACTCACGTTGGCGAGTACTCTGGGTCAGCAGAGTCTGCAAAGACTCCAGCCTCCGCGCGGCTTGCACTAAGCGTTGCCGCAGCCGCAATTCGGCGCGCCGGGCGCCCGGGCGAACCACGGGAACCCAAGCCGGTGAGCTCCGTTGTAGCGCACTCAGGAGAGCGCGACTCTGGCGTCTCAACAACCAGGCCTGGGGGCCCTCACTCAGTCCGCAGACCCGGGGTTCAGGTGGTGTGGGCAGTAGATGCATCTGGGCCTTGCACTCTGCCATAGCATCCAGCTCTCCTAGCTCTAGTGGGTGGAAGTGAAGGTTAAGAGACAGATGGACTCTCCTCTGACCTAAGGCCACCACCCCATATCAGTGCAAATATTGTCCCCTCATCTACCTTTATGGGTATCACTGTCCACATACCTATGGGGCTGGCGTTACATTGCACTCCTCCCCACCCCAATACAGATTCCTAAGTGGGACTTACCTGGGCTAGGCATCAGAGTGGCCAGCAGATACTGGGGGGTGTGTGGATGGGTCCAGCCTCCACTGCTGGGGCTCAGGCAGGCTTGGGTGAGGCTCTTCAGAGTCTCCCTGTCCTCAGTGTCTCCCAAAGGACCCCCGTAGAAAACAGAAGCTGAGGATGAGGTCAGAGCCACTCAGTTCCAGTCCCTCCAGCTTCCACCATTCCCAAAACCTAACTTATGAATTGTGTTCTACTCTCTCAGTACTGCCACTCCCACCCCCACCTCTTTAAAGCTATCCTGGGTGCTGATGACTGCCTGGGGACAGGAAGGGCCTCACCAGCCAGTTCCTGCATGGCAGCACTGGGATTGCTGAGGCTGGCCAACAGCTGGTCCTGGGTCTGAAGAACCTGGATCAGGGTCACTTGGCTCCTGGGAAAAGGAGTGGGAAGTAGGATTTCAAATGCTGACTGTATGTTGAGGACTCACATCTTTATCTCCAGCGCAAACCTTTCTTCTGAACTCTGAACTCATGAGGACTTACTAATCATTGCCACTTGGTACCTCAAATATGACTTGCTTTCATGAAACCATCATTTTCTCTAAAAAACCAGTTCTATCTCCTATTCCAGTGGATGGTACCCCACTAGTCACTCAGTTGTCCAAGGCAGAATTCTGGACTCCTCTGTCTTCCTCATCACTTATTTATTCTCTCTCCCTACTGTGATTGCTCTAGGCTTTACCACAGATAACCACTGTCTCTCCTGGAGACTGTCACAGCGGTCCTGAGACTGCTCTATTTGCCTCCAGCCCTGCACACTCTTATTCATTCTCCACACTGCAGCCAGAGTGATCTTTTCAAAAGACAAACAGTTTCATATTTCTTTTATTTAAAATCTTTCATTGGCTTCTCAGTGTTGTCAGGATAAAATCATGTCCCTTGCCAAGGCCTAAAAGACTGTTTATAACCATCCTCACTTCTGCCTACTCAACCTCCAGCATGGCCACCTTAGCCACACTGGAATCTTCTCCCTCCTGCTGAGCTTTTTTCCATCTGCTCAGAAAGGCCCCCTTCCCACTTGATCTGCCTTTGCTCTCAAGGCTCAATTCAAAGTGACATTCCAAATTCCTTGGAGATGCCTTCCTTGACTTTCCCCTTGCCCTCACACTTTGGAGCTCCCCAGAATGAATTTTTCTTACTCAACCCAGCACATACAAGGTATTGTTTGCCAACTAACTAGCATGGGAGGGGTCCCTCACCAGCGCCCCCTGTGTGCCTGCAGCCTCAGTCCATAGAGCTGGCGGTGTAGGAGGAGGCCATGTAAGAGAAGTAGAGGCAGTGCCTGGGTAGATGTTAGATTGCAGAGTCCCTGCGGGACTACACCTAAGCTGTCGATCAGGATACGGCTTAACTCCAGGGACTGGTCCCAGAAAACAGGCATGGAGTGGTAAGTCAACACAGCTGGGGAGGTAGGAGAGCGCTGGGTCAGCACAAGGCAGTTGTCCCCTCCAGAATGAGAACCTGTAAGGAGAGGTTCCTCACCTGGCAAGGAAGCAATAGCCTCTGCAGACACAATAAGCCAAAGACGGAAATCCCTGTGGACTGTGGCCACATTCCGGCTAGCACGTTGGGCTGAAAGCAATTCTAACTCCAGGTCTGAAACCACTAGAGATCAGACATGGGAGTGAGATCAGGCCTGGGGTAAGAGGTCAGGCACAGGTCTGGCATCAGATTTGAGGCTTGGAATCAGGAGTCAGACACAAGATCAGAGGGATAGGCTTGGGGCTAAAGGGTCAGTATTGAGACCTGAGAGTTCAAGCTCAAGCCCAAGTGGTAGGGTAAGGTCCTGGTTTCCATCTTTTAGGTAGCAGACCTACCCTTGGCTCCATCACACAGGTCCAGCAAGGGCTGTAGTAGCTCTTTTGGCCAGTGGGGCATCAGATGACAGTTATCCAGCACCAGCCAGTACCCCTTGTGCATAGCCTGGCATAGAGTGTGGACTACAACTGGGATCGGATCCCAGGCTTCAGAGCCCAGGGCTATCACCTGCAGATGTTTCTGTCCCTATGGACCAACAGACAGATGGCAAGGTGACTAAAGTGATCCTGGAGTGACCTAAGAGACCCAAGGTAATATCACAAGGAAACCCAAAGACCCTGAATAATCCAGAAAGATCCATGAGTATGTTGGGAGGGAGTGCCCACATCTGATCCCAGCTCATAGGAGCCCCAGGTCACTCTGTGACCAAGAGGCTAGGCTCAAACCTGCTCATGCTTGGCAGCCAGTTTCTGGATGACAGTGAGAGGATGCAGGGTGGCTGTAGGATGGCCAGGCAGTGGCAACAAGACCAGCATGGGTTGAGTAGGCTGACTGTACTCCAGGGGCATGGTGGGGGTGCCCAGGGTTTCATCCAGAGGCCGGCCCAGGAGGCTGGTGGTGAAGTCTACCAGGGCACCTGCCAGACGGTCAGGTCGGAGTACACGCCACAGGATCAGTTTCTGGAGGAGGCTGAGGGGATCAGGCCCAGGCCCAGGTGCAGGGCCCAGTACTGTGGATGACAGTGACAGATAAGCCTGCCAAACATTGGAGTGGCCTGCCAGGGACGCACGTAGGCCAGCAAATGGGGGCAAGAGCTCTAACATCCCACATTCATGCCATGCTCTCAGCCCTAGCCAGGCAGGTCGAGCTAGACCCAGGACTGGCTTGCTGTGGCCTGTGCTGGGAGAGGCTACCAGTCCAGGCCAGAACGCCAGCCTCTCTAACTCTGATGCTTTCCCTGCTACTCGCAGCAGGGCTAAAGCACCCAAGGCACCCACCAAGGGCACTTGGGTGAGACCCAGTGCAGCCACAGTGCTGCCCAGGAACTGGTGGGTCAGCTGTGCTCTCAGCTGCAGTAGACGGCTGGCTAGGTCCTCACCCTGCTGAATCTCACGCTGATTTATGTTATCCAGAGCCTTCTTGGTGGCTGCCAGCCACTTCTCTGGGCTCATATGGAAAAGTGGCACCATGTTCTGCAGTGAGCTGAGGGCCTGAACCAAGGCTATTCCATGCTGGACCACACGCCGATAGGGTGCCCAAAATACCACCTCATGCTGCCTCAGGTCTTCTAGCTCCTCATACTGGGCACGCATCTGACATAGCTTTGTCTGGGCCCTCAGGATGATCCGCAGGAACTTAACTGGTTTCTGGTGTTCCAAATTCTGTACCAGCAGCATCGCCAACAGCTGCTCCTGCATAAGTCAACTCGTTGCATGGTTCTGGCCCTTTCCCACCCAGTCAAGTGTCTACACTCATCTTCCACCTCCATAACCTAGGCCCCTCCAATGCTTATCCCTACCCATAGACTGGGGCCCTTGACAGCACCTCAGCAGCCTCCATGGCTTCGCAGGTATCTAGGTATCTGGTCTTTAGATCTTGCCAGCAGGTCTTGAGCTCAGGAGACTCTATGCACATGATTTCATGCAGCATCTGTTCTTCTAGTACTTCCACATTCAGGCCCAAGTCCAGCACATTCAGCCCCTTCAGCAGGTTACAATCTAGTACTAGGGATCATATGGGTGATACTTAACCCCTTTTCCTTTGCAGAGCTGGGGATGGGTGGGTGAGTGGGCAGTACAGGGAATATGGTTTCCTACTGTGGTCCTGAGCCTGCTCTAGGTCAGAGTGTTAGAAACCCTCTTAAAGCCTTTGTATGCCCACAAGGCTGTGCTGGCAACATGCCTGATGGGCCTTACCTTTTCTCAAGGCTCTGAGTGGAAGAGTAGTGCTCAGATAGAGACAGAAGCCAGGCTGCACCTGGGGTGGGCTCAGTTGCTCCCGCTGCAGCAGCTGTTGCAGTTCTTGGCACCCCAGGCCCAGATCCATGTTGGTCAGTAGCACGGGCAGGCCTGTGAGGGGGAGACAAGGGCACACTATCCACCATCCCAGCACCCAGAACACCCCCCACCCCCATCCAAGATCTGGTTCTGACCAGCTCCCCACTGGCTGATAGGAAGATTCCCTGAGGACTTTTCAACATAGTTAGCGCCTGTGAAGGATGGAAAATGAAGTCAGATTGGAGTATGAGACCTGTGGGGGTCACAAAATGGGGGCAGGCTAGAGAGGGACATGGTGGGTGGGGACCAGTTCTCACCACTGGCAGCTGCCTCCCGGAGCTTAGGACCCAGCTCTGGGTCAGCACCTGAGAGCACATGAAGGTAGGGAAGAGGTAGAGGCTGAGTCTGAGAAGCTAACTTGTACTCATTCTCTCTCTTATTCTCTTTTTCTGCTTGTTCATTCTCCTCTTGCTTTAGCTCCTCCTTTTTCTTTTCCTTCTTATTCTCCTTTTCCTTCTGCTCTCTTATCTTGTCTTCAACCTCATCGTTCTTCTCATTTTCATCATAATCCTCTTCCCTGTCTTCCTCATTGCCCTCCACATCTTGTTTTCTCATGAGGCCATTACCTGTGGCAAGAAGGATGCAGAGGAACTGTTCTTGGGGAGGAATTAGGCTTCTGGGGAGTACTGTTCACCCAAGGGCCCCATCTCATGGGAATGTTCACAGAAGGACACCTTAGAAAAGTTGCTTAAGCTCTCTATGACTCAATTTCTTTATCTGGCATTTTCCTATCAACCCCAGTAAGATGGCATTGATATTAGTGTCTACCTCATAGGGTTCCTGTGATGATTAAATGAAATAATGCATATAAAGTACTTAGACTGGCACATAGTCAGCCTCCTATAAATGTCAGCTATCATTATTATTGCTCTAAAATTCCAAGGAGGGGTTCAAGTCATCCCTGAAATCAGCTCCGTTTTTGCCCTTCCTCTAGGTTTGTTAAATGAGTTCATGAATTTCCCTTTTTTACCTAAGCTAATTCTGTCATTAGCAACTAAAAGAGTCCTCCCTAATATAGAAATTGGTGCCTAGTAGTAACTTGTAAGTAAAAGGCCATACACTGTGGAATTAGTTAAGTCATGGGTAGTGTGACAGACACAGATGGTTGGCTAAAAACAGCCATTCCCAATTGCCTTCTTGACTATCTCTGCTTCAGAAGCTGGAAAAGGAAAACACTTGTTTTTTCTAGGTTCTTTGCAGGTAGTTAATGCCAAATCCTGGCAGAATTTTGGCACAATTAATTTCCTTCTTATTCTTTCCCTCTAGCCCCTTGTACCGGTTTGAAAGTATTATGTATCCCAGAAAAAAAATATTTTAATCCTGATCTAATCTGTGGGAGCAGCCTTTTCTTTTAATACTGATTCAATAATGTAGGTTGGAAATTTTTATTAGATTATTTCCATGGAAATGTGACTTTAGATTAGATGGAGTTGTAACTCTATTCATTCCAGATGGGACTTGATTAATTTGCTGGAATCCTTTAAAAGAGGAAACATATTGGAGAGAATCAGAAATGACAGAGTGGACAGAATTTCAGAGCAGAGCTGATACAGATGCCAGAACTTGGAGAACAGAGATACAGATGTTTGGAGATTCTTGGAGCCTAGTAGATGTCACCATGAGATGTTAAGCAAGCTGGAACCTGGAGAGAGCCAAGGGAAGCTAAGAGAAGAAAGCCAGCCCTGAAGAAGCAAAGTGAGGAACCCCCACAGGAACAGAGGCTGAAAGCAATGGAGCCCAAGAGTAAGGGACCAGCAGATGCCAGCTATGTGACTACCCAGCTGACAGAGGGGTTCCTGACCCATTGGCCTTTCTTGAGTGAAGGTAACCTCTTGTTGGTATTTTAAGTTGGACACCTTCACTTCCCTAGAACTGTAAACTTGTAACTTATTAAATTCCCCTTTATAAAAGCTGTTCCATTTCTGGTATACTGCATTCTGGCAGCCTAACAAACTAGAACACCTCCTCCATCTTCAAGCCAGCAATGGTCCTTAAGATCTGAATGCTCTTTTTTCTCTCCTCTCTGCTTGTAAAGGCTCATCTCATTACATTGAGCCCACTAAAATAATCCAGGGTAATATCTCTATCTTAAGGCCAACTGATTAGTAACCTTAAGGACATCTACAAAGTCTCTTTTGCCATCTAATGTAACAGTCTTGGCATAGGAATTAACACAAGAGGACAAAGGTCTTGGGGCCAAAATTCTGCCTACCACATTTGGCCAGCCAAATTTCCAGAAGTTTTTCATTTCGTTTTGTTTTCCTGACAAAATAGACAGAAATGACCAGTAGCATTTCTGACAAGAGGCTTGGAGATATAGCAGCTATCTTTCAAATATGACAAGTATATTAGATTCCTAACGGTTGCTGTAACAAATTACCACAAACTTGGTGGTTTATAACTACTGAAATTTATTCTCTCACAGTTCCGAAGGCCAAAGTCTGAGGGCAAGGTGTCAGCAAGGCTCCACTCCATACAGAGGGTCTAGAGAATAATCCTTCCTTGCTTCTTCTAGCTTCTGGCAGCTTTGGGCATTCCTTAGCTTGTGGTTGTATAACTTCAGTCTCTTCCTCCATCTTCACATGGCCTTCTCCACTGTGAGCTTGTGTCTTCTGTCTCTTATAAGACACTTGTCATTGGATTTAGGGCCTACCTGGATAACCCAGAATGACCTCATCGGTAGGTCCTTAATCTAATTACATCTACAAAGATCCTTTTTTTGAATAAGGTCACAGTCACAGGTTCCAGAGATTAGGATATGGACATATCTTTTGGGGAGCCACCATTCCACCCATTACTGTGTGATGCCAACATGCTAAGATTGTACAGTAGAAGACAGAAGGAACCTGGTGCTTGAATGTAACACTGAAGCTCCGCACCAGCCTGAACTGCCTAACTCAGTACTTCATATGAGATAAACAAATCCTTATTTGTTTAGGCCATGGTAAATTGTGGTTTTTTTCTTTTTGTTGTTGCTGTTATTTGCACCCCTGATACAGTAGTGCACCCCTGATATAACAGTGTGTTGGCTGGGGCAGGGCAGGGGGTATTGAGGGAAAGAGATGGGTGGGGAGGTGAGGATTTTTCTTTCCCTTGCTGGGAAGCTGTCTAGGTTGTATAGTGGTTAAAAAATTGGATTGTCTCAAGGGACTGGAACCAATTTCCACTGAACTTTATGGACTTAGAAGATATTAGAACATGCTGGCTACTTCACTACTTAGATAGGTGAGAAACAATCTTTAGAAAAGGCTTTGTAAAGGGAATTCCTTTCTGGTCCTTTCAGGTAATTCCATCACAAATGATCAGATACTCATGCATCTTGCTGATTTGTAAAAACCAAATTCTCTACCTCATGTTGCATGGAATAGGAGAGTATGTGATTTCAGAGGAGTCTGGGGAATCAATCAGGGAAGCTGAATCCTCCAGATCCCTCCCAAACACTTCTCTCTGCATCCCTTGCTTGACAAAGATAATGGTCCCCTGCCCCCAGTTGATTTGGGTGCAGCCAAATGATAGGGGCCACATTCCATGGCAGATTAGCCTAAACTCACTACTCAGACTATTTTCTTATTATAGCTCTGAGGTGAAGACAGAAGTTTAGACAGATGACAGTAAGTTAAGGTTTAGAGGAATGGTTGGAGTCCCCAGCACCATTGTTAAGAGATAGAAGCATTGATGATAGGGGTTAAATTAAAAGATGAGACTGTACCAAGATTTCTGTCAATGGTTAGTGGCCAATAGAGTCCTTGAAAATGAAACCTGCAGGGAAAAGATGACATTTATTTAAGGGAATTACTCAGAAAACCCCCCAAGTCTGGTAAAAGGGATCTGTGCTTAATGTTAAGGCAAATCCAGAGCCCCTATACTCATCCCAACAGTGGGATGAGTGGGCATTTAAGGCAGAACAGTTCCAAATAGGGAATTCCTTCCAATGTTCTTTTCATAGGTATCCCTGAGGACAATGGGCAAGGAACCCTGGGCAACTGAACTGATTAAGAGCTCACTTCATAGCCAGCAAAGTGATGCTAATCATTTGCTTCATTATCTCTGTCTGGCATTATATGGTATATGCTATAGACCAATAAGGTGTTTCTTTATGCTTTACCAGTTTCTAAACAGGAAGTTTTTTGTACTTACCAAGGTCTTGCTTCATTTTGTATATCAGGTGTGTTTAGCATGGTGAGATTTAACATATAACCTATCTATCATAGGATATAGAACCATGGAGAGCCACATCCTGATCTGATCAAGAGTAATGAATATTACTCAAGTCCCTGGACTTAGAATTGGATGCAGAAGCTAGATGCTTCTTAAGGATGTCTCTTATAAGGGGTGTGTGTGTGTGTGAATTCACATATAGTTACACATGCAATAATTTTATAATGGGCATATTTATAATGGTATATGGGGCCAATGGAAAGTTGTGCTGTTCAGCCAAGAGGTAGACTGTAATAGTGGTAGCAGTGATACATTAGTAGTAATAATGGCTAATGCTTTTTAAGGATTTATTATATATTAGGCCATTATCTGAGCCCTTTAACATGTTATTTTACTTACTACAACATTTTATGAGATGAATATAATTAAGACCCTCCATTTTATTGGCAAATCAACTTAAGCTTACAGAAGTTAAGTCTCTTGACTCAGGTCACATAGCTAGCAAATGACAGATATTTCAACCCAAAAAGTATGATTATAGAATGCATGTTATAGACCCCCTTGACCATATACTGCCCATTATGGATGTCTGTTATTCTGACCAGCACAATCCCCAGTCCCTTCTTCTGAGAAATATAAATCTTATCTTTCTTTTCCTAAGAAATGTTCCTTCTAATACTCTACTCTGATGGAACACTGATCCAAGCAGGGCCAATAGAAATAGTCCACCAGAGGCTGTTTTATATATGTATAACCTGGTATTTAGAAATAAGAATGGGGTCAGTTGAGTCAGGATTAAGGTAATTCTGAATACAGGGATAAGGAAGACATTGCCTATATTTCAGTACTTCACCTACTCTTTGAGACCAAAGGAAGAAAGTTTTATTATGTCCAGAACCTAAATTTTCTGTAGCACATAATCTTACTCAACCTGTCTGGATAGATCATTTAAACAATCCAAACACAGGGAGCCCAAAATAAGAATGAGAGTCTTTAATCCTGTATCATTTAATATAATGCCTAGATACATCCTAGAGTATATTAAGCAGATAATTAAAAAGTATTGGCAAAGTCCCTTGAGGGACGGGAGAAAAATTATGGAACTATTAAACTTAACCACCTGGGAAACCCCAGATACTGTGCCAAATATTAGGGACACCCAAATCAATAGGCCAAGTCTTTGATCTTGAGGCTTACTCTTGTGAATCTTGTATATGTAGTGGAAAACCTTAGCCTACCTATAAGTATGCCTAAGGGTCACCTCGGGGATACCTCTTTTGCTGCTCAGTGGTCTCTCTCTAAACCCAACCTGCAAGTGAAACCATTGCTCTTCCCACTTTGTGGGACATGACATCCAGGGATGAAAGTCTCCCATGGCATGGGAAATGACTCTGAGGGATGAGCCTGGCCCTGGCATCATGGAATCAACAATGCCATTCTGCAAAAAGGGGGGAAAGAATATCAATGGCTGAGAGTTTAAATAGAGTCAAGAGACTACACTGGAGGTCACTCTTACACATGGTTCAGTTAGACATTGCTACCTATCATAACTTGCCAACCCCCAACCAAAACCATTCCTACCAGTCCTAAAGAATACCTAGGGCACTGTATAAGATTCTATAACGTTTCCAAACAATAGGGCCACTTTTCCAAACCTACCCCCTCCAGATGGGTCCCTGGACCAGATAATTCCTGAAATGCAAAGGGGCCAACTTTACCAGAACATCAACTAGTTCCATCCCCCTATTCCATATTATCAACAGCCCCATCCAACATGAAAAAGTTAGAATGGGCATGGCCCAAATACCACTAAAGAGCAGGAGAAAGATCAGAGGTGATGGTGAAGTTATACAGAGAAGGTCAGGTTTAACAAACGAGTATGAGTGCTGAATATTACACTGATATTTCTTTTCGCCTTTAGTATCTTAGAGCAGCTAGAAATAAAAACCTAAAATTGTGGAATTGTAACCCTTACCAGACTCTGAAATCTGTTCTACAACTAATTGTTGTGACAAACTTTGAAATTTATTACTTTTATGTGTATGTGTTATTTAAAGAGAAGAAGGAGTATAACAGAAAAGATAGGATTTAACAAATGAGCATGACTGCTGAATCATTATATTGATATTTCTGTTGGTCTTCAGTGTCTTGGAGCAGCTAGAAGAAAAATGAAAAATTGTGGAACTGTAACCCATATCAAACTTTAAAATCTGTTCCATAACCAGTTGTTAAAATGTGCTTGGGAATTTACTGCTTTTTTGTATATATGTTTTATTTCACAATTGTAAAAACTGTTAAAAATAAAAAAAGGAAATGGTCCCCCAGAATTTCTGAACATGGAATAAATTTAGGTAGTAAAGTTCTGAATTGTGGGCCAGGTTTCCAAAAGTGCTGAGTAGACCAGGGAGTTGAAAGAACATGGACTGGTCAGTCATGAGGATTCAGAATCATTGCATTGTGGATGAAAAAAATCTAAATGTGATCAAATTTATTAATATAGTATAGGCTGCTGGTGAAACCTGGGATATCCTGGACACAAATGTTTAGTGTCTTCATTATGAAAGGGAAGACAAGTGGCTGAGAGTGTTGGGCAGTCAATCACCCCAGAAGCATTGCATTTATCCTTGGGCTTACCTCTGACTTCACTGGGGGCTGAGACCAAGGGCCAATTCTCTTCCAGAGGTAGTGGGTTCAACCAGGTGAGGGCCTGGTAGCTGGGGTCAAGCAGCAGAGGCCAGCGACAACTATGGTAGTGGGTACGACTTCGCAGAAGTAGGCCTGCCAGGCGGGCAGACTTTGCCTGGGGCTTCATGTCTCGGTCCCACTGGTGTTGTTCAGAATCAGAGCTCAGCAAAGAAAGAAGGCTGAAGGGAGAACGTGTGGGCAGCAGGGGCTTCTGTGGCACGGAAACAGATTTGTGCTTCTGCATCAGTGCCTGTGCAATATCATCTGGGCCCAGGTCTTCCTGAAAGCCCCTACACAGAGCCAGCCACTTATCCAATAGCTCCTGGCGTCGCAGTGGTGGGAAGGGACCCAGGTAAACGATGGCGGCTGAACACAGGAGGGCGTCCCCAAATACAGACATGCAGTGCCCCTTCAGCTTCTGGAGTGGAAGGGAAGACCAGATGGTATACAGGCAAAGTGAGGAGGGTAAAGGTAGAGGGTCTGGAGGAGGGGGCACAAAGCAGAATATGGAGTAAAGTATGGTAAGGAAAGGGGAAGAAGGAGACAGAAGAAGGTGGTGAGAGCACAAGGAGGAGCAGATGAGTTGGGTGCGGGGACAGAAATAAACTATGGGGAAAATGTGAGAGGAGGGCTGGTTACCTGGAGTTCTTTGGTCCAGGACTGCATGGGTGTGAGGAGTGCAGCCTTTATGGGCCACTTGTAATATTGGTCATGCTGCATCCGATTGAGATTCTCCACTATACGGATGTGGGAGGCCTGGGCATCCTCCATCTTCTTATTCAGGACTAAACTGTGCTCTAGAATCTCCTGTACCTGGAACTGGTAGCAGCCCAGGCGCACCTGCTCCCGAGCTAGTGTCGCCTCCACCTGCTGCAGCAGCAGTCCAGTAGGCAGTCCCCGGCGCCGTGCCAGCCCATAGCGTAGAACGGCCCAAAGCCAGGCTGTCAGGTTCGCTGCAGGTACACTTATTGCTCTCAGGGCCTTGTCGCTCATACCTGGACTCCTAAGACTTGTGTTTAACTTTATCAGCTCTGAGTCCGTCATCTTCTCCTTGGGGAAGAATACCAGTTCCTGGGAGGATGTGTATTAAGGGGATGGGGGAAGACATGGATGCTTGGAACCTTGACCCAACAACCTTGCCCTGACAAGTCTCCCCTTTATCCCTATCCTGTCCTCACCTTTCCATTGTGCCCCACCTTCCCTACCTGATAAAAATCCTCAGTGCATAACAGTTGCTTGGCATTGCTCCAGCCTGGTTCACAGTGGAATAGGTCACACAGTGCATCGGTCACCCGGACCACTGATTCTGGTGGTGAGCGATAGCTCCGAAGCTCCTCGACATCAGCCACCTGCAGCTGGCTCAGAGGCCCCAGAAAGGCCTGGCCCATCTAAATGAGGACAGATGTACTCTGAAGTGAGCTCCCCATCTGTCCTTCTCTTTCTCCAAGGTGTTACCAGGAGAAATCAACTCCTCCCAGGAGTCCCCATAAGGGGCCACTCTCAAAGCTATCTTATTATCTGTGCCTCCTTCCCCTCCATGACAGGTTACCTCATCCTCTCCTTTCTGTTGTATGAAGGGTTGTCCTCTCCCAAGAGAAGAGCAGAGCAAGAAAGGCAGCAGGAAAGGCACACCTGTTGCAGAAAAGCATCCTGCTGGGCCTGCAAGGCATCCCGCTGCTTGGCCAGGTTCTCAATGAGGTTCTCTTGTTGTTGACACTCTGCCAGTTGCTGTTTATACAGGAGCTTGTCTTCCTCTAACTGCTGACGAAATGTGCTGAGGCTCTGTGAACAGAGATCCAGGCCCTGTAACTCCAGATCCTGGGCCTAATGGGAACACCCCATGGGCTTGGGATATTGATAGTAAGGTGACCAAGTTTGACTTTGGGTCTGTCACTTACTTGTCTATGAGTTATACATCTACTCATACAATCCCAAGTTGGTGGTTGTCCTTTTTGAAACTGGCCCTCATACAGCCCCGTGCAGTCTGAATCCAAAGCCTATGTGCTTAGCCATTATACTATTCTCTTTATCTTACGTGACCCATTAGTGGAATTTTTCACAGTAGACAGTTCCTTCCCTCTTGAAGAATTTTATTCCATTGGCTTCATGATTCTGTGTACTCCTTGGACTCTCCAATTTCTCTGGTTGCTCTTTCTCAGCATCTTCCTTTGCCACCTCTTAAATATTCATCAGCAATTTTTTTTCAGGGTCCCCTCTCTTCTCACTCTACAGTTCTACATGTTTTCCCTAAATTTAATGGCTCGGATTACAATTTATATTCTAACTTCCAAATATCTCTATCCAGATTCTCTTCTATGCCCCACACCTCTGTATACATCTGCTGAGTAGAAATCTCTTGGATGTCTTACAGGCCCCTCAGACTCCACATGTCCAAAAATGAATGTATTGGTTGTACCTAATCAGCTCTTGCTCCTTTCCTCTTTTTTTGCCTCAGGGAACTGTGGCAAAATATACCCAGTTTCCCAAAGAAGAATCCTAAGTATTCCTCTTGACTCCATCTCCTCTATTCCTCCAAACCCAACCCATCTTTGAGGTCTTTTGATGCTACCTCCTATATGTCTGTTATGTCCACCCTCAACCCCAACATCCACCACTTGTGTTCACTCTCTCTAGCTCCTGACTTCCCACATTGCCTTCCTAACTGGTTTCTAATTCCCACTCAAATGCAAGAAATGTGAATTTGGAACACATGAGCTTCTCTCTTTCAGCTTTCTCTCTCAGTTGAGCATCTCAACTGAGTCTTGAGCTCTAAAGGAGACAGCAGCAGAGATTAGGGGAATCCCCCTAGGGGAAAAGATAACTGGTTGATAGGAACTAAAGTTCAGTCTGATTAGTTCCTCTCAAGTCTGCTTCTGGGCTTCTGTTTTGATATCATTGTGCAAGCCTCTTAGTCTTTTCCCTCTTACCTTGCTAGAGACTTTCAGCTCTTGTTGCAAATTGAAGACCAACTTGGTGTGAGCAGTGTGCTGCTCAATTAACATTTTCAGATTCTCTAGGGCATTCTGGATCCTGGAAATACAATGTTCCAGTGAGTGAACCTGAGAGAGAAGAAGGAGGTACATTGCAAGGAATGGAGCCACTCACCGCTGAGCCTTGCTCCTTGTCTGTAGGATAATCTGTTGCTGCATCAACAGAAAGGTGTCCAGGAGATCTAGGAAGGTCTTGGGAGTGATGAGTGGCAGTTGAGGGCACAGGTGCTCATTGTAGCTGGTAGCCGAAAGGTGGATGAAGGCCATGGCTTTGGCCACATTTGGGATTGAGGCCTGAAGGTCTGGGTACTTTAAGGAACCTACAACAAGCATAGTCTCAGTCTGATCTTGTGAGCTTGTAAGGAAATTGGAAAGGAGAGGCATCCTCTTCTAGCCCAGGCAGGAGGGCAGAAAAGATAAAAGGGTCTTGCTAGATTCTAGAGAGAGAGACTGAGATGCAGGGCCTGGATCTCTGTTCACAGAGCCTCAGCACATTTCATCAGCAGATAGAGCAAGACAAGCTCCTGTAAAAACAGCAACTGGCAGAGTGTCGACAACAAGAGAAGCTCTTGTTGTTATTACCTCTTAGGTAATAAGCCTTATTAGAATCTGGTTTAAATGGGTGACAAGGACAGGTAAAAAGGACTCACCATCATTAAGGGGTAGACTCTGAATGCTTCCCAAGTGGTGCTGGGCTGCACTGACCAGGGCAGCTTCATCCCAGGGTTCATAACGGTCAATACTAGCAATGGCCAGTTGAAGGAGCCTCAGGAACAGGGTGGAGGACAGCTGGTTGCGAGCCTGGTCATCTCTGACCAGGATGAACAGATGCAGGTGGCTGCACACTTGCTGGTAAAACCTGTGGACCAGGGGCTTAGATGCTGTCCTCCCCTTTACCCCTGTTTACCCACCTAGGTCCCAATCCAAACCCCAACTCCTAAGCCCTGATTTTCTGGGCCCTGAAAGTAGCCCAAGATTTCCTTTTGACCTTCTGGCTGTGATTGATCAAGAGCAGAGTAGACCCTGGTTAGGTGGTACATGACCTTACCTCTGTAGCACCATTTCCTTTCTGATGTTCTGCTTGACACTCAGGTTATCTCTGGGGAATTGTTTCTCAATGCTGTCCAGATCTGCCTCTGTGTACTGGTCAGGGAAACTTCCTGAGGTTACCAGAGCCAGGAGGCGATGAAGGGTGGTGAGATTCACATCTTCAGGCACAAGCAGGGCCACTGACTGGCCTAACATGCCAGCATGCCAGCTGGCATCCTGCAGACACTGGAAAATGGCCTCCTCTGACCCAGATGGCAGATGGAAGAGGCGAGTCTGACAAATACTAGTGGCCATTGTGATGGCAGTACGGCGCCCAGTACCCAAAGCCCCTGAAAGCAGTAGGCCATGCTGCCGGGGCCTGGCTAGCACCCGGACTAGGCGAGTCACATGCTGGGCCATGGAGCGGCATAGGGCAAAATGAGGCCTTAGCCTCAGCTGAGCAGCTGAGGTGGCCAGCTGCTCCTCCAGTCTCTCCCACTGTCGCTCCAGATACAAGTTGGGACCCTCGGAGTTGGATCCCAGTTTCAGCTCCTGACTGAAGATCAGATCTGAGGGCTTTTCCTGGGGGCGGAGTAGTAGCACTGGTAGCAATAAGGGTGTAACTATGTCCATTCGGGATGTCTTCTGCCACCAATCCTGGGATCTCTTTTGTTGGAGATTGCAGTTGGTCATCATGCCTTCCTCCAGGCTTATGCTTTCCATGACCTCCCTGCTTATTGATCTTGTAAGATAACTGACTGGTGCTAAGCTTGAATTGCTGTAATGTGAACCTGTGGGGACTTGAAGGCCATAAGGGTCCTCCTCTTCCTCAGTCTCACTGCCACTGTTGCTTAAGTCTTCCCACTGAGCCAATTCTCCTTCTGATTCCACTTCGGGTACCTTTTCCTCCTCCTTGTCTTCCATATGTTCCTTGCCTTGAGGATCAGAGCCCCAGCAGAAGATGGACTGAGCTACTTCTAGGAGCAGCTTGCTACAGTGGGAGCGTTCTCTAGGGCTGTCCAGCCGGTCACAAAAGGTCCTCTGTGCCTCATGCAACCAAAGTCGCACCATGTTGCGCATGGCCATCATAATGGTCAGGCGGGTGCCACGCAAGCCTGACACCCGGTGCAAGTGCTCCTGGTGGTTAGGGCAGGTCACAAAACCTCGGGAGCCCACTCTAGTTGGTAGGAGCTGCAGGCTGCCCAGCAGGTGGCTCACAGAGTGCAGGGAGAAGCGGTAGTGTGGGTGGACAGGTGAAGGCATGAAGCAGCTACGCACAGCCTCCCAGGCATCCACCGAGGCCTGGACCAGGGCTTTTGCCAGAGTTCCTTCTCGCTCCACAGAGGGAAAGTGCTCAAGCCAGGCCTGGATGCCGGGAGTGTGTCTGCTCAGCAGTGTGGCCTGGGTCATGCTGCCCAGGGCCAGCACTGTGAAGCGTCGAAAGAGGCGTGGACACAGTGGGTGCTCACAGCAGCCTGGCACTGTGACAGTGGCAAGGAAGTTGATTGTAGGCTGCAGGGTCTGCAGTTCCAAGGTGGTGTGGGTGTATACAGTGCCATCTATGGCCTGGCGCAGAGTCTCCAACACTGGTTGGCAGCTTTTCTCTGGGTCTGTGAGACATGAAAAATAACAGTGAGGACATGAGTGAGTGTCACCCTATCTCACTGGGTCTGCTTCCAACATACCCTCACCTATCTCACTGGGTCTGCTTCCAACATACACTCACCTATCTCACTGGCTCTGCTTCCAGTATACACAGAGAGCTATACACAGGAATTTTGTTGGGATTTGGTCATGTCTGAGTAAACTGTTTTCTCTTCCCCACACACTCCCTAAAATTGAATACACTTCTCTCTTCTCCAAATCCTACCTCTATAACCAATTATTCATTAACTGAAGAGGAACTAGGAAGGTTTGAAAGCTGAAACATATGGAAAAATCAGACCTGATCACAACAGGAGGAAAAGTATAATCACCTCAGACAGAGAAAGTAGAGTTTTATCACATGCACATTTTTAAAAAAATCAACTTAAGACATGATTTACATAAAATAAAATGTACACACTAGAAATACACAGTTCAATGAGTTTTGAAAGAAGCATACTGTGGTGTAACCACTTCCCCAATAATATACGAAACATTTTTATCAACCCAGAAAGTTCCCTCATGCGTCTTTGCTGTCGATCTCTCTGCCACCATCATTCCAGGCAAAAACTTTTTGATTTCTATCTCAATGGATTAGATTTGCCTTTTCTAGAACTTTATGTAAATGGAATCATACAGCATTACTCTATTGTGTCTGGCTTCTTTCATACAGCCTGTTATTGAGATTCATCCGTGTTGTTGAGTACCGTAGTAACTTGTTTTGTTTTATTGCTGAGTACTATTCCATTATGAAAATACTACAATTTGTAGAGCCATTAACATATTGATGGGCATTTAGGCTGTTTCTAGGTTTTGGCTATTCTGAATAATGCTACTATGAACATTCATCTATAAGTTTATTTGAGGACATGTGTTTTTTATTTCTCTCAGGGAAATAACTGCTAGCAATTTAACCATATCCCTCACAAAAGGCATGTTCAGGTCCCAACTCCTCATGCTGTCGATGGGAATACATTCGTAAATAGGTGTTAATTCAGGTAAAGTGTGGTCCAGCTGAATCAGCCTGGGCTTTAATTCAAATTACTAGAGTCTTTTAAAAACAGAATGCAATTCACATATATAGAGAGAAAACCAGGGGAAAAGACCAGAAGTGAACAGAACCTGGAGGAGAAAGAAGACATAGCCATGTGCCCTGTGTCATGTGACAGAAAAACCAAGGACCAAGGATCACTGGCAGCTAGCGCTAGAAAGCCACAGTTTTCTGAGAGAAAGTATCACCTCGCTGACACCTGAATTTCAGACTTCTCCTAGCCTCAAAACCATGAGCCAACAAATTTCCATTGTTTAAGCCAACCCATTGTTTGTATTTATCAGCCAAGAAACTAAGACAATACCTATGAATGGAATTGCTGGGTCATATGGTAAGTGTAGGTTTAATTTGATAGGAAACTGCCACATTTTTTTCATTGCAGTTGTAGTATTTTATGTTTCCATCAGCAATTTGTGAGAGTTTCGTGTTCCACATACTTGCAAACGCTTGTTATTGTCAGTCTTTTTAGTTACAATCACTCTAGTGGGTCAGAAGTACTATTTCATGGTGGTTTTTATTATGGTTCTGTGATGACTAAGGACAGTAAGCATCTTTTCATGTGCCATTGGCAGTGCAGATCTTCTGTGAAGTGTCTGTTTAAGTCTTCTGCCCATTTTAAAAAATTGAGATGTAGAGGGAGGAGGGCTGGGGACACATATGAAACCAGAAGGAAAGATAGATGATAAATACTGAGATGGTATAATCTAGGAATGCCTAGAATGTACAATGATAGTGACTAAATGTATAAATTTAAAAATGTTTTTGCATGAAAAAATGGAGATGTCTGTCTTTTTACTGGGTTGTAAGAGTTTTATATATTTTCTCCCTGTTATTGGCTTTAAAAAAAATCTTAACAGTTTTTGAAGAGCAAAGGCTTTTTTTTTATTTTGATAAAGTCTAATTCAGCAAATTTTTTATGGTAAGTGCTTTTTGTGTCTTATCTAAGAAATAATTGCCTACTCAAGTGTTTAATTTCCCGACTGTAGAAACAAATACAAGACAATGGGTTGGGTTAAAGAATAGAAGTTCACTGGCTCATGGTTTTGAGGTTAGGGGAAGTCCAAAATTGAGGCATCAGCAAGGAAATGTTTGCTTCCAAAAGACTGTGGCATTCTGGGGTTGGCTGCTGGCAATGCTTTCATCCTTGGCTTTTTCTTCTCTGGGTCCTGTGGCTTTCTCTATGTCTCACACTGCTTATAAAGGACTCCAGTAATTCAATTTAAAGCCCAACTCAATTCACTGGTCACACCTTAACTAAAAATAACATCTTCAAAAATAATATTTATAATAGGTTCCCATCCATAGGAATGGATTTAGATTGAGAACATGTTTTTCTGGGGTACATAATTCAATGAACACCAAGGTCATAAATATTTTTTACCAATATTTTCTTCTAAAAGTTTTATATATTTAGCTTTTACATTTAAGTCTGTGTTCCATTTATAGTTGGTTTTTGTATAAGTTTTATGATAGGATTCAGGTTTATTTTTTTTCCATACAGATATCCAGTGTTCCAGGGCTGATTTGTTGCAAAGATTATCCTTTCTCCCAATGAATAATCTTGGCATATTTGTTGAAAATCAATTGACCATGTATAACCACATATTGGATTCTCTGTCCTGTTCCATTAACCTATATCTATACCCCTAAATGAATACCATGCTGTCTTGATTGCTGTAGCTTTATAGTAGTCTTGAAATCAGCAGTGTAAATTCTCCAACTTTGCTCCTGTTTTTTAATGTTGTTTGGTCTTTTGCATCTCCAAATAAGTCTCAGAACAAGTCTGTCAATTTCTACAAACAAATCTTCTCAGACTTAGTATATTAGCATTGCATTGAGTCTATAGATCAATTTTGGTAGAATGGGCATCTTTATGATACTGAATTCTCTGATCCATGAACATGCACATCTCTCCATGTATTTAAGTCTTTAATTTTCTCATAAATATTTATTAATTTTCATTGTACAGGTTTGTATATCTTTCAGTAAGTTTATTCTAAGTGTTTTAAGCTTTTAGCTGATATTTAAAATTTTCAATTTCCAATTGTTACTAGAATATAAAATATAATTGATTTCAGTATACTGACTTGTGTTATATTGATTTTGGGGGTAGATTCCCTAGGATTTTGTATGTACACAATCATTTTGTAAGACAGTAAGAGACAGTTTATTGTGTCCTTTTAATTTGTAAGTATATTTTCTTTTTCTTATCTTATTGCTCTGACTAAACTTCCAGCACAGTATTGAACAGAAGCTGTGAAAATGGGCATTCTTGCCTTTTGGCTGATTTTAATGGGAAAGTGTTCATTCTATGATTTTCAGATATTGAGTCAATTTTGCATTCTTGGGATATCAGCACATATTTTTCATCTATTCTAAAATGTTGGCCCTTTAACTGAAGTGTTTATTCCAGTTACACTTTATGTCATTATTGATATGGTTGGTTTCAAGTTCATCATATTATTATGTGTCTTCAATCTGTCCCTTTTATTTTTTCGTTATTCAGTTGCACCTTTCCTGCATCCTTTTGTATAACTTATATATTTTAATACTCCACTGTATTTTCCTTAACAGGCTGTTTAGTTCTATTACTCCTACTATGACTATGACTGTAACTATGACTACAACCACTTCTGTTATTATTTAGTCTTTTCTCTAGGGTTAACAATATGCCTCCTTAATTTATCAATACCAAGAAGTAATATTATACCACTTCAGACTTCACAAATAGCCTTTTCACTTCCTACCTTTGCACTTCACATTTGACATTTCCCACTTCAAAAATGTCAAACTTTTACAATAGTGTGGTTTCATTTACCTATCCCCCTGTCCCGCCCATTCTCTTACTATGGTTACTATTGTCTCTTTTATGTTTACCTACATTATCAATCCCACCTTACAGCAATATGATTATTATTTTTTCTAAAAAGTTAATTGTCTTCGGGTTCGGTTCCTGGACCATGCAAGCCCCTCCCCTGACAAAAGTCAATTGTCTTTTAAGAAAAAGGTATTAAAGGAAGAAAATAACAACAACAAAAAGAAAGAAAAAGGTATTTACCATTTCTGGCACTCTTCATTCTTTTCTGTAGATCTGCGTTTCTATCTATTATTATTTCTCTTCTGACTGAAGAACATCATTAGCATTTCTTATAGTACAGTTTTAACAGCAGTTAATTTTCTTAGATATAATTTATTTCAAATGCCTTTATTTCACACTCATTTATGAAGGGTATCTTTGCTGGAAAGAGAATTCAAGGTTGGCAGGTTTTTTTCTCTTTCAGTACTTTAAAGATGATATTCCACTGTTCTCTGGTCTTCACTGTTTCTGACAAGAATTTAATGATCATTCTAATTGCTGATTCCCTCTATATGATGTGTATTTTTTTTTCCCCTCTGACCACTTTCAAAATTTTTTATTTATTTGGTTTTCAGCAGTTTGACTATAGTGTGCCTAGCCATGGTTTTCTTTTTTATTATCTTGCTTGGTTTTTTAAATCTGTAAGTCAATACTTTACAACAAATTGGGGAAAATTTGGGTCATTTTTTCCTCAATATTTTTTCTGCCTTATTTTCCCTCTTCTCTCCTTCTGGGGATCTAATTATCCATGTGGTAGTCTGATGCTATATTCATATTCCATATTTTTTTCTGTTCTTCAGAGTTCACTGACTCCTTCTTTTGCCATTTCCTATCTACTATTAAGCCCACTGAATTTTTCATTTCTGTTATTGTATTTTCAGTTCTAAATTTCTAGTTAGTCCTTTTTCCTTTTTGTGGTTTCCATTTTTCTGTTGAGGTTCTCTTTTTATTCACTCATGAAGAATGTATTTTCCTTCAAGTCCTTAATACTTTTATGATAGCTGCTTTAAAGATTTGTCTGCTAAATCCAGCGTCTAGACCATCTCAGGATTAGTTTCTATTGGTTGATTTTTTCTTGACAGTAGATCACATTTTCCCATTTTGTTGAATGTTGACTATTTTTAAATTTTATATTGGATGTTTTGGTGGCATTCCCCAAAGACAACTTCTGCGTATTTTCCATTCTACAACGTTGCATGCAATGTTTTCAATCCTCCTGTTGAAGCCTCTTCTCAACTGTCATTCACACATTAGCTGTACTACCCTTTACTCCTACTATTATCCACTGATATCCTGATTGCTCCCCAAAATTCATTGAGAAGGCAGAATAATACAGTTGGAAAGAATTACAGGTTTTGGAGCCAAACAGGCTTGAATTTTTATCTTGGTTAAGATTCTTACTAGCTAATCTGTCTTGGGCAAGTTATAAAATCCCTGACGTAGCTTTTCCATCTTTAAGATCATCACCAAAAATCTCTGTCTTACTGGGTTTTTGTAAACACTAAAGATGACATGAAGAAAGCATGTGGCACATGACAGGTACTCAATAAACTGTACCTGCTATTATCAAGTACATTTACCACCTGGTTTGTTTTCTACATCCCATAAGGGGCAGTTCAATGTCTGACAGGACAACCTATCCGATGCTTTAGTCCACTGACTTTTTTGACCCCAACAACTTGTACCAATATTGCATTTCTGTCACCCATCCCCAAGGCCATTAGTCCAATCCTCCAGTTATTACCTGGAGATACAAAAATTTAGAAATTTAAAATCTGATTTTCCAAACTTTTATCACAATGTCTTTCCTTTCCTTTCTTATCTTTTCTTTTACAAATTCTGAGCACTTACTTCCTGTTGGGTAAATCAAAATGAAGGCGACAAATCCCTATTTTCATGAACACAGGCTTTCGATGTACTGGAAGGGCCAGACAAGTCACCATACAATAATAAAACCATGGTTATCACAAGTAAATTTACAGAGCATAAGATGAATATATAACTTAGATTCCTGGAACAGATATTGCTCCTAGGAGATGTTTGGAAGGAATAAGTAGGACTTAGATGATAGAGGAGACCTGACTTGCTGGATGCCTGCTTATAGCTGAGTCCAGTTAGAGCACAGAGTATAACAGGTCTCATCAAAGAGAGAAGAATGCCTCAGCAAAAAGTCTGGCAAGAACATTTGCCAAAATTCCAGGTAATAGTTGTCTGAACCAAGGAAGATGGAATGGAAATTAAGTGGAAAGATTCAAGTGATATTGAGGAGGTAGAACCAAGACCCATGGTGACTGGGCATGGGTGAGAGAGGGAAGATGACAAACAATTTCTGGCTTAAATGACAAGCAAACTCACTGCCCTCCCCCTCTCTATGTGGGACATGACTCCCAGGGGTGTGGACCTTTCTGGCAGTGTGGGAGAGAAATCCTGGAATGAGCTGGAGCTCAGCACCAAGGAATTGAGAAAACCTTCTTGACCGAAAAGGGGAAGAGAGAAATGAGACAAAATAAAGTGTCAATGGCTGAGGGATTCCAGAGTCAAGAGATTATCCTGGAGGTTATTCTTATGCATTAAATAGATATTACCTTTTTAGTTAAGATGTAACAGAGAGGCTGAAGGGAACTGCCTGAAAATGTAGAGCTTTGTTCCAGTAGCCATGTTTCTTGAAGATGATTGTATGATATAGCTTTCGCAGTGTGACTGTGTGATTGTGTAAACCTTGTGTCTGATGCTTCTTTTATCTACTTTATGGATAGATAAGTAAAACATATGGATCAAAAATAAATAAATAATAGGGGGAACAAATGTTAAAATAAATTTAGTAGATTGAAATGCTAGTGACCAATGAAAGGGAGGGGTAAGGGGTATAGTATATATAAAATTTTTTCTGTTTTCTTTTTATGAATTGATGTAAATGCTCTAAGAAATCATCATGATGATGAATATACAACTATGTGATGAAAAAATAATGTTCATATTGTATGTTGATTGGTTTTATTAATAAAAATTTTTTAAAAATTCTGGCTTAATAAATTGTTTGGATAATGGTATCAGTTATAACCAGGCACACAGAAGCAGGATTTGTGGGTGTGCCAGTTTTAATCTGTTGTGGACCCCAGAAATGCCTTGTCCTTTAATCCTCAATATAGCTATGTGGGAGCTATTGATTGTTCCCACGGAGGTTTGACCCACCCAATTCTGGGTGGTAACTTTTGATTAGATGATTTCTAGGGAGATATTTTTCCACCCATTCAAGGTGGGGTTGCTTACTGGAGCCCTTTAAAAGGGAACCATTTTGGAAAATGTTTTAGAGCCCACACAGCCAGAGACCTTTAGAGATGAAGAAGGAAAACGCCTCTGGGGGAGCTTCATGAAACAAGAGGCGGGGAGAGAAAGCTAGCAGGCTTTACCATGTGCCCTTCCAGCTGAGAGAAAAACCCTGAACTTCATCAGCCTTTCTTGAGTGAAAGTAACCTCTTATTGGTGGCTTAATTTGGACATTTCATGGCTTTTGAACTGTAAACTTGCAGCTAAATAAATTCCCCCTTTTAAAAGCCATTCTGTTTATGGTATATAGCATTCTGCAGCTTGGAAACTAAAACAGGGGGGAAGATGATGATCTCAGGTTTGGGTCTGAGGTGCCATGGGACAACAAGGTAGAGATACACAGTAGATAGTTGGATAAGCAGAGCTGGGGCTTAGAAGAGAAGCCTGGTCTGGAGATAGAGATTTAGTAGTCAAAGATTAGATATGGTGGATGAAGCCATGAGATTGGGTGAGATTGCTTGGAGAACATATGTAGAATGAAAAGATATTAAGAATGGAATACTTAAGTTTGGTCTAGAGGCATATATTTGAGAATCAATGTATATTGTTGCGGATTTTATAGTCTCAAGGGATGATAGCATCTCTTTCCGTCCCTTTTTCCAGCTCCTCACCAGAAGCAGCCAGGTGCAGATCCTCCAGCAGGAAGAGGAGAAAGCCTTTAGAATCTTGGTGAGGCCCAGGACATGGGCTGGCTTGTGTTTGGCCCTGGACCGCTTGGCTCAGCAGGAGGCGAAGGTGGGTGGAACTGAAGGCAGGGTGGATGGGACTGGACATATAGGGGTGATTTGGCTCCACTAACACCTCCACAAAGGCTGACTTCCCTGCTGCTGCCTCTCCAGCCAGCAGCACTGGCTGTCCCTGTGACAGAAGCAGGTCCACCACATACAAGAGCCGTTCAGTCTGCAAGACAGAAGCAGGGCTTACTGTGGCAGCTCCAGTTTAGAATAGTAATCTAGCAGAAAGTAAAGGTCTAGGGGATTTTTTTCTTAAAGCTATGCTTGCAGAAAACAATGTATGATTGTGAAACCATATCAAAGATTGGGAGCAGGTAGACCTCAGCTGGGCCTAGAACATAGATTACCCCTAGGACATCTCCTTAAGTCCTAACACCAGTTACTGTCCAACTGTGCTCACACCTGGGGAGAAGGAGTGAAGGTGCCCAGAGTTCCCTTGATGCGACTGTTCAGGTATTGGCCAGTGAAGGGGACCAATGTTCCATCTTCAGGGCAAACATGCAGATCAAACACCAAGGCTGAGGGTGGTAGCTCAGGGTAGTTGGAGAGGCAACCAAGAGAGCTCCTCAGGAATGTGTCAAAGAGGGGCCAGACCCTGCTCAGATGGACACACAGGCAAAAATGTCAGACAGTTACAAAAGTTCCATTTGTGACACACATATGCCACACACCCCAATAGCAACGTCTTCTGGATTAGCCTCCCATGGGCCAGTCCACCTCAAGTCTCTGCATTCCCTATCCCTCACCCTTATAGGCACCTGGAGGGAAGATGAGCTCCAAAGCCCCAGATCAGGGCAAAAAGAAAGCTGCTGACAGCCAGCAAGTGCTCCCTGCGCTTATTCTCCACATCATCATTGTCAGCCTGGGATGGGTTGTTCAAAGAGCTGCTTTTTGAGGACTTGAAACTCTGGGTCACAGGATCAGTACTGCTGAAGTTCTCTGCAAAGGTCAGAATAGGAGCCCCAGAAGAAATAAGTGGGGGTGGGATGGGGAGCAGAGATTGGTTGTATTACTTCTTCTCACCTTTAGTCCCTAGGCCCAGGCTAATCAAAGAACCCATGTCCGAGGCTCCAGCTATCCCAAAGCTATCCTCAAGGCCCCATCTCTGCCCCCCTCTCTCAAACCAGTCCTTCCTTCTCCATACCTAAGCCATGTGCCTTCTTCTCATCTAGGTGCAGGTAGGGATCAAGCAGACCACGCAAGATGCGGGCCAGGCTGTTGATTTCAGCCACGCCTGGGCAAACGGCCTGCTGCCCGTGTACCTGCAGCAAAGAGCTGATACCCTGGCGGGTAAGGAATCGGAAGAGGGCAGGTACCAGAACTTCAGCCAGGCGGTTGAGTTCAGTGAAAGTCTGAAGCTGCAGGTGGTACTCATGGGGCAGGGCTGCCATTAGGGCACTGAGCATACACTGCCAAGTCTGCTTCCCACCACACCAGACCAGGGCACAGCGACCCACTACTGTGGGGGACATGCCTGTTGCATCTGCCACCTCCATCAAGAGAAAGGTGCCTGGGGGTCGTGCTATCTGCTGCCCATTGGGGAGGCTAAGCTGTGGGGGGTCACTTAGAAGGCAAGTGATGGAGTCCAACCAAGCAGCACTGGGTGACCCATCACATATTAACCAGTGCTGGATCCCCACTGATTCCTGTGTCTGCACCTTTGGGCCTATGCACTCACCCTGGGTGGCTGCACGAAGCAGCCTGGGGAAGATGCCATGGTGCCAGCAGGAGCCCTCTAGCCATCCCAGGAACTCCTGGGAGCTGAGAACACTGGGGTATAGGTGAGTAATTTCCACAGGCTGGTAGTTGTAGGTGGAGGTGTCCTCCATAGCTGCCAGCCGATTATGGATCTTAAATAAGCTGTGCCAACAAGTGGTCTTGCCACTGCCTGCAGGACCCAGGAGCAGAATGCCTGAGGTCCGCCATAGTGCCTGGCTCAGTTGCTCCAGGGACTCCAAAATATCAGGGCTAGGTTGCAGGCCTACCTGCTGCAGTTCCTCTACCAGAAGTGGCTTCAGCAGCCTAGGGATCATAGGCTCTGCCAGCACTTGGCTGGCACTAGGAAAGAGCCCACAGAGAAGCTCTTGGAGGTTGTGCAGGCGGAGCTCATCGAGGATACTGAACAATGGTGAGCGTAGCAGGGCACGCAGTAGCACAGCCTCCTCGGTGGCAGCAAGGCTGCGAGGCTGCTGGGACTTGGATTCCTTCATGGTCACATTTAGTGTCTGAACTGTGTCTTCCAGTACCTGCTTGAGCAGCGGCAAGCGACAGGGCAGGGACCCAGACACGAGCTCACCTTCTAAGGAGAAGAATTTGGATAAGCGGGCAGCCATGCGGGAGGCATCTCGCATCCCTGCTCCCAGCAGAGTCAGCTCTGCCACTTGTCGCAGGTCAGGCAGTGCCAATGCCACAGGCCGTAGAAGCAGGTGCAAATTGGCAGGCACAGCAGGGCTCAGGGTACGCAGTGTCAAGAGACAGCCATAGCCAAGGCGCATGCACACATGATGTTTCTCAAAGAGGCCACTGCCAAGGAGCTGGGGCTCAATAGGATCTATTGTGTGGGTGCTTCGGGAAGCCTCCCGGTACAGTGGTGCATAGAGAAAGTGCAATTTGGTCAGGCGCTGGCCCAGTGCAGAGAGCAAGCCTGGGGGCAGATGCTGAACTGCCTCTAAGAGCAGCCAGGCACCACTCTGCAGGGCCCCATTCAGGTAGTTGCTCAGGCACCGGGCCTCTATCTGAGGCAAGCAGGGCATCATCACCAGATGGCGGCCCAGGGCCCGTGCCAGGCTAGTCACCATAGCTGTCTTTCCCACACCATCAGGGCCCAGTAGGGTCCCACAAGCTACTTCCTCTAGGGCCAATAATAGCACCAGGACTGGCCGCTCAGGCAGCAGGCTAGGTAGAGGTCCCAGTCTGGGACCCAGGTACTCATAATTGTACAGAAAGGACCGGCCCAACACATCTATCCAGCATGCAGCTGGTGACAGAGAAGGCCCTGTAGTTACAGTCTTGAGACTCTGTAGAGGACTTTGGGGGACAGTGTGAGGTGAACCTAGGTGATACTTGAGTTGGCGGGCCCAGTGGAAGTCTTTCAGATCACTGACCTGGTGCTCCTGCAGCAGCTGTGCTACATCCCGGTGAGTTACTGCTGCGACCACCAAGGCACTTAACAGGCTGGTCTGGCGGACAGAGGGCAGAGACTCCAGACCCTGGGAGACCCTCTGGGCCCGCACAAAATGTACCAGTACCTCAAGCTTGCGCATCTGAATGGGGACAATGGCCAGGGTCTTCCCCTCAAGAAGAGCCTCCTCCATCTCAGCCCGCCACACCACCTCTTCTGCCACCAGCATGCACTGCCATGGGAAGGCCTGGACTAACTTCAGCCAGTGTTGGACATATAAATGCAGGGGCAACTGATTGTGCATGGGCACCTGCTTAGAGTCCTCATCTAGGGAGAGGCCCAGAGTAAGGCGGGCGGCCACACAGTCCTGCAGCATGTGCACCAGTGTCAAACGCAGACACTTCTCCAGAGAGGCCAGCCACTTGGGAAAATCTAGATGCAGGGGTAGAGGCTTCTGCAACTTCATTTCCTCCCCACCTGCCCCTTGCACTGCAAGTGCTTCTACCTGAGTCTGTGTGCTTGGGCTTGATTCTGGGTCATCCAGGTTATTCTCCTTATTATTTGGGCTAAACTTGAAGCTCACAGAATGCACATGAGGAAAGCAGCGTTGGACCCATAGCTGAGCCTCACAAGACTCTAGTGGGGCAGCCAGCAAGGCCACCAGCTCACTGTCACTGAGGAAGAAGAGACGAGGGAAGTGAGCACGCACCCCATAGAGTACACTCTCCAAAGCCACGATTATACCTTCCAGCTCCATCGAGCCTGCTTGCAGTAGTTGTTGCAGCTGCTGGCCTTGGAAGTAGGGGCTCCTCTTGGCACTAGGCATTACAAGTGACAAAACCAGTGGGTCAGCTACAGAGATCCGCATCAGTGTCCGATATTGGTCGTCCAAGGCCTTGAAACGAGAACTCTGTGGTGAGGGTGATGGTAAAAGTGAGGACAGACATGAAGTGACAGCTTTCTTCCCTCCCTGGACATCCTGAGCCCTGCTATTCATTGGCCCTTGCCCACCCTGATTCACCTCATTCCCCTCTTCCCCTACCAGGTCAGAACTAGGAAACTGGATCTTCATCTCATGCAGAACTTTATTCAGGAAAATCCACTTCTGTTGGAAAGTCACCCACACCTCCAGCAGGGAACCTGTGTAAGTAGTCAGAGGAATACTGGAGGGAGACACTTGGGTTCAAACTTCTACAAGAGGGTCCAGCTTGCTCTGGTTTTGACAACACTGGTGCCCCACCAGCCTAGCCAAACTCCTCTGCTTCATAGGACCCAGGTATCTTTCTTAAGAGAGAGAAAATTTTCACTGAAGCCCAAGAAGTAACCCTGAAGAAGGTCCTCGCTTTGCCCTTTGTATCTTCCCCTACTTAACCATCCTTTCTCATCCCCAGCCTTCTGGATCATTCTGCCTCTAGGTCCCACTCATCAACCCACTTAGAGGCCTGCACTCACCCAGGCCATGCATGATGGTCACCCACTCCAGGGCTATTTTGTACAAGTCTCCTGACTTTTGGATGGCTAGGATCTTGAACAATCTCTGAAGACTATCCTGGATGGAATTCTGAAGACTGCTGTAGTCTGGGAAAAAATGCGCTCCAGGTGAGCTGAGCTGGCAGTCAGCTGGGGCAAGGACAGGGGCTGGAGCAGAAAAAAGAATGAGAAGACCAGGGTGACCTGCAATCCCTGCTAGGAGAGGCAGTTACAAAGGCCCCAAAACCCTTCTATCTGAGGATCACATTGGCCAATGCAGTGGAGTCGCCCCACTTTTGAATAGATCACTGAGATCTCAAAACAGGAATAGAAATCAACCCCCTCGACCCCATGCACTGTGGGCAGGACCAAGGTGAACTGATTTCCCCACTTAGATACTATGAGTGTTTCCCTACCCTTAGGGAAATCTAGTTCCACAGAAGTTGACAAATTTGAGCATCCAGCTTGGGAAGAAGGCTAAATGGCTCCAGGCCCCCTACATTTTACTATGGCAAGAAAGCCTGTTCTGGAATGAAAGACGTCCTGTGTATACACAGAAAAAAGACCTTTGCTGAAGGAGCTGGGTATTTTGGAGTGGGGATGGGTAAGTGAAAGAGAAACATTCAAAGATATTAAGACAGAATGGGAGCTACATGAAAGATACTGTCTTGGAAGAGACTGTCCCAGTCTCTCCAGTTAAGGATGGGGCCCTGGCTAGAGAAGCCATGTTTGGCATGGCTTGGCAGACATGGTAGATGAATATGGCCCTCAGGAGGGACTTTCACTGGGCCACAAGGGCTGGGTCTCACCTGCGAGGATGAAGGTACCACTATCTTTGCCAACTACCTCCAACTGGGGGCTATGAAGTATCTGCCTTTTGGAGCGCTCTGAGGCTGTTGGCTCATAGGGAACATGCAGGATGAAGTTGAGCAGGCGTAACTGGCGTGATTCCCAGAAGCACTGCAGTCGCCGTAGGGTCTCTTGGGCATGAACTTGTTCATTTTCACACTGCCATATCTGCAAAAGTAGGTCTCAGAAACCAGGACTAGGTAATGACTCAAAGCATAACCTTGGATCTTTGACTTGGGGATTGGGTTTGGGCTCAGAGGAATGGAGGTCTCAGGTTTGAGAGAGAGATGGGACACCTAGTTACGAAGTTAAGCCATCATTAGCATCTAATTATTTTTGCCCAGGGCTGTTGCCAGAGCCTTGAAACCCACCCTTTTCCAAGGCTCCAGCTGAACAGACAATATCTCAATCAGCTCTTGCTCTTTGGGGATAAGGTAAGTATTAGGGGAACATCTGCCACCCTATGTGCACTGACTTATGGGCTGCGACCCATCATAGTACCCTCGGAGGGACATGCTCTTGGTTACAGGGTCTGGAACCACCTATCAGATCTCTGTCTTGAGAGTTAAGGAGAAAATTCATACCATTCACACAGGTCAGCAATCTCACCCCCATCCTCCATATGCCAACATCCACTGCCTCTTGTCTTAAAGGGTTGCTGGGCCTTAACTGGCTCCATTATACATTAGCAAACAGGCTTGGACCATTTCATTCCCTCCTGTGGGTCCCACCTGGTTGATTCGATCTGAAAATTCCAGCAGTGGACAAGTGAGCAGATGGCCCAGTGTCAAGACATCCATGTTGTTGATACTGCTCAGCCCTAAGGCTGGAGGTAGAGGAGACAACAAATCAGAACTCTACCCTGTATCTCGCAGAGTCCAGCCCATATCCCAGAGCCCAGTCCTACCCTAAGTCCATTGTCAAGATCTGCGATTCAGAGCCCAGTTCAGCCCAGTTCAGACCTCAGATTGCAGGTCTCAGAGTACAACATAGAGCCCAAGGGTCCAGAATCTAGTCCATTGCACAACTCAGAGCCCAGAGCTAAGACCCCAGCCCAGATTCCAGCCTGACATAGTACCATCTGTGGGGAAAAGGAAGTTATGGTGCATGGGGGAAAGGAAGTTATAGTGCCTGGGTAAAGGCAGGGAGCAGCTAGGGACCAAAGATGTTTCCACAAGAGCAGTAGAGAGTTGAGCTGTTGCACAGCTCTAGCCCCTATGCCCTTCCTCTCTCTCTGTCAAACACACCACGTAGAAGGGCTTGGCAGTTGGGGTTCTGCAGCTGAAGGGTACCCATCTTGGTGAGCAATGGCAGGTAGTTGCGAAATTCCTCCAACATGTGCATGCAGTGTTGCAGAACAGGGCTGTGTAGCCCCAGGGTTGCACTCATCCGTGCAGCTTCTGTCAGCCAGCCATCTGTCTTCTCCTGGGCCATAGCCAGACTGAACTGTAGAGAGAAGGGCTCTTTGTCAGTCAAGATGCCTCACCAACCCTACCCTTGATGTCCCTCCATTTCCAGGCAGGAGCTCCAAAGAAGGGTGTCAGCACCTTGGCAAAAGCCATGCACTTCCACTCACTGATGTTTTCAGAGACGATTCTGTACAGGTGCCAGATGCGCTGCTGCTGCACAATAGGACGGGCCCCACAGGCTGGCAAGGGCACAGGACTCTCGTCCCCTGTGGGATAGGATTGGCTATGGCTTGGGGCTATGTGGTAGGGCGTGATAAGGAATGGCCAGTCAAGAGACTGTAGTGACAGAATGGAGGGTCCAGAAAGGGTGGTAGGGGGGATGATCCCAATTCTTTAGTACAACAATGGAAGTGGGTCAATCCAAAGAACAGATATCCCAAAGACAGAGTAACTGGAAAAATGTGATTGCAATGAAAGGGAAGTATCCCTCTTTTATTAGTCTCTACTTCGCTCATTCTACTTTAGGCTCACTAGACTACTGTTTGTTGCTCAGATCCATGAGGCATGCTCCGTCTTAAGGATCTTTGACTGCCCCTTTATTCTTTCTGGAACACTCTTCCCTCAGAGAACCACATAACTCATTCCCTCACCAACTTCAAGTCTTTGCTCAAACATCACCTTCTTAATGAGATCTATACAGACCACCCCATTAAAAGTTGCTATCTGCTTTCCTTGGCATTCTTGATCCCTCTTACCCTACTCTATTTTTTTCCCTATTCCACTTATCACTTTCCAATATACTACATAATTTAGTTGTATTGTATGTTATTTAGTCTTTCTCCCTCAACCAGATTGTTGGGTGCAATCAATGAGCAGAGATCTTTTGTTACTTTTAGTTTGGTTCCACTCAAGTACCTAGAAGACTGTCTGGTACACAGTAGGAATTTGATAAATATGTGTAAAATTAAAGAATGAATAAATGAGTGAACTCATAGCCCAGGGGAGAGTTCAATAAGACATGTATGAAAAAAGGTCTGGCTCACACAAAGGACCATGAGGGGTAAAAGGTGAAGCGCCCTGTTGTATTTGCCTCTGGTGCAAATCCCTACCTTCCTCTCTTAGCCAATGATTTATTATCAGTTGTGAGATATATGTCAAAAGCCATTTGTAATTAATGAGTATGGAGGTTTGCAATTTACCTAAAGAAATCAGACCAGATTCTAGGATAACACTATAAAATTGTCATTCTCACTCACTTGAATTCCAGTATACTTTCTTGAGTGGGAGAAAAAGTAATAGTTACAACACCCAAATACCAGGAGTCATGCACAGGACAATGGATTACAGATCTCAATGTAAAAATAATACTTCACAAATATTAGAAGAAAGTATGGGTGAATTCCTCCATAACCTGGGTGTAAGGAAAGGCTTTTTAACTATGACTAAAAATTCCAGATACATTTTTTTCCAGACGCATTTTTTTAAAAGATTAGTAAATTTGACTACATGAAAGCAAAAAACTTTTTCTTTTTTTTTTTAACATGGGCAGGCACCAGAAATCAAACACAGGTCTCTGGCATGGCAGGTGAGAACTCTGCCACTGAGCCACCGTGGCCCACCCGCAAAAAACTTTTGATGGCAAAAAAACCCACACCATAATCAAAGTCAAACACAAATGACAGACAATTCACAAAACAAGATACAAAAATAACTTTTGAACATATGAAAAGATAGTAACCTTTACTCCTGATGAGAAAAATTCAAATTAAAACCATACTGATTTCTCACCAATCAGATGAGCAAAAGTTCAAAAACTTAAAAATGTTTAAAAACAATGCCCTTCATTAGCAAGCCTGTAGGGAACAGGAATTCCCATAATCACTGTAAGAATATAAAATGGTACGTACAACTTCCATGGAGGGAAATTTGGCAATATCTAACAATACTACTTAAACACATACCATTTGACTCTGCAGTAGCACTTTTAGGACTTTATCCCAAAGATATATCTCTAACAATACAAAATATATGTGTACAAGGTTATTCATTGTACATTATTTATAATTGCAAAAAAGCTAGAAACCATATAAATGTACAAACACAGGCAATTTGTTCAAGAAATTATGATACACACATACAATGAAGAAAGAAACTTGTAGCTGTAAAAAACAATGAGAAAGATTTCTATGAAGTAATGTGGAGTGGATCCTGGGTATTTTAAGTGAAAAAAAAATGTTAAGATCATATATAATATGTTACCTTTTGTGCAGGAAAATATTCATATATCCACTAATTATTATCAGAAAGCCCCAACAAATGTATACACAAGAAGGATACAAATCAGAAAATAATGAAGTTGGTTACCTACAAGGCGGGGGAAATGGGATAGAAACGATAATGGGTGGGGGTGACACTTCTCTAAGTGTACATTTTTGCATTGTTTTGGCTTTTGAAAACATAGTAATATCCTACATATTCCAAAAAAGAAAAATTAAATCAATAAGAATGGGAAGGGAGGAAAACAAATGGAAAGAAACAGAAACGAATGTACTGTATTAAAATGAACACCATAACCATATGGAAGGGGGAAAAAAAGAAAGAAGAGAAAAAAGGGGTGCATGGGTGGTTCAGTAGTAGAATTCTCTCCTGCCATGTGGGAGACCTGGGTTCAATTCCTGGACCATGCACGCAAAAAAAAAAAAAAAAAAATCAATAAATGGTGCTGTAATAGAAAAGAATGAAATATGACCACACTGCACTGCATCAAAAAAAAAAAAAAAGGAAAGGAAAGGAAAGGAGAAAAAGAGGAGGGAGGGAGAGCAGAAGGAAGAATTAATCCAAAAATTTATGTACAAAATATTTGACTATATATCTTCGGTCTTGACAGGATAGAGAACATGGTGGGAAGAGTAAGGGAAAAGAACAGCAAACAAATTCTAAACTCCTTAGTAGGTTTCTTTACAGTAGTGGTTTGAGTGAAGCCCTTATGAAGTTATTGCAGATGTAATACAGGATTGAGCAAATGAGTAAATGTGTTGATGTTGTTGGGAGCCAGAGACCTCAACTTGGAAGAAGAGACATAGAACTAAGAAAAGAAGAAGGCAAGAATAAATCCAGGGAGGGTGGATTGGAATTGGAGGTATTGGTGAACTCATAATTTCTAAAATATGTATTATGTATATGTATATGTTAATATATATATATATATATATATATGCACACCATGGACAAATATGTGTGTATATCTGTATGTAATTATATGTACATATGTGCATATGTTTTCTTGCTCTGTTGAAGAAGCCAAGGGGCAAGGAGCTACATAATGCCCAGATATTAGTTTCTAATATCATCCCCTCCCTAACAGGAACCAGGACTCTTCAAATAATAGTTAATTTCAGGACTGTGGAACAATAGGTACAAGATAAGGCTGCAGTATCTTTTTACAACAGAAAGTTAAGGACACAGAAACCAGATTGATGGGGTGCCTACTGGTCAAATCTGGGAGAATTTGAGCACCAAAGTAAGTAAAGTAATGAATTTTAAACTATTGAAAAAGCTGGAAGTTATTATCCCTGCCAATAATAAATAGATAAATGAATCAGTGAGGGGAAAGGGAGGGCTTGTGCTTTCTGTAGAATGTCAGGAGCTGACCGGTAAGTCTGGGCTAGAGAGGAAAAATTATCTTCATGCAATCGTAATGGTAAATATTGGATCAGGTGAGGATCTTCAATGGATGCTAAATCTAGGGGTAAATCTGATAAGGAGCAAAATATTTTCATAATCTTAGAAAGGTCTCCCCCAGAGACTACTTATTGTTGCCAGGGATGAAAAAGAAAAAATAATTTTTTAGTGGAGGAACTGTGCAACACCTTGACCAGGTGATCAAAATTAACATCAACAATGAGGGACGTGTGGACATCATAGGCCTTCAGATACGATACTTGGAGAAAGACACATTATCCTGCAATATTCCTGAGACTGGATAATCTCAGTCATGAAAAATAATCAGACAAACACAATGTGAAGAACATTCTATTAAGAAAAAAGAAAGGGGGCTGTATGCTTAAAAAAATGTCTATATCACAAAAGAGAAAGAAACGCTGTAGGACTTTTCCAGATTAAAAGAGGCTTAAGAGACAAGACAAGCACATGTGATGCTTGACCCTAGAATGGATGCAAGATTGGAGAGGAAAAAATATTATAAAGGACATTATTAGGTCAATGGATAAAACTGGCATATGGATGGTAGATTGAATTATCACAAATATATAAGTGTATGAAATTGATAATTTTACCATATAAGAGAACATCCCTATTCTTAGGAAATGGTATTTGGGGGTAAAGAGTCATGATATATGTACACTTACCCTCAAATGGTTAGAAAAAATGTACATATGCACATGTATATATACACACAGTGCATGATAACACAAATGAAAAAGCAAATGGGTAAAATGTTAACAACAGTGAATATGGATTAAAAATATGGAGATATTCTTTTGAACTATTTTTGAAGCTTCAAAAATCATTACTTGGGCAGGCCACAGTGGCTCAGCAGGCAAAGTTCTTGCCTGCCATGACAGAAACCCGGGTTCGATTCCTGGTGCCTGCCCATGCAAAAACAAAACAAAACAAAACAAAATTACCAAATAAAAAATTTTAAATGCAATAGAAATTAAAGAGTATATATTGCAGAATTGGAAATTAATAAGGCATGCTCAAGATATTTTCCAGTAACACAGAGGAAAAGAATAAAGGAGTGACAATTATGATGAATAAGATTAAAGATAAAGCAGAGATCCAGAAAACCCAACATATAAGTAAGAATTCAGGAAGGATACAAGAGCAAATGTGAGAGCCATGGTCAAATAGATGGTAAAGAAATTACCTACAAAAGAAAAAAATCAAATGATGTCAGCATTGTCCACAATGCTACAATATCTAAACCTGAAGAAACAATTTTGTGACTTAAGAATTCAATATCCAAAAATGTTCATATATAGAATTTGGTGGTGTATGTATAACTAGGTAATTATAACAGGAGCCACTGATTGCACGCTTAGGGTGGATTGTATGGTGTGTGAATAAAACTGTTTTTAAAAAACAAACAGTAAACTACAAGTGCTGGAAAAGATGTGGAGAAAGAGGTGTATCTATTTACTGTTGGTAGGAAAGTAGAATTGTACAGCCCTTCTGGAAAGCAGTGCGGCACTTCCATAGCAAGCTGAATATAATGCTGCCATGTGATCCTGAAACCCCTTTACCAGGTATATATTAGGAAGAACTGAAAGCAGGAACAAGACTAGATATTTGCACACATTTGTTTATAGTGGCATTACTCATGATTACCAATGGGTAGAGGCAGCCAAAGGGTACAATGACTGATAACCGGAAGAACGAACTATGGTATTTACATACGAGGGAATATTGTGCGGCTGCAGAAAGGACTGGTGTTGTGAGGCATGCAACTAAGTGAATGAACAGTGAGGACATTATGCTGCATAAAATAAGTCATAAACAAAAGGATAAATAATGTATGGTCTGACTCATATGAACTAACTATAATGAGCAAACTTTGAGAATATATTTGAGAGCATAGGTTACCAGGAGATGGAAAGTGGGCAGAAACTGGGCAATTAATGATTAAAGACACCAATAAGATTCATTGTAAAAGTTTGGAAATGAATAGCACAATATTGTGTGATGGTAGCACAATACTATGAATGTAATTAACAAAGTGAAGTCTGAGTATGATTGAAAGAGGAGGCCTAGAGTTGTGTATCTCACCAGAAGGAAAACTAGAGGATAAAAACTGGAACTGTATAACTTAGCGAAACCCACAGTAGAAGATGATGGTGGTTAATCATATAAATATAAGAGAGTTCTTACATGACCTAGAACAAACATATGTCACTACTACAAGGTGTTAATGATAGGGTGTTATATTGGAAGAAATATAATTAACGGAAACTAACATCCATAGTTAACAATAACATTGTAATATTCTTTCATAAGTTGTAACAAAGGCACTATACCAAAGCTAAATGTCAATAATTGGGGGATATAAGAGATATGGGAATTTCTTCTTCAGAAAAAATGAGAATGTTCTCCTATTGACTGTAGTGGTGAATGCATAACTATGTGATTATATGAAGAGCCACTGATTGTACACTTAGGATGGATTGCATGTTGTAAGTATATAAGTAAAACTGAATAAATAGTGGTGAAAGGGTTCCAGGCACTAGAGTAACTTTCCAGAAAACTACAACCTCCAGATAAGTTCTGAGACCTAGCCCAGCCTCTTCAGAACATCAGGTAGTTTCATCTCCCTACCCCATATTAGTGACAGACCTTCCAATATCAAAAATTTAGAAATGCCATAGCCCAAACAACCTTAAAGAGAGGTATGGAAAAATTAAAGTTGAATGGTGGAGTTATACATAGAAGATAGGACTTAACAAATGAATATGAAGCCGAATCATTAAATTGATATATCTTTTAGTTCCCAGTATCTTAGAGCAGCTAGAAAAACCTAAAATTGGGAAATTGTGACCCATGTCAAAGTCTGAAATATGTTCTACAACTAATGGTGGGGCTGTGCTTTGAAATTTATAGCTTTTTTGTATATATGTTGTTTTTCACCAAAAAAGAAAAAAAATTCGATTGTGATGATAAAAAAATATTTAAGCCCTCTAGCCTCCTATATTCTTGAGCAGCTAGAAGGAAAAATATGAGAGGATCGTATGGTAGCCCATGACAAACTCTGGGATCTGTCCTGTAACCACTTGTTGAAAGTGCTTTGGAAACTATTGCCTTTTTATTTCTTTGGTTTGTATATATGTTATACTATACAATAAAAAAAGTTAAAGAAAACTAAATAGATAGTGGTGAAAGTAACACAGTATCATTCAATGTACAACTGTCAAAGAATTGTCCGCTTATAATGGTTAGAATGATTTTTGTTATGTATATTTTACCACAACTAAAAATAAACTTTTAAAAAATTAAAAAAAAAAAAAAAAAGAATTCAGGGGTGGTGCAAGGGTAGTTCAATGCCATGCAGGAGACTGGGGTTCGATTCCCAGACCATCTACCTCCCCCTAAAAAAATCTCTTCAGTTATTGATAAAACTTAACATACATACATATATGCTGTACAAAATTTTTGCTAAAGCAGAGCTAGAAAAAAAAAAAAGAATATCCAGTCAAGCTGCTTGTGCTAGTTTAAAAGTATTGTGTACCCCAGAAAAGCCATGCCCTTTAATCCTGATTCAATATTGTAGGGTGGAAACCCTCTTGATTAGATTATCTCTATGGAGATATGGCACTCCTAGCTGTAGGTGTGGCCTTTTGAATAGATTATCTCCATGAAGATTTGGCATTCCCAATTGTGGTTGTGGCATTTTGGTTAGATGGAGATGTGACTCCACCCATTCAAGGTGTGTCTTGATTAGTTTACTGGAGTCCTTTGAAAGAAGAAACATTTTGAAGAAACTTTAGATGCAGACTCTTGGAGAATAGTTACTTCGGAGCTGACAGAGACATGGACATTTGAAGATGCTTGGAGTGCTGACAGAGAGAGTAGGTGCCTAGACACAGCAGAGCCTAGCAGACATCACCATGTTCCCATGAGATGCTAAGCAAGCCAAAACCCAGAGTTGTTTCCCAGAGGGCTAGGTGAAGGCCCACAGATGCTTAAGAGAGCAAACCACCGACATCAAAAGCTAGAAGCAATGGAACCAGGAACAAGGACAGTAGATGCCAGCCACATGCCTTCCCATCTGACAGAGGTATTCCAGACAGCATCAACCTTGCTTGAGTGAAGGTAACCTCTTGTTGGTGCCTTAATTTAGATATTTTCACAGCCTTAGAACTGTAAACTTATAACTTACTCTAAATTACCTTTTTAAAAAGGTATTCCATTTCTGGTATTTTACATTCTGGCAGCTTAACAAACTAATACACTGCTATATAATGACATTGGAAAGTCATTCTCAGCATCTAAAGGATTAACAAATTTCAACACCTTTATCTTTCTTCTTGGAAAAAAATACTCAAAGAAATATCTTAGTTTTCTGAGGAAAGAATGAAAAGATGTAGTATTAAAAATAATAGTAATGGGTAAACAAAACTAGGAGACCTCAGTGATGTCAAAATAGTTGTTAACATGGTTATAAAAGAAAGCCTATGTCTAAACTGATGAGTAAAAAAATAATACATAATGGAAATAAACAAGAGTATTAATTACATGGATCTAAAATTCTGCATTATTTTAACAACAATTCAGGAGTTTGGTGGGAAGATTGGCATGGAAGAAGGAAGTAAAAGCAATGCTGTGGGTTTTCCTGGTCCTTTTACCAAAAGGCCTGAGTCCCCTACTCTACATTTTCACAAGCTTCCCCAATCCTGGCAGGAAAGGTCAAGGTCTACGGTCTATGTCAGCTCAAGTATGGGCTGATGCTTTCCTAATACTCTGCCAAAGAAAAAGTCCCTTGTTCAAGGATAGTTCTAAATATCCTCCACCTCACATCTGGCCAGACAGTCCTGGGATTGGGGATGCCCACAGGCAGAGACAGTGATAGAACCTGGCCAAGGGTCAAATCATAAGCAATGTGTCCTTCCAAGGGATATAAAGTGACTGGATCTGAGGAAAGAGACAAGCCCACAAAGTTATTTATGTACAGGATAGTAGCAGCCTAGGTTGTACCACTGCCTGGAAGGGCTAAGAGCAATTGTTCTGTCCTCATCTCCTCCTGTGGACTACTGAGGCCTTAGCAGCTTCCTTTCTACACCATGTTGGCTGGTAGCAATGGATACTAGAACATTAAGAACTATTCTTTTTTGAGACCTACTGCCTGTGTTAAACAGGCTAATGTGAATGCTAAGTACTACAGTGAAGCCAATCGTATGTTTCTACTGCACAGGCTTCTATTAGTTCCCTGACTCCATCCCATTCTAATGGAACATTCGTCTATTTGCCTCCCCACCAGAAGCTCCCCATATCCCCAACCTAAGAATACTACCTAACATATTCAATGTATGAAGGATTTTGTCCTGCAATTTTCATTAATAAAAGAGACTAATTATTTGATTTCTGAGGCTTGCTTAAGGTCACAAAGGACACAGGACCCTTATTTCAGCAGGAAGAGTCTATCATAGGGAGATGGTGAGGGAGCAGGGATCCTCAGTACCAGTGAACGTGGCATAGGCATGGTGCAGTTCACTGAGGTGGCTGGCTGTGTTCTGGAATTGATGCTCCAGGGATATAAGCTGATTCTCAGTGCTCCTCTGCTCTTGTGCAGGATCAAGGAAGGGACCAGAAAGAGCCTTCTCAAGCAGGCCTTTCAGCTCCACCGATGCTGCTGCCATCAGCTGCTGCAGCTTGGGCACTATGGCATGTCGTTTGCTGAGCAGGAACTCTGAGGCCTGACTTCTCTCAAACTGAAATGCCTCCCACACATCTAGCAGCTATGGAGAAAGTAGAGGGTTGTTAAGTACATCAGCTATGGGTAGGTGGGGAGAGGGGAGGGGTTGGCGGGAGGGGTGGTTCCCTGAATGGCTCTCTCACCGAGATGTCCAGAGCCTCATTTTCAGTACTAAAGAGGCTAAAGTGGTTGCGGATGAGTTCATGAAGTGACCGTATGTATTCCATTCGTTCCTCCAGCTTCATGTACTGCTCGTTGGCCTCATTCAACTGCAGGGGCCACAGCATGAGTCAGCACCCTCACAACTCTGCACTCCTTTTTGGGCCCAGCTCCAAGGGGTACCACTACTTTCTGGATGCTCCAGACCCTAGGAGCAGCCTTTGAACCAACTGGGACCAAGGGCCATATGGGGTCAGATCCCCACCTGACCCAAGTGTCTCTGAAGGTAGGACATTTCCTTCCTCCCTGACTAAGGACTCCCACAAGGCAGGACAGGCATCTCCCCCCACCAGACCATTACCCTTAAGACAGGGCAAAAGCTTCCTCTCTGACAGACTTGTCACAGAGAGCACCTCTGAAAGCAGAAATGAATTTCTCTCATCACACTAGGGCCTCTGCCTGACATAAGGACACTACGAGTCACGCAAATAGGGCAAACACTAGCAAGGGCATGATGCTTATGTGAGCATAGTTTAAGAACATCAAGTCCCATTGGGAGCTCTTGTGAGTCCTGTAGAGAGCATGCTGAGCATCAGAGCAGGATGGGACTGAATAAGCGGGGCAAGATGGATGGGGAGAGCCCACCTTCTGCGAGCACTGTGCAATGGTATGAATGTCGGAATTGATGTTTTGGAAGACATCTATGAAATCTGTGAGCTCTGTCATTAATTGCTGAGTGCAGCTCCAGCACTCGTTCTGTACATGGGCAAGAATGTCCTTCCTGATGTTGCCCAGCCTGGATTCTGGAGACAGGAAAGGATCAAATGTTAGGGGATACATGAAAAAGAAGGGGTACTGGGGAGTATTGTGGGTCCAGAGTTGGAGGCTCAAGGGGAATCCAGAGCATGAATTCATTCCCTCATTCACTGAACACTTACTGGACCCCTGCTCAGTATATAAGTGGGTGATATGCACAGGAGCTTGTGCTAGGCACGAGTGGACATGAAAGAATGGATGAGACAAGAGTGTCCCACCTTCCGAAGTTCACAGGATGGTGACAGAGACACACTCCTAAATGGACAATTGCAGACCAGTGTGAGAAATGCTCCAGAATTGCCCAGGAATCCTCATCTGCCACAGCAAAGGAGAGAAGGTCTTAGAAGGTTGTGAGAGGTCTCCTCAGAAAGGGGAACATTGGAGTTGGGAGTGTTGAGTAGTTAATACTCAAAGTTGTCAAGGCATGCCAAATAGATAAATAGCATATGGAGAGGCATAGAAATGGCATGTTCATAACAGCAGAATACCCTATCAGACATAAAAGAATACTGTTTTGTAAGTCTTACTGCCTATGTTCCAGTAGAAGAAGTACCAAGAAGAGGATGGCATCTGCCTTTTCTTTGTATAAGTTAAAGGAAAGAATCTATCAGATGGGTATGGGACTAGAAGATAATGGAAGCTGCCCTTGGTGATATGTACAATTCCATTGCCTCAGAGGGCTGGAATGTATCAATATAATATTTCATCAAATCTAAGATACCATTATTTCTAAGAAAACCATTATGTTATACACCACTGAAAAAGAAAAAATGCTGTCATCTAAACTCATCAATCATAAGACACCTCTTGAGTTCAGAGATATTAAAGTGTGCATAAAATAGTAAAATACAGTATAGAAACACAGTATATATAAAATATAGAGTGCTTACTACATGCCAGGTACTGTGTCAAGGACTTATTAAGAGTCATTTAATCTTCAGAAAAACCCTTTGATGTAGATACTATTATTGTCCCTATTTTATAGATAAGGAAACTGAGGCTCAGAGCAGTTAAGTAACTTGATCAATACTACACAGTAGCATGTGACATAGCAAGGATTCAAACTCAGGCAGCTTGGCTCTGCTCCATTATATTTTATATCTTGAAAGGTGAAAAGTAAATCAGCCTACGGGCATTTCTGCAACTGGAAAGTGGGATAGTGAATTCTGGAAGTAGATAATTGAAACTACTTGGTATAGTACTTTTGGAGCCTAGGAGGAAGTGACCAAGAGGACTGAGGACTAAGAGCTGATGAGAAAACTCAGAGAGAGGGCACCAATCAAGGGGCACTCTGGGTTAAACAGAACACTGAGTATGTGAACTCATTCTTCTTCAAAATTCCCTGTGGCCTATAGTCATTGTAACGTTGGCACGTTTTTTGACCTGTAGCATCAGGTAAGTAAAAGCAAACAGCAACTCAACAATGACACCATATGGTATTAAGGAGCAATTGATTGATAAAATGCCAGGGCTCCTCGGGATTGAAAGTTGAAGGTGGATAGGGAAACAGATTTGAGAGATATTTAGGAGGCAGAAAAACAGAGAGGATTTGATGACAGGTTGGATGTGGTGGGGTTAGAGTGAGAGAGGAATAAAGGATAACTCATATTTCTGATGAGGCCAATTTACCAAGGTGGATAATTATGCCATTCACTGTTGAAAGGAGCCCAGGAAGAAGAGAAACAGAGTTGTAAGATAAAATTAGATCTACAAGAAGGGTGAGAATAGACAAAAGAGGGTGGAGTATAATGAAAAAATATTAATCACCTACTGCATGCTAAGCTGCATACTGGTACTATAAGTAATAATTCAATACTCATCACTATAAACCCATGAGGTGAGTATTATTAAAATTAGGTTACAAATAAAGAAAGTGAAGCTTGGTTTTCTGAGGTCACAAAGCAAGTAAAAAAAGAGCCAGGATTTCAACCCCCAGGCTTCTCTCTATATTTGTTCCTTTTGAAGAGGCAATTTGATCCTGGACTAGGGATCCAGAAGATCCTTGGATCTCAGATTAGAATCTAATTTGTTCTAACAAACTAGAATAAGAAGACAGACTTCCTGGGCATCAGCAGAGTGAAAGATAACACTTCCAATTCACTTACAGTTCCCAAATGGGAGAAGATATAGAAGACAGCTAGGAGTTGACAGCCAGTAGACCCAAATGGGGTTCCTGTGTTGAGGGTTGAGGGACCCTGAAGCAGAAGCTGTAGGGGTAAACAGCCTAAAACAGAGATTAGATGAAGAATTCACTAAAATTCCAAGGATCTGCAACAAGCCAGCATGAACCAGATGTCTAGCTGAGTAATCAGAGGGAGAAACTCTGGGCCCTACTAGCACAAGAGAATACAGACCAGTCATGCCAGCCCAGAACACATCAGAACCAGAAGCAGTAGAGTCAGAAGGAGGGCAAGGAGTAGGCAAGCCTATATTACACTCAAGCAAGGGGCAATAGGAGCCAGCAAAAAAGAGCAGATAGCCCAGGGGCCTGCACCCAATGCCAAATGCCATCTTTGGAAGGAAAAGGAGCAAAGAACACTTAACAATAAAAGCAACCCATTAAATGTAGTGGAAATTTTGAATTGACCAAATGCTCAGACTGTTTGACCAAAAGTTACTACTTTAATTGAAAAATGTTCTTTTTACTTGAGAAGGTCATGTTTTTCTTTTACCATCAGCAAAAGTTAAGAGTACAGGAGAAGACAGGATCAGTTAAAGTGAGTAAACCATCTACACATCCAAACTGTAGCATAAATTTTGATTCTTCTATATAGAGGGTGTGGGGTACCTTAGATTCCCAGGAATCTCTGGGCAGAAACTGAGCTCAACAGCCTAAGGAATAGGCTAAGATTTTTCTCAGACACATTTGGTCTAAACTACATCCAGGGCGGGCCGCGGTGGCTTAGCGGGCAAGAGTGCTTGCCTGCCATGCCGGAGGACCCCGGTTCGATTCCCGGCCCCAGCCCATGTAAGAAACAAACAAACAAACAAAAAATAATAAAATAAAATAAAAAAAAAAAAATACTAAACTACATCCATACCATAAGAATAGAAAGTTTGAAGTGTCAGGAATGATTACTAAGGGGTATAGAGACTGAGAAGAGCCAAAATAGAGACAGGCTGTCCTTTGTAGTATCACACAGGAAAGGGGTGGGGACCTGAGGCTTTGGAAGGTTCCATGGCTCTGATGAGAAGTCTTCTCTAAAGGTGCCTGGAAGACATTTCAGGCCTAAGGTGGGCTATGTAAATAGGAGTAAGAAAGGAGGAAGGAAAGGAAGGAAGATGAACAACACTTACCCATCTCTGCCTGTATTTCCTGGCAACTGAGCAGCAGCAGCTTGCCTTTTGTGAGCAAATTATCAGGCATATTGGAGACAAGGGACTGCCACACATTCAGGCGGCCCACTAGTATCACGTAGTCCTTGATGGGACAGCCTCTCATGGCCTCCAGCTTCCCAGGCCCCCAGGCTTGCAAGAATTCATAAATGCCAATCATCCAGTGATGCTCCCTACAGAATTCCTGAACCTCCTGCAACATGGCCTAGATGCAGACAAAGTACTTAGGCTATGATGGGAATTAGTAGGTCTCATCCCACTCCTTAAGCCTCCGTTCTCACCTCAAGCACGGTCTGTAGTTTAGTCAGTGCCTCCTGAATTCGAGGGTTGTCGTCTAGATCCTTCTGCAGATGTGTATAATTGGGGAGCGAGTACTGGCCCCGCAGTCGGTATCCACGGACCTCTAGAGTTCCAGTGTTTGGGAAAAACTTCCAAGGCCACACTAATCCTATATCCTGGCCACAGAAGATACGCACAGCATCGCTGGGCTGTCCCAGGAACTTGGGCATCAGGAATTCTGTGTCCGAGTCCTCCTCTTCATCTTCTTCTAGCAGGGCACATGCCATAATGGTTAATGAATGCCCCCTGGATCCCATACACAACCTTCTTCTCCACCTTAAGTGTATATACACACACATCATACACCCATTATGCACACGTATTCCCTATTCATGAGTGAGCTCACACATACATCCACATCACAAATACAGTATACCAAACCCACTGAGGGAGTGTATTAGTTAGGCTTCAGGTGCAGAGAAGAGAATTGACTCTAGCAAGTATAAGCAGGAAGGCAATCATTACAGAATACTAAATGGGTGGCAGAATAACTGGGAGAGCTGAAAAAATAAAACACTCTAGGCTGAGCCTCTAAGGTTCTCTGTGTCTGGTGAATTGAGATGTCATTGCCACACAAGCTACAAAAACACACTGCTATGATCTTCAGCAGCAAAATGAAGGACATACACCCAGTCTTTCTCCATAATTAACTCAGTTCTGAGTTGAAGTATCATATAAATCTTATAACTGGTCCATCTGAAATCACAAAAGACACCTAGGTGCAAGGGGGTCTGGGAAGACTGGCAGAACAGGAATTCATACTGGATGGAGATTGGAAAGAATGTTGCCAGCCCTCAGTCACTGCCTTAAAGAATATCCTTGAACCTGGCCTCCGCCTTAACATTTTAGGAATTCATTACACCATACCAGATAAGTTACTCCTTTAATCTTCAAAACAACCTTGCTGCAGCTAGATATTTTTGTTATTCCCATTTTGCAGAATAGTAAACTAAATTCATGTAGGTAAAAATAGCTTGGATTTGAATCAACATATGCCTGATTCCAGAGCCATTTCATTTTGCACTGCATCATGTAAAATAAATATCAACAGTCTCTATCAATTAGCCTAGATTCACTTGGGGAAAAAAATTTCCCCCAAAGGTGAGATTTGTAAAAGGCACAGGCTCCTTTCAATGAACTTTTTCCTCTTTGTCACCTGTGTCCTAAAATTAACTCTATGTCTTCAAATCATCTTAATGAAAGTATGCTAGTTGCATAGGAAAATGAAAAATCTCTACAAATCAGATGACTGAATGCATTTAATACTCTTATTTGTGAAAACGTTAGTATTCCAAATTTAGAAATGTGAAGATGTATTTCCTCCCTGATAGCAAGTTTGAGGATTGATAATGAAGCATAACTGGTAACCATAAAATATTTCAATAATACCCATGAATTACTCTGTGTGAAACGAAAAAGAGCTGTATGAAATGAAGCAAATATATTGAGCAATCAGAGTCCATCAAACAAATACACATTAACCTAGCAATCAAATGCAATAGAAAATGAAATGCAAATATGACATTAGAGGAAAACTTTGAGGAGTTTGGATAAACCAGGGGAAAGACAATGTACTCAAACTCTTTCATAACCCTAATTCTACTCAGGTGCATACACACACATACAATGAGCACATGCATGAGCATGCAAAAATACACTCCCACCCTCCCCACAGTGCCCAGTTAGAGCTCCATCTCGTTAGAGCTGCTTCATCCACATTCAAGGCCTGATTACCTCTTGCCTGCTTCCCATGCCATTAGCACTCTACCAGTACCTGCCCCTACCCTAACCTTCCTACCCTCTGCCTCGGTCTCCTAAATACCTTGGGAAATCAGGGTGTCCCAGGAGGTCTTGCGGTCTGCAGATTGCATTAGCTTCATGCCAGGATATGGAGAAGGGGCAAAAGTGGAAAACAAGGAATTCAGAACATGCTGAGAGTTTCTGATTACAGAGGATAAAAATGGAATTTCTACAATCAGCTCCCTGTTCTCTACAGAATACCTTAAGGACAGAGGCCTTGACAGACTGTATGCCCCCAGTTAGAACCTTGATCATCTTTTCAGTAGAGGGCATATGAGACAGTTGGCCACAATTGTCAAAGACCAGCTGCGTTAGGAGAAAGGGGTTATGCCTTGGGGCCTATAAAAGAAATGAGAGGAGAGGTTGTGCAGCTAGCTTTTAGTATCCATTGGCCCATCTGGCCTTTGACTGCCTACCCACCTCTATTCATACCACCCACCACCTTACTTGAAGGATGTTGGCCACAAAAGAGGTTATCTCCTCCTCCACAATGGACACAAGGTTCTGGCAAATCATATAATCTACCAGGCGGGCGAGATGTCCCAACTGCAGCAACCAGGTCTCTGTCTGCTTCAGCCTCTGTTCCAGCTCCTGGTACTGTACTCTTTTTAGGTATATAGAACCTTGGCTTGTCCTGATCCTCTTGCAGCATTTTACTCGCTCCTGCAAGCCTTGTTGCATATGGTATGTGTCCTCGTGAACCTGCCAGTGTAGAGTGGAAAATGTGCTAGAGATAGGGTATGGAGAGCAAACTAACCATCTACTGGTCTGTACAGACTGTCAGGTCTTGGAACCTGGAACCTAGAATCTAGATATACACACAGAGGGCTGCTTTTTAGTAGATATTAGCCCCTAGAAACATTTAAGTGACCAGAGAAGATGAAAATGGAGAACATGTATTGGAAAGCCACAGTGTTCTAATGTGATTGGCCATGGCCATTCCTGTCTACTGAAAGGCCCAAGGGTACAACCCAAATAGAACATGTCTGCTTGACACAGACAAGGAAAAAGAAAGATTGGATACGTAGGGCTCAGTAATAATTCCAGTCATTAGGCCTGGGTGATGTGGCCTGCTGAGTATTGTATTTGCCTGGGCACTAACATGGACTTTCTATTGGGGGAGGAGAAAAAGCCTAGTGACCTTTTCTTGGTTCATCACTGAGCTGAGAGGTTAATCAGCCTCATAGGTTATCATTATTTTGGGCTTCTGTTAAGGAACAGAAGGAGACACCAGAAATCTATGCTTGGCCAGCAGACCTTGCTGCTTTCATGACCCTTATGATGCTCAATAGAGCTTTTGAGTCTAACTGATTGGTGTCTGTGAATGGAATGTCTGCTGTTCATGAGCTTAAGTCTCAGTCTTCTGAGACCCAGGTGTAATACAGCTGAGCCCAAAGCTGGGTAATTCATACACAAATATGGCCTCAGACTTGCTGATGTCCTCTTTCATGCTCTAGCAATAACCACAATACCCAAGGCTTCCCACTTCATAATCCTTAGTACACTGCATCTAGTTACTTATATGCCTCTTCCACTACACTGTAAGCTCCTGGAGGATGAAGAGGCCTCTGTCATACCTTATTTTATTTCTCTATTGCTTAACATAGTGCAGTAACATAGTGCCTGACCAGGTGGTAGTTCCACAATAAATGCTTATAAAGAGAATTGAAAATGTTTTCGAGTACCACTGAGTCCTCACGTTGAAAATGCCCACTGAGTACCAGTTAGGATAAAACTATAAAAACAACAACAATAATTACTACTTCAACAGAACATAATCAGTATATATATACATATTGTTTTGCATGGGCAGGCACTGGGAATCGAACCTGGGTCTGCAGTATGGCAGGTGCGAACTCTGCCACTGAGCCACCGTTGCCAGACCAGGATATATTTTTAAAACACTACTGCTAGGAACAATATTTTCAAAATTCTGAAGGAAGTTTTTTGTTTTGTTTTGCTTTATTTTTATTTATTAATTTTTTTATTTTCAACTTTTTTATTGTATAGTATAACATGTATACAAAGCAAAGAAATAAAAAAGCAATAGTTTTTAGAGCACTCTTCAACAAGATCCCAGAGTTTGTCATGGGCTACCATATGATCCTCTCATATTTTTCCTTCTAGCTGCTCCAGTAGATAGGAGGCTAGAGGGCTTAAATATTATTTTATCATCACAATTGACTTTTTCTTTTTCTTTTTGTGAACAATAGCATATATACAAAAAAGCTATAAATTTCAAAGCACAGCGCCACAATTAGTTGCAGAACATATTTCAGACTTTGACATGAGTTACAATTCCACAATTGTAGGTTTTTACTTCTAGCTGCTGCAAGATACTGGAGACTAAAAGAGATATCAATTTAATGATCCAGCATTCATATTCCTTTATTAAATCCTATCTTCTCTGTATAACTCCACCATCACCTTCAATCTTTCTATCTCTCTCTTTAGGGGTGTTTGGGCTATGGCAATTCTAAATTTATGATTTTGGAAGGGTCTGTCATTAATATGGGGTAGAGAGATGGAATTATCTGATATTCTGGAGAGGCTGAACTAGGTTTCAAGACTTATCTGAACTAGGGACCCATCTGGAGGTTATAGGTTTCTGGAAAGTTACTCTAGTGCATGGAGCCCTTATGGAATCATATATATTGCCCTAGATGTCCTTTAGGATTGGCTGGAATGGTCCTGGTTGGGGGTTGGCAGGTTATGATAGGCAGCCAGGCTTAACTGAAGCTTGCATGAGAGCAACCTCCAGAGTAGCCTCTCGACTCTATTTGAACTCTCTCTGCCACTGATACTTTATTAGTTACACTTCTTTCTCCCCTTTTGTTCAGGATGGAATTGTTGATTCCATGGTGCCACGTCTGGACTCATCCCTGAGAGTCATCTTTCACATCGCTAGGGAGACTTTCACCCCTGGATGTCACGTTCCATGTAGAGGTGAGGGCAATGATTTCACTTGCAGAGTTGGGCTTAGAAAGACTGAGGTCCTCCAGAAGTAACTCTTAGGCATGCTTATAGGTAGTCTAAGCTTCTATGCTATCTACATAAGCTTCACGAGAGTACGCTTCATGATTGAGGGCTTCGCCTATTAATTTGGGTGTGAGGGAAGTTTTTTAAAACCTGAAACTGGTATTGTTGATATTTGAGGATGTATAAAAACATTTTTTAGATCTGCAAAGATTCAGAAAATTTACCTACTTATTACCATGAAAAAAGTAAGAAATAGTATATTCCAAACAGAGGAAAATTAATTTAAGAGGATAGTGTCAATAAAAAGCTCTGGTGAGCAATTTGTGAAATGTATTGTTCATTCTAAATTAGTAAAACAAACATTTTCATAAAAATTCAGAACTAAAATTCCAGATAATATCGGCCTAAGAGTAATATGAATTGTGGAGAAAGGAAGAGAGGAGAGAAACAAAATTAAGAGAGTGTTAAGGTTCTTGTTCTGTTTTGACAGAAGAATATGGATACAAATTCACACTTGGCATTCATTCATTCATTCAATACTAACTGAGCATTTACTATATGGCATAACCTATACCAAACACTAGAGATATATAGGTGAATGAAAAAGATAAAAATCTCTGTCCTCAGTGGGGGTGGGAAAATGGGAGGTGTACAAAAACATAATAAATCATTTCTGTTTATATGTCAAAAGGTGATAAGTACTATGAAAAAACAAAGGACAGAGTGAGAGGGATCAAGACTGCTGGTAGTAGCAGAGGGTTGTAATTTGAAATAGGGTCCCAGAGAAAGGCTCTGTGCTTTTTTTAGAAAAAGACATATTGATATAAAATTGAAAGTTGAACAGCTTTTGTAACTGCTAGGCAAGAATGCATTCAGCTGCAAGTTTAACAGCAAACTAGAAAAACTGTAGCTTACATAAGTAAAAGATTTATTTGTTTAAAGCAATAAAAAATCCATGAATGTTATATTGGCCCAATAATATCAATCACAACAAAGCTCCTTCTATCTTCCCCCTCCAACATTTTTAATATGACTTTTATCCTTATCAGGGTGAGATGGCTTCTTCATTACCAACAATTTCATCCAAGGATCAAATAATAAGACAGGAGCAAAGTCATTGGCAAATGGTAATGGTCCAAAGGGACATTTCAGTTGAATCTCTTTCAAAAAACTTTTTTCCAGGCCCTACAAGTAATTCTAAAAGGAGTTCTGTCAGCTGAAAAAAAAAAGATAGGAGATGGAGGTCTGAGGAGGGCACAGACTTGAAGAGTACTAGTAAGGGTAACTTAAAGGATCAAAAGAGAAAGAGGGAAAAGAATATATAGATCTGACAAATTAAATCCAAAGGATAAGATGGTTAATTCAAGAAATGCCTTTACAATAATAACTTTGAATGTTAACAAGCTAAACTTACAAATTCAAAGATATAGGATGGATTAAGAAGTATGATCCAGCTATATGCTGCTTACAAGAGACTCATCTTAGACCTAAGGATACAAGTAGATTGAAAGTGAAAGGATGTAAAAAGATGTTCCACTCAAGCTATAACCGAAAGAAAGCAGGAGTAGCTATACTAATATCAGACAAAATAGACTTTAAGTGTAAAGACATCAAAAGAAACCAGGAAGGACACTATATATTAATAAAAGGGACAATTCACCAAGAAGAAATTGTAACAATCATAAATGTTTATGCACCAGTCAAGGAGCTCCAAAGTACATGAGGAAAACACTGGCAAAGCTGAAGGGAGTGATAGATATTTCAATAATAATAGTAGGAGACTTCAATACACCACTTTCCTCTATAGATAGAACAACAAGACAAAGGATCAATGAAGATATAGAGAACTTAAACAATTTAATGAATGAATTAGACCTAACAGACATATATAGGTTCTTCACCCCCAAACAACAGGATATACATTCTTCTCTGGTGCTCATGGAACATTCTCTAGGACAAACCATATGCTGGGGCACAAAACATGTCTTTATAAATTTTAAAACATTGGAATTATTCAAAGCACTTTCTCTTGTCACAATGGAATGAAGCCGGAAATTAATAACCACTAAAGAACCAGAACTTTCATAAATATATGGAGATTAAATAAAGTATTCTTGAACAACCAGTGGGTCAAAGAAGAAATTGCTAGAGATATCAGTAGCTATCTGGGGATGAATGAAAATGAGAATATGACATATCAGAACTGATGGGATGTGGGAAAATGCCCCAAATGCCAATATTTAAAAGGAAGGAGGAGGAAAACTAGCGGATTTAACTGCTCACCTGGAGGAAATAAAGAAGAACAGCAAACTAACCCAAAGCAAATAGAAGAAAAGAAATAACAAAGGATAAAGCACAGTTTAATGATTAGGAGAACAAAAGAACAATAGAAATAATCAATAAAACCAAAAGTTGGTTCTTTGAGAAAATCAATAAAATGATGGCCCACCAGCAAGATTAACAAATCAAAAAAGAGAGAGGATGCAAATAAACAAAATCAGAAATGAGAGGGGGGTTGTTAACTAGGGACCCCAAAGAAATAAAAAAAATCATAAGACAATAATATGAATAACTATACACCAACAAACTAGACAATTTAGATGAAATGGACAAATTCTTGGAAACACATGAACAAGTTACTAACTCAAGAAGAAATAGAAGATCTCAACAAACCAATCACAAATAAAGAAATTCAACCAGTCATCAAAAAATCTTCCTACAAAGAAAATCCCAGGACCAGATGGCTTTACAGGGGAATTTTATCAAACATTACAAAAAGAACTAACAATAATCCTGCTTAAACTTTTCCCAAAAAATTGAGGAAAAACGAACACTACTTAGCTCATTTTATGAAGCTAATATCACCCTAATAGCAAAACCCGGTAAAGAGTCTATAAGAAAGGAAAACTACAGGCCAATCTCCCTAATGAACATAGATGCAAAAATTCTCAACAAAATACTAGGACACTGAATCCAACATCAGATTAAAAGAATTATACACCATAATCAAAAGTGACCAGACATCAAGTAGAGACATGAATGAAATTGGTCTGGATAGGATTAAGGTATATTAGAAGACAAGGGTACCCTAACAGTGATATCGTTCATGTTTTAAAACTTCAACTTCTGTGTGAGATTAAAGGAGAAATGTTTATTTGGTGCAAAATTTATATTTTGGGTAGTGCATTTCCTAGTTGAACTTGTATGATCAGTTAACACCATAAATACATGGAATCTTAAATAGGGCATGAGATTTTGTTGGTTTGTCCAGGTTAGTGTGATGCCTCTATAAATCCAAGAGAAATTTGGACAGTGAATAAACAAGCATTTGCAAAATCCCCTTGGTGGAATAGGGAGGAAGGGGCAATTTTCAACATCCCCATTTGGAGAATTTCTGATATCCTAGCAAGCAGTGGGGACAACCAAATCAATAGGCCAAGGCCTCAATCTTGGGGGTTGCCCCTTGAAACTTATTCTTGTAAAGGATAAGCAAAGCCTACTTAAAATTAGGCCTAAGAGTCACCCCCAGAGAACCTCTTTTGTTGCTCAGATGTGGCCTCTCTCTCTAAGCTGACACGGAAAGTGAACTCACTGCCCTCCCCCTCTATGTGGGACATGACTCCCAGAGGTGTAAATCTCCCTGGCAATGTGGGACAGAAATCCCAGGATGAGCTGGGATTTGGCATCAAGTGATTGAGAAAAACTTTTTGACCAAAAGGGGGGAGAGAGAAATTAGACAAAATAAAGTTTCAGTGGCTGAAAGATTTCAAACAGAGTTGAGAGGTTATCCTGGAGGTTATTCTTATGCATTATATAGATATTCCCTTTTTAGTTTATGGTGTATTGGAGTGGCTGGAGGGTAGTACCTGAAACTATAGAGCTGTATTCCAGGAGCCTTGTTTCTTGAAGATGATTGCATAATGATGTAGCTTTTACAATGTGACTGTTTGGGAAAACCCTGTGTCTGATGCTCCTTTTAGCTAGGGTATGAACAGATGAGTAAAAAATATGGATAAAAAATAAATAGGCAGAACAAAGGTTAAAATAAATTGGGTAGATGGAAATACTAGTGGTCAATGAGAGGGAGGGATGAGGGGTAAGATACGTATGAGTTTTTTCTTTTTCCTGTTTTTTTTCTTTTTCTGGAGTGATGCAAATGTCTTAAAGAATGATCATGATGATGAATACACAACCATGTGATGATACTGTGAGCCATTGATTGTACACCATATTTGAAATGTTTGCATGTTAAGAATGTTTATCTTTGTATATTGTTGTTGTTTTAACTTTTTTATTGTATAACATATACTGTATGCTGTTTTAGCAATAAAAATATTTTTAAAAATCTGTAATAGATCATACTTGGCAGAGAGCCTGGAAGTAGATTAAGATATCAACATAAATCCAGCCTTCTCAGACTATATAGCTCTCTACAAACAAACAAACAAACAAAAAAGTTTTGTATGTTTGGATGTTGTTTTATCAATAAAAATATTTTTTAAATATTTAAAAAAGAATTATATACCACGACCAAATGGGGTTTATACCACGAATGCAAGGATGGTTCAACACAAGAAAATCAATTAATGTAATGTAGCACATTAACAAATCGAAAGGGAAAATTCACACGATCATCTCAATTGATGCTGAAAAAATATTCGACAAAATTCAGCATCTTTTTCTGATAAAAACACTTCAAAAGGTAGGAATCAAAGGTAATTTCCTCAATATAATAAAGGGCATATATGAAAAACCCATAGCTAGCATCATACTCATTGGTGAGAAACTGAAACCTTCCCCCTAAGATTGGGAATAAGACAATATGCCCTCTGTACCACTATTACTCAATATTGTAGTAGAAGTTCTAGCTAGAGCAATCAGGTAGGGAAAAGAAATTAAAGGAGTACAAATTGGAAAGGAAGAAGTAAAACTTTCATTATTTGCAGATGACGTGATACTATACTTGGAAAATCCTGAGAAATCTATAACAAAGTTACTCAAACTAATAAAGAAATTCAGCAAGGTGGTAGGGTATAAAATTCATGTAATGTTTCTATACACAAGGAACGACCAACTGAGGAGTCAATTAAGGAAAAAAAATTCCATTCAAAATAGCAACTAAAAGAATCAAGTGCCTAGGAATGAACTTAACTAGGGATGTAAAGGACCTGTACACAGAAAACTACATAAAATTGCTAAAAGAAATCAAAGAAGCTCTAAATAGGTAGAAAGCATTTCCTGCTCTTGAATAGGAAGGTTAAATGTAGTTAAGATGTCAAGTCTACCCAAATTGATCTACAGTACTAATCAAAACTCCAACAACCTACTTTAAAGATTTGGAAAAGCTAGTTACCAAATTCAACTGGAAAGAAAAAGACCCCAAATAGCCAAAAGCAACCTAAAAAAGAAAAATGAAGTAGGAGGATTAATACTTCCTCACTTTAAAACTTATTATAAAGCCACAGTGGTCAAAAACACATAGTACTGGCACAAAGATAGAAGTGTTGACTAATGGAATTGAACTGAGAGTGCAGAAATAGACCACCAAATCTATGGTCAGCTGATTTTCAAGAAGGACCACAAATCCACTGAACTAGGACAAAATCATCCTTTTAATAAATAAGCATGGGGGAACTGGATATCAATAGCCAAAAGAATGAAAGAAGACCCTTACCATACACCCTATACAAAAATTAACCAAAGTGGATCAAGCACCTAAAGATAAGAACTGGTAATATAAAACTCCTAGAAGAAAATGTAGGGTAACATCCTCAAGACCTAGTAATAGGAGGTAGCTTCCTAAACTTTATACTCAAAGTACAAGCAACAAAATAAAAAACAGATAAATGGGAACTCCTCAAAAGCAAATGTTTTTGTGCCTCAAAACACTTTTTCAAAAATGTTAAAAGGTAACTAACTCAATGGGAGAAAATATTTGGAAATCACATATTGGATAAAGGTTTGTCACCCTACATACATAAAGAAATCATACAACTCAACAACAAAAGAACAAACAATCCAATTATAAAATGAGCTAAAGACACAAAAAGGCATTTTTATAAAGAGCAAGTGCAGATGACTGAAAAGCACATGAAGAGATGCTCATTTTCACTAGCTACAAGGGAAATGCAGATCAAGACTACAGTGAGATACCACCTCACATGTTTAAGAATGGCTGCTATTAAACAGTCAGGAAACTACAAATTTTGGAGAGGATATAGAGAAATTGGGACAATTATGCTGGTGGGAATATATAATAATACAGCCACTATGGAAGACAGTCTGGCGGTTCATCAGAAAACGAAATATCGAGTTGCCCTATAACCTGACAGTACCGCTACTTGGTATATACCCAAAGAGCAAAAGCAGTGACACAAACAGACATTTTCACACCAATGTTCATAGCAGCATTATTCACAACGAACAAAAATGGAAACAATCTAAGTGTCCATTAACAGATAAGTGGATTAACAAAATGTGATATATATATACACACATACAATGGATTATTATGCAGCACTAAGATGAAATGACATCCTGAAGCACATGACAAGGTGGATGAACCTTTAGAACACAATGCTGAGTAAAATCAGCCAGAAACAAAAGGATAGATGCTATATAATTCCACTTTTATGACCATGGTAAAGTCAGAGGCTTATAATACAGAATATAGGGAACCTAGAGATACACAGAAGCTAGAGATGGGTGAACGGTTAGCTAATGAGGTTGAACTTAAATGTAAGGGAAGAGATAGAAGTGAAGGCAGTTCATTAGTAAATCTATAAATAATATTACCATATTGAAGATGAACATGGTTGAAAGGTGTTGTATCGACCCATGTGTCCCATGATTAAAACTAAAAATATAAGTTCTTGCATGAACTACTTCAAAGGTATGAATCTTGTACAACGAGTGTATAATTTCAGGGTATAGGGGGAAAACTGCTATTGGATGGTATGGGCTATGTTTAAGAGGAAAACATCAACAGTACCTCAGCAACACCAGGGGTAAATAATGGGGGGAGGGGCAAGAGTTAAAGGGAGGTTTGGATTTTCTATTTGGTGAGGGTGTGTTTATCGGTTTCTTTTCTCCTGGGAACAATTAATTGCCTGAAATTGAAGACAGACTGTTGACTTTTACCTTATACATGATGTCCAATGGAAGGAGGTGCTGAAGAATACACTGACTGAGAAGTAGAATGGTGAATGATGGTCTATACATATGGTCAAATACTGTGCTGCTACCAAAAAAAGGAACGAAGTTGTGAGGAATGCAATGTTGTGGATATTCCTGTGGGGCATTTGGTAACGCAAAATAAGGCATAAAGAAAAGAACAAATATTGTATGGTTTCATTTAGAAAACACTTATAGAAAACTGGAGCCTAATTTGTAAGTTCTTATAGCAGTGACATTTAGTCTGGAACAGTAATTGTTATTTCTGGATTTTGAGAGGCTGTGCTATATATGTATAACCTGGTATTTAGAGATAAGAATGAAGCTGGTCAGCTCAGGATTAAGATAATTCAGGATACTGGGGTAAGGAAGACATTGTCTGTATTTTAGAACTTCACCTACTTTATGAGTCCAAAGGGAAAAAGGTTTATTTTGTCCAGAACCTAAATTTTCTGGAGCACATAATCTAACTCAACCTGTCTGGACAACCCAAATGCTGGAGCCCGGAATAAGAATGAGGGCCTGTAATATTGTATATCTTAGTATAGTGCCTGGATACATCCCAGAGTATATTAAGCAGATAATCAAAAAGTGTTGACAAAGTCTCTTGAGAGATAGGAGAAAAAACATGGAACTATTAAACTTTATCACTGAGGAAACCCCTGATATGTTGCCAAACATTAGAGACACTCAAATCAATAGGCCAAGCCCTTAATCTTGAGGCTTGCTCTTGTGAAGCTTATATATATATACATATATATAGCTTATATATTTAAGCCCAACTCTGCAAGTGGCCCTGGCTCTATGGCATCGACAATGCCATCCTGACCAAAAGGGGGAAAAGAAGTGTAACAAATAGGGATCAGTGACTGAGAGAGTGCAAATACAGTTGACAAGCTACTCTGGAGGTCACTTTTAAGCAAACTTCAGTTATACATTGCTACCTATCATAGTTTGCCAAACCCCAACCAAAACCATTCCTACTAACCCTAAAGAACATCTAAGACATTATATGAGATTCTAAAAAGGGTCCATGAACTATGATTACTTTCTAGAAACCTACAACCTCCAGATGGGTTCCTAGGTCAGATAAGTCCTGAAAGACAGAGGGATTGTATGTAGCCCATGGCAAAATCTGGCATCTGTCCTGTAATCACTTGTTGAGGAGTGCTTTGGTAACTATTGCTTTTTTATTTCTTTGCTTTGTATACATGTTATACTATACAATAAAAAAGTTTAAAAAAATAAATTAACTACTGACTATAAAAACTGCAACTATTTTTGTAATACTAAAACAAAAGTGGGATTTAGGGACTGTGGGGCAATTTGCCCCATCTACCACAACTCAGCTTGGTACAATGTTGAGTCCAACTTTTATTGTCTGGAGGCTAAAAGCCACTGCCTCGTTCTCATTCCTGTACCATGACTCTAGTATCCTGACACTCCTGATGTCAATTACCCTTTCTGCTACCTCCTTGAAGAGAGAATATGAAATTCTTCTTCAGCAACTCTTCTAAAACATCTAAAAAAGATATTTCTGATGAGTTCAATCAGTAACCATAAAATAAGCAGAAGTGCTTTTAATTATAATTTCTTTAAACTCTGTGAAGCTGTTATTGAGTATCTTCTCTGTTCTTCTTGGTACTTGGGATACATCAGTGTACAAAACAAAGTTCTCTGCCTTTGTGGAGCTTATGTTCTATCATGGGGAGTTAGCCAAGAAACATAAATAAATTATACAATATGTTAGATGGCAATAGGTAATACAGAAAAAGGAAAACAGAGTAGGGTAAGAAGACGGGGACTTCTGGTAGGTGGAAGGGATTTGGCTATTTTAGATTTTTTATTATAGGTATTTTTAAATATTGTAGAAATTTTCAAACATATCCATAAAACCTGATTTCTAACATACTCAGCAGAAACTATTATATCTAATAAGTTTGTTAAGATTTCAGCCAAGAGCTGTCCTTATTCCTCCTGGGAATGGAAATTCCTTGCAGTCAAGACCATATTTGAGATTTCAATGTTCTATGCCTAGTGATTAATGTCTTCTGATGAAGTTCAGAGCAACATGTAGAACTTAAAACCCAGCTCAAGACAGACAAAGGGAGCCCCCTTCACATCAGTTCTCATTTTCACAAAATCTTGCTGGGTTCTTTCTCTGAGAACTGGACTATGTGAAGATGGTGACTGACCAAAGAGCTGTGTGAGTTTCCATCTTCACCTGATAAATTATAATGATAGGCCATGAACAAGAGGCAAGTACACAGTAATTCTTAACATCATCACATAGATGCATGATCATCATTTCTTAGTACATTTGCATCGATTTAGGAAAAGAACTAGCAAAACAACAGAAAAAGATATAGAATGTTAATATAGAGAAAAAATAAAAATAGTAATAGTAAAAAAAAATAAAATAATAGGGGGAACAAATCTTAAAATAAATTTAGTAGATTGAAATGCTAGTGATCACTGAAAGGGAAGGATAAGGGGTATGGTGTATATGAATTTTTTTGTTGTCTTTTTATTTCTTTTTCTGAATTGATGCAAATGTTCTAAGAAATGATCATGATGATGAATATGCAACTATGTGATGATATTGTGAATTACTGATTATATATGCAGAATGGAATATGTTAAGAATGTTTGTTTGCTGTTACATTTTTTTTTAATTTAAAAATTAATTAAAAAAAAAAGCCAGGTTAAAAAAAAAACAAAAAGAGGGAAGGGGGCTTTCACCATAGATGCAAAATTGGCATAATTGAGAAGGACCACATAATTGTATGCTTCTACCAGCCACTGTGGCCTGTTCAAACCCCAGGAATAAACCTGTAGGACTTCTAGTACTTCCACATCAGAAATCACACTCTGCATTTTATGCCAAAGGTGCAAGATAAGCTCAAAGATAAGCCTAGCAGCATGAAAGATCAGGATTCCCTCTCTCAAATCCCTAATCACACCTGGCACAATCAACTGATGAAACAGAAATTATTGTTACTTCTCCTTCTATGCCAGGCCATGACCAACTAGTAGAGGAAATTTAAGGCCAAGCCTCTGACCATTTATGCCCATCCACTCCAGAGCAGAGACAGCTGTAACTGGGTGGAACAGTGGCTCTAAACCACTTACAGAGTCCATACAACATGGGGAATTCCAGGAGAAGCTTAATCTAAGAGAAGGCTATAACTCTGGTGACTTCAGTTTGGAGAGAAGGTTCACAATGAACTGGAGCCTCTTACCACTTGAAGAATGGCGCTGCAGAGGCACAGGCAGCGGAGGAGCAGCCGTAGAGCCTTATGATTCTCCTTGGCTAGAGCCCGCTGCAACTCCAACAGCTCATAGCATCGATCCCGCTCCTGGGGCAGCCAGGACACAGAGTGCAGCTCCTGCAGAAGCCTGAAATCAAGGGCTAAGCTGTTCAGAACCTTTCCTGGATGCCTTTGACTTTTCCCCAGTCCAACTCACCGCAAACTGAGCAAGGATTTAGAAAGATTGTATTATTCTCAGTGATCTACAGTGATAGCTTCCTCTTATGAATTCTTTGGAGGAGTTCAAGCCCAGAAAGTTGCTGGCTAGGGAATTCTTTGGGAAAGGTTTGGGGTATGTGCAAATGGTTATACCAAGTGACCCTTTTGCCAGGAGAGAGGTTAAATAGGTTGTAAGCTTTTACTTTGGAAAGAAAGATATTAACTTGGAATAGAAGCTGAGGGCTCCAAACATCTAGATGAACAAGTGAGTTTTAGGATTAAAGGTGATTGGCTTGCAACCTCCCTGTGGGCCGATTATCACCTTGAAGAAGTTCACTTCTACTAGCCACTTTCCCCTGGAGAATTCCATATCTCTAAACATCCGTGAAATAGATGAAAGCCCCCCAAATAAGCAGAAAAGATAACCATAAACATTCAGAATACTAACAGGCACCGAACATACTTTATTAATCTCAATCTCATTTAATTCTCACTGTAGCTGTGTGGTTGACATCTTTATCCTTAATTATACATTAGAGAACTAAAGCTCAAAGAGTAAAATCCCTTGCTATATTTAGATCTGTCTGGCTTCCAAGCTCTTATGCTTTTAATTACACCATGATGATTAGGTGAGGCTGGAGGATGGAAACCATCTAGAGCAGAGGTGGCAAACTAATAAAACATGGGCCAAATTCAGGCTGAAAAGCTTGCGTAGGTCCCACAAAGACTCAGTCAGTACAGCATTTTATTACATTTTTGAGCCAACCACTTAAAATTAAGAAATTTCACAAAATGTGGATTTCCAGGGAATTCAGAAAATAAGGTGGTTGACCACATTTGAGCTATATTTCCATATGACAACAATCAGTTGGAACTGAATAGTGACCCTCTTCTTTAGACACAGTCTCCAGATTACAGTTCCCACACATCCTAATGTCTGTAACCTAAACTACTACACTACTTCAATACTGCTGCTAGAGCCATGGTGTTGGGCTGTAGTTGAGTTTGCACTGAAGGCCACTGTTACTGGTTGAGTCATGCAAGGAAAGCAAGGAAGTAATGAATATAGTATAGAAATAATTAATCTCTACAAAAAAAGAATCCACATAATACAACAGAAAAGGCAAGGAATTTAGATTCAAACACCGAGTTAAATCCCTAGTTTTGATGCTTAGTAATTATATGGTCTGGGGCAGGTTGATATCAAAGAATACGTAGTGCATGTGTATGTGTGTGGGGGGTAGAAACTTGACTTGGTGATGGTGAACAGTTGTTTGGTTGAGCAAACACTGACCTAATTGTTACTAGGAGGGTATTTTGTAAATGCATTTAAGTTATGAGCCAGCTTATTCCATTTAAGATTGATCATATCAGCCATATATCAACAAAGATGATTGCCTTCAGCAATGAGAGAAATCTCACTCAATCAGCTGAAGGCCTTAAAGGGAGAACTGAGGATTTCATCAGTCAGAAGAAGGAATTTCCACCTCTACTTTGACCAGTGAGCTTCTCCTGGGGAATTCATCAAAACCTTCATTGGAGTTTTCAACTTACAGCCTAGCCTACAGAATTTGGACTTGCCCTTCCCCACAGTTGTATGAGCCAATTCCTATGATAAATCTAATTTTATCATTAATATAATAACATTATATATAGAAAGAGACATAGACCTTCTGTCAGTCCTGTTTCTCTGGAGAACTGTGACTCTCTGATTCATGGTGCTGCAGCAGTCTCTGCTCTCTATGAATCTCCCATTCTCCAAAATGTTTCCTCTTTTATGTGATTCCAGTAAACTAATCAAGACCCACCCAAATGGGTGGAGACATGTCATCACCTAATCCAGCTTAACAACCACTCTTGATTAAATCATATCTCCAGGGAGATGATCTGATTAAAGTTTCAATCATACAGTATTGAATAAGGATTATTTTGCCTTTATGAAATGGGATTTAGATTAAAACATGGCTTTTCTAGGGGACATACATCCTTTCAAACCAGTACATTCCACCCTCTGGACCCTAAAAAGACATGTTTTCCCCATATACAAAATACATTAATTTCATAACAATGTCACAAATCCTTAAACCATTTCAGTAGCAATACACATGAAATACAAAGTTAGTAACATACAAACACCTATCAAAGTTAGTTATAGGCATAGTCTGTTCTAACGCAAAATTATCCTTTGTCTCTGGACCTATAAAAACTCAAAGCAAGTTATTTACTGCCAACATACAAAGGATGAACATTCATAGGATACATATACCCATATCCATAGGGAGGAAGGAACACAGGGGTCACAGGACCCAAGCAGTTTTGAAAAACCACAGGGCCAAGTTCATTAGATTTCAAAGTCTGAGAGTCGTTTATCCTCAGGGCTTTAGAAAGCGGCCAACCCACCCTTTCCAAAGGCCTACACAGAGGCCTGCCTGTCCCCAAATACAACCTTGGGGGACATTGGGGAGACCATCTTTTTTCTTGGTTACACCCTCTCCAAGCATTGGGGTCACACCCTGGCTCTCTGCCTTCTCCAGGGCACATGTTCAACCCCTCCATGTGGTGGCAGCCAGGCTCTCCCCAAACCCCAACGAATGTGCTTCATCCTCTCCAAGGCCTGAGACGGCATGACTCTTCCACTGCAATGAGGTGGAAGGCCCATCCTCTGCTTTTGGGGCAAAATCACCCTCTTCATGGGCTTGGGTGGGTCTGCTGTCCTGGCCCGAGACTTCTTGACTTTAGACCTCAGCCTCCATGGTTTTGCCTATGAAGTTATTTTTCCTCGAATGTGTTCCTTCTCTGAACCACCCAGTCCAGACTGGAAGTGGCTCTGTTTATACAGATCCCACAGCACTCTCATTGTCTTCCTATGCATTAGCGTTGGATCATGTCCGTAAGACACAAGGAGTTTCCACAAATCCTTCCTGGATAACTCCATGTTTGATCCTGGCTTTCTCTGAAATGACTGGCTGGTTCCACATTTGGCCAAATCTTCATGTGGGGCACTATTCTCTGCGGTCTCCCTTCCTGGAAGCCCAGAATTTTCCAGAACATCAATTTCTGGTTTCTTTGTACCCAAGAGCTCAGTTTTCAGCTTATCTCTCTCCCATTGCATTTCACTATAAGCTGTGAGAAGAAACCAGGCTGCACTTTCGACATTTAATTTGGAGGTCTCTTCTGCTAAATATTCAAGTTCATGGCTTTTAAAATTTGTCTTCCAGTCAAAGCCACTAGTCAACTTTGCCTGATTATCTGCCATTTAAAACAAGGTTCGCCTTCCTTCCAGTTTGCAGTAACGTGTGCCTCATTTCTGTGTAAGACCTCATCAGAGGTATCTTTAGGGTCCACATTTCTACTAACAGTCTCTTCAAAGCATTCTAGGCCTTCTCCATCGGGCTGCTCACAACTCCTCCAAATTCTTCCCCTTATCCATACAAAAAGCCATTCCAACATGTGTGGTATCTGCAAACCACAGCAGCACCCCACTTCTGGTACCAAAATCTGTTCTAGTTTGCTAGCTGCCAGAATGCAATATACCAGAAATGGAATGACTTTTAAAAAGGGGGAATTTAATAAGTTGCTAGTTACAGTTCTAAGGCCAAGACAATCTCCCAATTAAACCAAGTCTACAGAAATGTCCAATCAAAGGCATCCAGAGAAAGATACCTTGGTTCAGGAAGGCGGATAAGTTCATGGTTTCTCTCTCAAGTGAGAAGGCACATGATGAACACAGTAACAGTCTCTCTCTTGGCTGGAAGGGCACATGGTGAGTATGGCGTCATCTGCTAGCTTTCTCTCCTGGGTTCCTGTTTCACGAAGCTCCCCAGGAGGTGTTTTCCTTCATCTCCAAATGTTGCTGGCTGTGGACTCTCTGTTTCGTGGTGCTGTGGTATTCTCTGCTCTCTCCAAATCTCCCATTCTCCAAAATGTTTCCTCTTTTACAGGATTCCAGTAAACTAATCAAGACCCACCCAAATGAGTGGAGACATGTCATCACCTAATCCAGTTTAACAACCACTCTTGATTAAATCACATCTCCAAGGAGATGATCTGATTAAAGTTTCAAACATACAGTATTGAACAGGGATTATTTTGCCTTTATGAAATGGGATTTAGATTAAAACATGGCTTTTCTAGGGGACACACATCCTTTCAAACCTGCACAGATGGTTCAATATAAGAAAATCAATTAATGTAACACCATATCAAAAAATCAAAGCAGAAAAACCACATGATCATCTCAATTGATGCAGAAAATGCATCTGACAAAATTCAACATCCTTTTTTGTAGAAAACACTTCAAAGGATAGGAATAGAAGGGAACTTCCTCAACATGATAAAGGGAATGTATGAAAAACCCACAGCTAACATCATCCTCAATGGGGAAAAAACTGAAAACTTTCCCCTTAAGATCAGGAACAAAAGAAAGATGTCCACTATCACCATTGTTATTCAACATTGTGTTGGAAGTTCTAGCCAGAGCCATTAGACAAGACATTGCATTTACAAGGCATCAAAATTGGAAAGGAAGAAGTAAAACTCTCACTGTTTACAGATGATATAGTACTATATGTCAAAAACCCCAAAAAACCTGCAGCAAAACTACTAGAGCTAATAAATGAGTACAGCAAAGTGGCAGGTTACAAAATCAATCTAAAAAATCTGTAGTGTTTCTATACACTAGTAATGAACAATCTGATGGGGTATTCAAGAAAAAATTCCATTTACAATTGCAACCAAAAGAATAGAATATTTAAGGAATAAATTTAACTAAGGATACAAAAAGGCCTATACAAATAAAACTACAATAAATTGTTAAAAGAAATCACAGAGGGTGGGCCACAGTAGCTCAGCAGGTAAGAATGCTTGCCTGTCATGCCAGAGGACCCGGGTTTGATTCCCGGTGCTTGCCCATATAAAAAAGAAATAAAGAAAGAAAGAAATCACAGAAGACCTAAATAAATTGAAGGTCATGCCGTGTTCATGGATTGGAAGACTAAATATAGTTAAGATGTTAATTCTACCTAAATTGATTTACAGACTCAATGCAATACCAATTAAAATCCCAAAAACATACTTTTCAGAAATAGAAAAACCAACAATCAAATTTATCTGGAAGGGCTGGGTGCCCTGAATAGCTAAAAATATTTTAAGAAAGAAAATTGAAGTTGGAGGTCTCACAGTACCTAACTTTAAGGTGTTTTATGAAACTACAGCATGGTACTGGCACAAAGATAGATATACTAACCAATGGAATCATATATAGACCCTCTCATCTATGGACATATGATCTTTGATAAGGCAGTTAAGCCAATTCACCTGGGACAGAACAGACTCTTCAATAAATGGTGCTTGGAGAACTGGATATATCACATGCAACAGAATGAAAGAGGATCCATATCTCACACCCGTATTAGTCAGGGTTCTCTAGAGAAATAGAATCAGCAGGAAATATCTGTAGATATAAAAGTGTCTCACGTCACCATGGGAATGTAGAGTACAAAACCCGTAGGACAGGCTGTGACGCTGATGACTCCGATGGAGGGTCTGGAAGAACGCCACAGGGGAGGCTCACTGCCAGAAGCAGGAAGACAGCCTGTCTCTTCTGAATCTTCCTTTAAAGGCTACCAGTGATTAGATTAAGTATCACTCATTGCAGAAGACACTCCCCTTGGCTGATTACAAATGGAATCAGCTGTGGATGAAGCCGACATGATCATGACTTAGTTCTATGAAATGTCTTCATAGCAACAGACAGGCCAGCACTTGCCCAACCAGACAAACAGGTATCACCACCTGGCCAAGTTGACACATGAACCTAACTACGACATTCACCCCTTGTCAAAGTGGCAACTATATACATCACCTTAAACCGTAGCTAATTTCTAAATAGAAAACAATAAAAAAACCACAATTTTTTCCTCACCTAACAATACAAACTGTCCTGTATACAACCAGAAACACATTAAATCTCCCCAGAATAGGGTGCAAGTCCTTGGGTAATATTTATTCTTAAACTTGATATCTTACAACTCAAATACTATAACATGGAAAAAAACAGCATTACAGTCCTTGTTTCTGTAACTGATCACATAATCATAGCTCATATTGTTTACTTCCTTCTTCCATCACCCATTCCATGTTCCTTTCACCCTCAGCAAGCACTTCAGCTGGCCGTGGATCTTTGCCTGGTGGGGTGACCCAAAACTTCATTCCTGAAGTTTCAGACCCATTGGTAGTCCTGCCTAGATTGGGTTGCGGCAGTTTTCCATTGATTTTAACCACAGGGCATGGTAGTACTAAAAGATGCCCTAGGAGATCTCCTATAGTTGGAAAACTCTTCTTTACCTCCATTGTGTAGTTGCAGTCATAATTCCCCCTGATAATCAGGGTCAATCATCCCAGCCAGTAACCTAATCCCTTTCTTGGCTTGTTGATCCAGGGGTATGAAAAGCTCAAAGTGCCAAAGTGGCAGTCTTAGCTGGAATCATTTTTGTTTCTCCAGGTGGAAGCACTCCCCCTTCTGGAACCAAAACCTGTTGACCCGCAGAGCTCAAGGTCTGGGGCAGAGCTCAGGGACAGGAAGCAAAGATTTTCCTAGTGGATCACTTGGGGTAATAGTGAGTAGTACCACTCCCATTTCCACCCCTTGGTTCCTGGACCCATGGATCCTGTCTACAGGAGAAGCAGTACCATACAATGGACTCTGATTCAGAGCATACACAACTTCCTGGAGAACATTGCCCCAGCCTTTCAAGGTATTGCCACCTAGTTGGCACCATAACTGAGTTTTCAAAAGGCCATTCGACTGTTCTGTCAATCCAGTTGCCTCTGGGTGATGGGGAGCATGGTAAGACCAGAGAATTTCAGGAACTCCATGAATTTATGTGCCTGTTCCTGCACTTCATTTGCTATGAAGTGTGTTCCTTGACCAGAAGCAATACTGTGTGGCATACCATGATGATAGATAAGGCATTCTGTAAGTTCACAGATGGTAGTCCTGGCAGAAGCATTATATGCAGGGAAAGCAAACAAATATTCAGAGTATGTGTCTATTCCAGTTAAAATAAATCATTGCCCCCCTCCATAAAGGTATGGTCCAATGTAACCAACCTGTCATGATGTAGCCGGCTGGATACCTCAGGGAATGGTGCCATATCGGGGGCTGAGTGTGGGTCTCTGCTGCTGGCAGATTGGACACTCAGCAAATGTTGTAGCCAGTTCAGCCTTGGTGAGTGGAAGTCCATGTTACTGAGCCCATGAATAAACTCCATCCCTACCACCATGACCATTGGGCAATGACAGAAGTTGCTGGGGAAAGTGTCTGACTGGTATCCACAGAATGGGTCATCTTATCCACTTGACTATTAAAACCTTCCTCTGCTGAAGTCACCCTCTGGTGTACATTCACACAGGGCACAAATATCTTCATGTTTTTAGCTCACTTAGAAAGTTCTATCCACATACCTCTTACCCAGGCCTCTTTGTCACTAATTTTCCAATTATGGTCTTTCCAAGATGCTGACCATCCAATCAAACCATTAGCAACAGCCCATGAGTCAGTATACAAATGCACCTCTGGCCAGTTCTCCTTCCAAGCAAAATGAACAACCAGGTGCACTTCTCAAAAGTTCTGCCCACTGGGAGGATTTCCCCTCACCACTGTCCTTCAAGGACATCCCATAAAGGGGTTGGAGTGTTGCAGCTGTCCACTTTCGGGAGTACCTGCATATTGAGCTGAATCATGTGTAAACTAGGCCTGAGTTTTCTCTTCCTCAGTCAAGTCACTGTAAGGAACTCCTCAAGAGGCCATAGCTCTTGAAGAGAAGGTAATGTGGCAGAAGTGCAGACCATGAGCATTCGGACCACTTCCTCATGCAACTTGCTTGTACCTTCAGGACCTGCTCTGGACCTATCTCGTATATACCATTTTCATTTTATGATGGAGTGCTGCTCCACACACTCAACTTTATAGCTTGGTGGGTCAGACAACACCCAGCTCATGATAAGCAACTCAGTTCTCATGGTAACTTGGTGGCCCATGGTTAAGCATTCAGTCTCTACTCAGGGCCAGCAACAGGCCAAAAACTATTTCTCAAAAGGAGAGTAGTTATCTGCAGCAGATGGTAAGGCTTTGCTCCAAAATCCTAAGGGTCTGCGTTGTGATTCTCCTATAGGGACCTGCCAAAGGCTCCAGACAGCATCTCTATTTGCCACTGACACTTCCAGCACCATTGGATCTACTGGATCATATGGTTCAAATGGCAGAGCAGCTAGAACAGCAGACTGAACTTGTTACAGAGCCTCCTCTTGTTTAGGTCCCCACTCAAAATTAGAAGATTTTCTAGTTACTCAATAAATGGGCCAGAGCAGCACACCAAAATGAGGAATATGTTTTCCCCAAAATCCAAAGAGTCATTGTGCCTCTTTTTTGGATGTAGGAGGGGCCAGATGCAGCAACTTACCCTTCATCTTAGAAGGGATACCTCAACATGCCCCACACCACTGGACACCTAGACATTTCACTGAGGTGGAAGTCCCGTGTATTTTTGCTGGATTTATCTCCCATCCTCTGACATGCAAATGCTTTACCAATAAGCCTAGAGCAGTTGCTACTTCTTGCTCACTAGGTTCAATCAACATGACATCATCAATATAATGGACCACTGTCATGTCTTGTGGGAGAAAGATCAAGGGCCCTGCGGACAAGATTATGACTTAGGGCTGGAAAGTTTATATACCCCTGAGATAGGACAGTGAAAGTATATTGCTGACCTTGCCAGCTGAAAACAAACTGTTTCTGGTGGTCCTTATGAACAGCTATTGAGAAAAAAGCATTTGCCAGATCAATAGCTGCATACCAGATACCAGGGGATGTATTAATTTGCTCAAGCAATGATACCACATCCAGAACAACAGCTGCAATTGGATTTACCACTTGGTTGAGCTTATGATAATCCACTGTCATCCTCCAAGATCTATCTATTTTCTCCACAGGCAAACAGGAGAGTTGAATGGAGATGTGGTGGGAATCAACACCCCTGCATCCTCCAAGTCCTTAAGAGTGGCAGTAACCTCTGCAATCCCTCCAGGAATCCGGATTTGCTTCTGATTTACTATTTTGCTAGGTAGGGGCAGTTCTAATCACTTCCACTTGGCCTTTCCCACCATAATAGCCCTCACTCCAAGGTTTAGAGAGCCAATGTGGGGATTCTGCCAGTTGCTCAGTACATCTATTCCAATTATGCATTTTGGAACTGGGGAAATAACCACAGAATGTGTCCTGGGGCACACTGGGCCCACAGTGAGATGGACCTGAACTAAAACTCCATCAATCATCTGATCTCCATAAGCCCCCACTCTGACTGGTGGACCAGAGTGATGTTTTGGGTCCACTGGAATTAATGTCACTTCTGAACCAGTGTCTAATAATCCCCGAAATATCTGATCATTTCCTTTTCCCCAATGCACAGTTACCCTGGTAAAAGGCCGTCAGTCCCCTTGGGGAAGGTTTAGAGGGAGATCAACAGTATAGATTTGTGGCAGTGTAACAGGGTTCTCCCCTAAAAGGACCTGGCCTCTTCTTCATTCAATGGGCTCTGAGTCTGTAAACTGTCTCAAGTCTGGAAATCGATTAAGGGGCAATGACTCTGTTTTTGTAATTCAAGTTAGACTTCTGTTCACTTGACCTAGAACTCTTTTGTTTATACAGCTCAAACAAGAATTTAGTAGACTGCCCATGTATTGTATTTCTAGGTGCCCCATGATTTACTAGCCAATGCCACAAATCTCTGTGAGTCAGATTATTTTGACTCCTGCTTTGAGTTTGCTTTCTATTATAGTAGCCACATCTACCCTGTCTTTGTCGATTAAGTGCTGCCATCTGACTTCTGCCAACTCAGGATCTGGTCATCCCCATTATGCTTAAGGATTCCAGCCCAGTTATAGCAGTTCCCACAGTAATAACTGACCTACAGGGAAGGGCAACTACAGAGGTCTTCAGAGATGAGGGCACTAGTCTCACAAATTTATTTCTCACTGTTCTAGTAAAAAGTGCATCCTCTGAACATTCCTGGGTATAAGAGCAGGCCTTGCATGATAAATCCACTCTAACATTCCAATTTCTCTAAGCCTCTGGATCCCCTCATCTACATTATACCAGGGCAGTTCTGGCATTTCAATCTCAGGTAATGTTGGTCACCTTTTGATCCATGTTTCAGTCACCCATTCAAACAAACTGTTAATGCCTTTTCTCATCCCTCGAGCTATAACATTGAATGCAGAATCTCTGCTTACTGGGTCCATATCAATAAATTCAGACTGATCCCATTTTATATTCCTCTCACCATTATCCCACACCCTTAAAATCTATTGCCACACATATTCACCTGACTTCTGTCTATATAAATTGGAAAACTCACACAGTTCTTTTGGAGTATAATGGATATTTTGTACCTCACCTTTAGAGGTCTGTTGGGACTTCAGTCTAGTTATAGTTCTGGAAGAAATGCGGGGTGGTGTGGGTGGGTCATGAAAAGAATTAGAAGTATCTTCCAAGTCATTTGCTTCAGAGCATTCATTTGCAGTTTCATTTGGTAAACAGGAGTAATCACTCTAGGGCTAATCCCTTCAGGTAGAGGTTGTGTGGCCAGCTCCTCAGGGCAGGCTGGAGGTGGGGCGGCTATGTCCTCAGGGCAGGCTAGAGGTGGGGCGGATATGTCCTCAGGGCAGACTATTACGGCGTTATCTAAAGAAGACTTAGCACGACCTAGGGTCTCAACCTCTCCACTGACATTATTACCAACCTGTATGTCACCATCCCATTTTTCAGGGTCCCATTCCTTTACAATCAATGCCCTCACTTTAATAGCAGACACCATGCAAGATTGAGATTTCAGTTTACATTGTAAAGTTGCAACTCTAGCAATAAGATTCTGAGTTTGACTTTTGGAGATCTCAAGTCTGCAACTATAGGAAATAAAATTTTCCTTCAGAACACTCATAGAAATGTTTACAAATGTCAGACGGTGCATAAGCTTCTTATTTGAAGCCTTAAGCCCATCCCTTTCACTCATTAATGTATACAGTGTGTCTAACAACAACCCACCAACATCTCTATACCTACTATTTCCACAAAACTCTATAAAGATGTCAAAAACATTATCATCCAGAGTCTGGCTTTGTAGAAGTGAAGCATTAGAAGAATCGAATGTTGATATTTTGACTATCTCTTTTGCCAACTCACCCCATGGATTGACAGTATCAATCTGATTATGGGAATCAGAGTCTTTAGTGCCTTTGAGTCCAGTCAGAGTAGAAAACCAATTGGGAAAACCCATTTTTAAGATTCTATTTCTTAAGAACTACTCCTGGTACCAAACTTTAACAGTCAGGGTTCTCTAGAGAAACAGAATCAGCAGGAAATATTTGCAGAAATAAAATTTATAAAAGTGTTTCATGTAACTGTGGGATCATAGAGTCCAAAATTCGAAGGACAGGCTGTGAAGCTGACGGCTCTGATGGAGGGTCTGGAAGAACCCCACAGGAGAGGCTCACTGCCTGAAGCAGGAAGAGAGCCTGTCTCCTGAATCCTCCTTAAAAGGCTTCGAGTGATTAGATTAAGCATCACTCATTGCAGAAGACACTCCCCTTGGCTGATTACAAATGGAATCAGCTGTGGATGCAGCCGACACGATTGTGATTTAATTGTATGAAATGTCTTCATAGCAACAGACAGGCTAGCACTTGCCCAACCAGACAAACAGGTATCACCACCTGGCCAAGTTGACACATGAACTTAACCATGACAACACCCTATACAAAAATTAATTCAAAACGGATCAAAAACCTAAACATTAGATCTAAGACCATAAAACTTTTAGAAGACAATGTAGGGAAATATATCATAAAATTTGTAATAGGAGGCGGTTTCCTAGATTATACAACCAAAGCATGAGCACTGAAGAAATAAATAAATAAATGGAAACTCCTCAAAATTAAACACTTTTGTACATCGGAGAACTTTGTCAAGGAAATAAAAAGACAGCCTACATAATGGAAGACAATATTTGGAAATGACATATCAGATAAAGGTCTAGTATCCAGAATATATAAAGAGATTGTTCAACTCAAGAACAGAAAAACAGACAACCGAATTACAAAATGGGCAAAAGACTTGAACAGACACTTCTCAGAAGAGGAAATACAAATGGCTAAAAGTCACATGGAAAGATGCTCAACTTCCATGGCTATTAAGGAAATGAAAATCAAAACCACAATGAGATATCATCTCACACCCACGACGATGGCCATTATCAATAAATCAGAAAATGACAAGTGCTGGAAAGGATGTGGAAAAAGAGGCACACTTATCCACTGTTGGTGGGAATGCCAAATGGTACAACCACTGTGGAAACCAGTTTGGCAGTTCCTCAGGAAGCTAAGTATAGAATTGCCATATGATCTTGCAATACCATTGCTGGGCTTCTATTCAGAGGACATGAGGGCAAGGACACAAATGGACATTTGTACACCAGTGTTTATAGCAGCATTATTTACAATTGCCAAGAGATGAAAACAGCCAAAATATCCATCAACAGATGAGTAGCTAAACAAGCTGTGGTATATATATACAATGGAATATTACGCAGCTGTAAGACCGAATAAAGTCATGAAGCATGTAACAATGTGGCTGGACTTTGAGGATATTATGCTGAGTGAGATTAGCCAGAAACAAGAGGACAAATTCTGTATGGTCTCATTGATATGGGCTGACATTAATGAATGAAATTGGAAAATTTCAATTAAGAACAAAGGTCATCCACTGGAATCTGTCCTGTAATTACTTGTTGAAGAGTGTTTTGAAAACCGTTGCTTTTTTCTTTCTTTGCTTTGTACATATGTTACATTATACAATAAAAATGTTTTTTAAAAAAGAATCAAATCCAAAAAAAAAAAAAGAGCAGAGGTCATCAGGAGATAGAAATAGGGTAGATACTGGGTAATTAGAGCTCAAGGGATGCAGATTGTGTAACAGGACTGATTGTAAAAATTCAGAAATGGATAGCATAATACTACCTGATTGTAGCACAATAATTTAAGTATGCTGAATGAAACAGAATGTGAAAATGATAGAGGGAGGAGGGCTGGGTGAACATATGAAACCAGAAGGAAAGATATATGATAAAGGCTGAAATGGTACAATCTAGTAATGCCTAGAGTGTACAATGATAGTGACTAAATGTGCAAATTAAAAAATGTTTTGCATGACGAAAAACAAAAGAATGTCGATATTGCAGGGTGTTGAAAATAGATGGTCATTCATATCTTATAACTTCAACATCTGAGTGAGACTAAAGCAGAAAATGTTTATTTGGTACAAAATTTATATTTTGACTAGTGCATTTCCTAATGTAATTTATATGGACAGGTTAATTGAACATTGTAAGTACATGGAACCTTGAATAAGGCATGAGATTTTGAAGGTTTGTCCAGAGTGATGCCCTGATAAATACCAGAGAGAAGATGTACTGCTCAGTGTATTGCTTGGAGAAATGGTAAAAAAGGGGGAAAATTCAACTTCCCCATCTGGAGAATTCCTGATAATTCTCGCAAGCAGTGGGGACAACCAAATCAATAGGCTGAGCCCTGAATCTTGGGGTTTGTTCATATGAAACTTACCCCCACAAAGGATAGGCTAAGCCTACTTGAAATTAGGCCTAAGAGTCACTCCCAGAGAACCTCTTTTGTTGCTCAGATGTGGCCTCTCTCTTAACCAACACAGCAAGCAAACTCACTGCCTTCCCCCTCTCTTCATGGGACCTGATTCCCAGGGTTGTAAACCTCCCTGGCAACGTGAGACAGAAATCCTACAATGAGCTGGGACTCAGCATTAAGGGATTGAGAAAACCTTCCTAATTGAAAGAGGGAAGAGAGAAATGAGACAAAAATGTCAGTGGCTGAGAGATTTCAAACAGAGTTGAAAGGTTATCCTGGAGGTTATTCTTATGCATTATATAGTGTGCTGGTTTGAAAGTATGTATGTCCCCTAGAAAATCCATGTTTTAATCAAAATCCCATTTCATAAAGGTAGAATAATTCCTATTCAATACTGTATGTTTGAAACTATAATCAAATCATCTCCCTGGGGATGTGATTTTATCAAGAGTGGTTGTTAAGCTGGATTAGGTGATGACATGTCTCAACCCATTTGGGTGGGTCTTGATAAGTTTCTGGAGTCCTACAAAAGAGGAAAAATTTTGGAGAATAAAAGATTTGGAGAGAGCAGAGAATGCTGCAGCACCACGAAGCAGAGAGTCCACAGCCAGCGACTTTTGGAGATGAAAAAGGAAAACGCCTCCTGGGGAGCTTCATGAAATTGGAAGCCAGGAGAGAAAGCTAGCAGATGATGCCCTATTCGCCACATGCCCTTTCAGCTGAGAGAGAAGCCCTATGTTCGCCATGTGCCTTCTCACTTGAGAGAGAAGCCTTGAACTTCATCAGCCTTCTTGAACCAAGGTATCTTTCTCTGGATGCCTTTGATTCGACATTTCTATAGACTTGCTTTAATTGGGACATTTTCTCAGCCTTAGAACTGTAAACTAGCAACTTATTAAATCCCCTTTTTAAAAGCCATTCCATTTCTAGTATATTGTATTCAGACAGCTAGCAAACTAGAACATATAGATATACCTTTTTTTTCATTTAAGGTGTATTAGAGAGGCTAGAGAGAAGTGCCTGAAACTAGAGCTGTGTTCCAGTAGCCATGTTTCTTGAAGATGAATGTGTAATGATACAGCTTTCACAATGTGACTGTGTGTTTGTGAAAAACTTGTATCTGATACTCTTTTTACCTATGGTATGAACAGATGAGTAAAATATATGGATTAAAAATAAATAAATAATAGGGGGAACAAATGTTAAAACAAACTGAGTGGATTGAAATATTAGTGATCAATGAAAGGGAGTAGTAAGGGGTATAGTATATACAGAAAAAAAAATAAGGGGAATAAAGGTTAAAATATATTGGGTAGATGGAAATATCAGTGATCAATGAGAGGGGGGGTAAGAGGTATGGTATGTATGAGTTTTTTATTTTTTCTGTTTATTTCTTTTGCTGGAGTTATGCAAATGTTCTAAAAAATGGCATGGTAATGAATATACTACTATGTGATAATACTGTGAGTCATTGATGGTACACTATGTATGGAATGCTTGTACGTTAAGGATGTTCATGTCTGCATGTCGTTTTGGCTTGTCAATTAAGAAAAAATAAAAAAAAAAAGAAAGGAAAAAACTCTTACCTGCTAATATGGAGCAGACCAGCTCCAAAGTGGGGCACAGCCAAGAGCAGATGATTCCCTAAGAAAGTTCGATGCCGATGCAGCCCCTGCAACTTCACACTCTTCTTCCAACTACAGATTAGAGGCCAGTGACAACATGTTGTTGCTCTCATCCATTTGTCCCCAAATCCCATACCCATACCACTTACCAGGTAAAGGCCTTGCGTAAGAGGTAATACTTAAAGAATGGAATGAACTGGAGCTGTTGCCAGAGAACAGAGTGGCGATGCCAGGAACCCAGCATTATTGTCTCACTGCCCTCTACAGGATGTACATGAAGGATCCCAAAGGGAGAGAAGATGTAGTGCTCAGGATTCACCTTGTTTGGTGGCACGATCATCAAGCTGTAGGGCCTATATCAAAGAACTCTGATCAGTGGAAGCCTTGGGTACTTCTACAGAGTCCAGGAAGGAAAAGAAAGGAAAGGGAAGAGAAGGGAAGGGAAAGGAAGGAAGGGAAGGGAAGGAAGGTAGGAAGGAAGAGGAAGAGAAGAGAGGATAATAATCTTCAAACAAGAAGATGGAAAAAATATTATTAAGCAGAAATTGAAGCCAAAGATAGAGAAGAAGAAAGAAAAAAAACACCTAGTTGTTTCCAAAAAGTTCATGTCTCCAAACCCAGACAGATTATATCTTAACAAACCTAAGATGTCATCAATTGCAAACTGCATCATTAATTTATGAAATACTAAGAAAAAAATTGTCAGTATAATACTTCACCAATTTGTATATCACAATTTCAGAGATGTTGAAATATGAAAAAATGTGCACCTTTGAAATGATAAAAGATTTATAGCCCTAGGTACTGAAATAGCAATTCCAAACAGGGAATTGCTGTTTGGAGTAAATGAGAATAGAGAAAATCACAGGGAGCCTAAAAGACTAGAAACAGGCAAAAAAAAAAGAGAGGAAAACTGCAAACTAGAGACCTAGACAATAGCCATCTTAAAATCCTAAGAATTTGTGCTCTCTCATGTTTGGCAAAATGCATCCACATTCCACACTTAATACCATTTCTATATAGCTAATTGGATATAAAAATTAGCAATAATGGCAGTGAGGGCACTGTTACCCTCATTTGTAGAACAATAATTTACTACAGAAGGATGGAACAGCTGTTATGAAATAAGTCAATGCAGTGAAATATTTGCGGTTGGAATCTTCTCAACAGAACTTGCATCTTCATCTCTCTCACATTTTTGTGGAGGTAGGACTTGAGCAGGAACTAAATTAAAGGGAAGCAGAGAACCATGAAAGATGTTTTCACTTCAGTGCCATCCAGTGCTGAGTAAGAAAATGTAGTTGTCAAGTAGTGAGGAATCAAAGTATTTAATTAAATCCCTTTAAAAGAAAAAAGATCACATGGTGGTTAAGGGAAGAACACACACCTTAAAACCAAATCTGCCTGACTCAAGCCCCATTCTGCAACCACATGGCCAATTAGCTTCCTACAGGATAGCTGCCTATTTTTATTTGTCCCTATTCTCCCCAGTGGGTATTCCTTTCCTGTGACACTTAATGAAGGCTGCTCTTTCTGGACAGTCAGGAGTTAGGGAGCACTCGCCTCACTCCCATTGGCCACTCTCCTTTGGGGGCCTGTCATTCATTCCACAAATGTTAGTTAAGATCAAACACTGTGTCAGGCAATCAGAATGTAGTAGTGAATAAGAAAAACCCAGTCCCTGAGTTCATGGAGTTTAGTTAAACCATATTTCAAGTCTACCACCACCACCACCACTAACCATCAAAGTATTGTGATTGGAGATGAGGACATAAAGGTGACTCTTATGTAGTCCTTAACCTCAAAGGATTCAGAGGCTATTAGAGTAGTAAGTGATGCCAGAGAATAAACAGGACAAGCCAAAATCTTCCTAAGTCCCATACCCACATATTCAGATGCTTCCAAAACATTTCAAACTCTGTGTTTTGCATATGGCTGAGACCCAGCAAGTCTATACTGGACTCATCACCTAAATTCTCCAAATCTGTTCCTCCTCCCGTTAATTAACTCATTTATTCAATAAATCTTAGGGTTTCTATTCTACGCTGCAATGTTGAGGCTGCATGTACCCCAGAAAAATATGTTCTTAAATTTAATCCATATCTGTGTGTGTTAACCCATTTTAAGTAGGACCTTCTGATGAGGCTACTTCAGTTAAGGGATGACCCACATCATTCAGAATGGGTCTTAATCCTGTTACTGGAGTCCTTTATAAACACAATGAATACAAAAAGAAAGGAAGCCATGGCAGCAAGAAGCTTAAATCAATGAAACCCAGAAGAGAAGGGACAGACCAGAAGATGCCACCATGTGCCTTGCCTTGTGACAGAGGAGCTAAGGATCACTGGCAGTTCATCTTCAGAAGAAAGCATTGCTTTGAGGATGCCTTGATTTGGTCATTTTCCTGGCCTCAAAACTGTAAGCTAATAAATTCTGATTGTTTAAGATAACCCATTTCATGATGCTTGCTAAGCTGCCTAGGAAACTAAAATATATGCCAGACTGTTCTAAGCCCTGAGGATATATCACTGAACAAAAGAAAAATCTCTTCCTTGATAGAGCTCTTATGTTACTGGAAGAGAAAGACAATAAATATAATAAATGAGAGGGAGGAAAAAGCAAGAAAAGGAAGACTGGCAGTGCCAGGGAGGAAGGAGTACAATTTTAATGGGATGGTGAGGATGGGGAGGTGACCATGAGCAAAGAATCTAAGGGGGTGGGGGAATAAATTCTTTCCTAAGTCTGAATAAAAAATCCAGAATAAAAACAAAAAAGATGATAAATTCAAACACAGTTAAAATACTGTTACCTGGCAAAAATAAACAAACAAAACAACCAATGACAAGTTTCTACTTCTGATGATTGTGCTGTAGAGATTTTGACCAACACTTCCACTTGAGAAAAACCAGAAAAATTGAACAAAATATCTGGATAAAATATGAAAAATATCTCTATAAAGAAATTAGAGAACACATGAATTAAATCCCCCAGACTTTGAGTTGGGACCTTGAATGGTGACAATGTAGGAGAAATACACCTCCTTCCTTGGTGGGGGCCTTGAACTATAACTGATGCTCCCTTAGCTCTGAGTCTCAAAGCTCTGTTCCTCCTCTCAGCCTTTCAGGTATAAACAATAAAATTGACATGCATGCTACTTCTACAGGAATCTACTGGTTTGAAACCCTTCATTGAGTTTCTTTCTTTGGCAAATTAAGGCGCTGTAACCATTCACTGTTTTTTTAGTTTACTTGTTCATAGTCTTTTGTCCCTTTATGTATCTAATTATGTTAGATTGTGCTGCTTCTCTGATTGTGACTAAGTTGATAGTTTAAAACTTTCCACTATGCTTAGAAGCTTTCCACCCCACATTCTTACCATCACTATTATTTCTATCATAACAATCAGTATAGCTCTCACTGTATCTCTGTAGGTACTTCATCACATTCAAACACAAGTAATAATTTAATTGTGATGCAAGAACATGCCACTACATGCTATGGATTACTAGTAAGTTCTTTTCCATTAGCTAGGAGCTCAGCACTGTTCAAGGTCAAGAACATGACCAAACCAATATCAGAATCTCATATTTGAGAGTCTGTTTCCTGGGACCACTCATGATACCAAGTAATGAGGGTCCAATGAGGACAACAGAAATCACTCTAGGTCATTCAGCAAAGTGAATTCAATAGAATAAAAAGATTTTTAAAAGGTGTCAGAGGACCAAAAAAGCAAAAAAAAAAAAAAGGTTAAAACAGACATAGTAACTGCAGGAAATGGATACTAGCCCTAGAACTAGAGGAATAAAGGGAAGAGGTTTGAGTGATCAGAAGCTTTGAGCTTAGAGGAGGGGCTTGTAGAGTTGGGACTCAGTTTTCCAATGAGGAAGATTGCCTAGCTGCTACTAGTACCTAAGAAGTTTGGAGGAGGACTCTTGTAGAGCTGGGACTTAAAATGCTGATGGGAGAGTGTCACCCAGTTGTACCTCTCTGGGCCAGGAAGAGACTGATTTTGGAAGATGCCTGCTGCTGCCAGGGTGAAGGATGGTTCCTGGGGCAATGCTGACAGGAAGAGCAAGCAAGCAAGAAGGAGCAATTTCCTTCTCTTCTTATCCTGCTGCCCAGTCTCCTTCTAATACCTACAAGTAATGCAATCTGAGACCAACTGAAAAAGGAGAAATGTAGTTTGCGGAGACACAGCCCCAGTATCACAAAGCAGTGAGAGAAAAGTAGAATTAGAAGAAGAAATGATCACTTAATAACTGACACAATACTCTTGGTGAGTGGTTTTTTTAAATGAATTTATCAGGAAATGAATGGTACATATCACTAGGGCTACCTAAATTTAGAAGAAAGAGATTGGTGAATACAGGAAATAAATCTGTCTGTGAGGGTGTATTAAGTAATGCTTAAGAGTATGGACTTTTGAGTTAGTCCTAGGCTTGGGTCCTGGTTCTATTACTTACTAGGTGGCTTGGATGAGTTACTTAGCCTTTCCATGCACCATTATACTTATCTCACATATGGGAAGAATACTAGTAACTTGGTAGGTGAAGATTAAATGAGAATATAAGTCAAGTGTTAACACAATGCTTTGTTGAAGAAAAACTTAGTGTCATTATTACTATTATTTCTGGGAAGAGATGGAACTTGAACAGAGTTTTAAATAATAGGTATTATTTCGATCAAATAGGTAAAAGTGAACAAATGTCTCTTTAGCCATGTGGAAGGAGACTTGTTTTATAGCTTCAGATAAAACTAGATCTAGAAAGCAAATTTTGGGTCAGTCTAAAGGCTGACTTAGGAGCCTCAAAGTTCCTAAGAGCAGTAAAGATTTAAACAGAGATCTGATTCTTGTACTAGAGTTGAAAGAATTCACCACTGAGTTCCCTTCTGAGACTCTGACCAAATGTTTCTGTTATTTTGGAATAGAGGGGGACAGAGAAAAAAGTGAACGAAGTATGACTAAGACAAGAGGCTTGCAAGACCAAAAGGTAACAAAGAGGAGGAGGCAGCATAGGAGAAGAGAAGAGGGAGAGAAAGTAGAGGAGAGAGGAGAAGAAGTAGGGGGAGAAAGGATCAAGAACAGCAGATGTGAGGGAAGAGAAGAGGGAAGAGAGCATAGGGTGAAATCAGGGAAGAGTAGGAGAAGCATTCTGAACAAAAGCTGTTACCTAAAGTACCGGCTCGGAGCTACATTGAGATAGAGGAAGTGAATCTTCTTCAGATATCTCTCTGTCCGCAGAATCCTCATCACCTGGCTACCCAGGAAGGAAGTCTTAGGTAAGAAATCAGTGCTTCTCTTTTGGGAGGCCTTCTCCTCAGGAACTTCATAGTTAAGCTGAGACCTATATGATAAAAAATCAGGAGAGAAGAGACAGGCAAGGTCAGGGAGCTACAGCTTTGCCACTGTTGGCCACTGAAAGGAGGAGCTAGATCAAATCCCTGAGGGGACCTGATGTGGTACTGCAGAGCCTACCTACTATCTAGTATTCACAAATGTTCACATACTGGGCAAATACAGTCAATTCATGCAACACAGTCAGGCAACTATAGACACATGCACAAACCATTCTCCCTTATGATAAATGAATAATCATTGTGCATTGCTTGTGATTACTGTGAAATCAGTGTTACCTAATACTGTGTGCAAGAAATAGGAGGACTTTATTTTCCCAAAGCATCATCCCACAAACCACAGTCCGGGATTTCTCCTCTTTGTCAACCTTCCTAACTTTCCAGATCTTTATATCTTTGCTCCCATTATACCTGCTTTCCAATCCTGCATGATCTCCATGCCTGTGACTCTTCCTTGCTCTTCCTCCTTCATCATCCAGTCTCTAGCTTCACATCTTTTCCTTTCCAGCCAGGACCCCATGATGCATCAATTCAACTTCCTCCAGCCTATACCAATACTCTCACCTTCTTATCCTTCTATGACACTAATTGACAAATCCCAACCCCAAACCAGTCCAACCATCTGTCTTCTTTCCTCCTACATACATGTTGCTAAAGGTAGGAAATATATGATGAGAAGACCCTGTGGAGCTTAAATCTATTGATTTAATATAAAAAATAGTTATCCAAGAAAACAAAATTCATTACCTGAACTAATAATTTTGGTTATGGTGACCTCAGAACACCGGAAAAAACCTTCAGATGGTTAAACATAGACTTAACCTGTCAAAGTATACTAGTATCATTAACTGACCTAAACTTAGCTCAATAGAACAAGTTAACTTAGTGAAACAATGAAATCTTATTCTGAAGTTCATATCAACAATAGGGTTTAGACGATGTTAGATGAAGGTATCCTGGTAACTGCTATTAAAGATTAATTTCCTCAATGACTGGGCGGGCCACGGTGGCTCAGCAGGCAGAGTTCTTGTCTGCCTTGCCAGAGACCTGGGTTTGATTCCTGGTGCCTGCAAAAGATTAATTTCTACAATGACTATAGTCCTATATGATCTGTGTAGATTCAGATCATAGATCCAGAAAGACTGACTCTTCTGTAGATTCCTAGTGTCCAATCTCAACTGTGGACACTACTTTGCTATCTGAGTACAAGCCCTCAGGCAGTTATCTCTTTGAGACCCCTTAGCCTTCACTCCCCACCCCACCCTGTCAAGCCCCCAGACACATCCCTTTTTCTGTCTCCTTCCCTATTCAGAGAAAACTGAGGTTCTCAGCCATGAACTAATTCTCTCAACTTCAGTCTCCTTCCCACACACTTATCTGCACATGTTCCCATCTTAATTTCTCCTTCCAAGTTGAGAGGAAGGGGTTTCCTTTCTTCCCTGCCAGGGTAATTTCTCCATCTATGCTCTGGGTCCCTTACCCTTTTTTATGATATTGTTTAATATTTTCTCCTTATGCTCAGCCTATTTATATATTTAGTCTACAAATATTTATTGAGCACCTTATCTCAAGGATTGCTTTTCAAAGGCTATAACAACATTTCTCCATCTTAAAAAGAAAATTCCTATATCACAATTCAAGCTGCTGTCCTATTATCTCTCTCTCTCTTCCTTTCACAGCCAATCTGCATGAAAGAATAGTAAAACATGATTTCCACTTCTTTACCTCCTATTCACTCCTGAATGCACTACAATCTGGTTTCCTTCCACAAAGCTCCACGTAACTGCTCTCATCATTCAATGAACAAAAATTGTTCTTGTTTCGATTGCATTTAACATTACAGACCATTCTCTTCTTGAAAATGTCCTCTTATTTCCCTTCTTAATCTGCAAGATATCTTGCTAACTCTGATGTAGACCCAAACTCCTCTAATATGATTTCACCTAACTCTACATACCTCCTCCCACACACACATACACCAGAAGAATGGATAGGGGAAAAGCAGTGAAGGCAGTGTTATTTAATAGTATTGGTCACAATGTATAATTATGTTTTACTTTTATCAATTTATTTAATATATCCTTAACTAAACTATGAGACCTGTGGGAACAGATTGAGTCTGTCTTGCTCACTTCTGTGTCATCACCACCTAACATTTCCTGATACAAATTTGGTACCCAATAAAATTTTTGAAGGAATGAATGCTTAGGAGGACAGTCCTGGAGACCTTCTGCCAAGCCTTTTATTTTTGTGCAAATTAATCACATTAGAAATTCATTTTGCAGACAAAAATAAAGATAGGAACAGCCTCAGATCAACTCAGCTTGGAGGGAGGTGAGTAATTCCTAAAATCAATTGGAAGCTACCCTAGACATCCAAGCGACGCTAGAGGCAGCCCTAATCTGGCTTCTTTTTCTCCTCTGCTCAAAGCCCCAGACTGGGTCCCTCATTTACCTAGTCTCTCTTCCAGTAGGTTCTTCCTCTGCATTGTCAGTGCCACTGCTTTCATACTGTACAGGGATGTCTGTCGCCAATGCCAAGGGCAGGAGGCTAAGGCCATCCAACCACTGGGTTTCTTCTTGTGCCATCTCAGCCCCAACGATGCCCAGGCAGTGCTGTAGCTCGGGTAGTGTCAACGGTCGTAGCCAGGTGGCCAACTCTTCTTCTGCTTTCTGCCCACCCCACCGGGCCTGTACAAAAGGACAGGCTGGGCCTGGGGGGCCATGATGGAACCTCTGCTTCTGTGGACAGCAGTCAGCATGGGAGGAACTCTCTAACAAAGAGGTATCTGGAGGAAAAGCATGTTCTATGGCATCTAGCAGGTCCAGCTGGAGCTGGGACTGGACCCAAGGTGCCCAGCGGTACAGCTGCTCCAGGAAGGGCAGCAAATCAAGGCGGCCGCAGAGCAGCCCACGATATGGAGGAAGCAGACCCAACACTGCATGCAGGTAGTGCCAAGCAGCAGGGCTGCCATCCTGTAGCACACCTGAGAATAGAGTTTGGAGCTCAGTAAGCAGGAGCTCCAGCACGGTGGGCTGCTCTGCCTCAATCACTGCCTTCAGGAACTGCTTCTGTTTCCTCTCACAGTTCCAGGGCTGCCCTTCTTCCTCAGGCACCCATATGGAATGTGAAGACTTAAGAGGATCAGGTGATCCCTCTTCAGGAGATGGGCCTACCCTCTTTTCCTCCGGGACCAAGAGGAGCTGGACATTCAATTGTTGTCGAATTGACCTAGCCCACTCTTCAGGCTCTGACTGCCAGTTCCATGCTCCTGGCTTCTGGGCCTCACCTGCTTGCAAGAAAGGGGCCCTCAAGTTCTGGGCAGGGAATGGTCGGGATCAGTGGGATTGGGGGGGTAAAGGAGAGGTAGGGACCTAGGACAGGGAAATGGGTGGAGCTGCAATGCAGAGCCAGACCAGCAGAGGGCCTTTCCTGAGACCCTCAAGCCCTCACTACAATATCCCCCAAGGACTCGGGTGAAGAAGCTGGCTCAGCACAGGAGGCGGGACCCTCCCAACACAAAGGTCCTTCCCACCTCCCAGTACCCTGTCCCCTCACCTGACGGAAGGGGTATAGGAGGCAAGGGAAGGGAAGAAAACCGGAACTGCTGATGAGGTATCATTGTCGAGCGCCTGTTGCATTAGTGGATGAACTTAGATTTGGGGGCTAGGCACAGGTCCACCCTAATTTCAGCCACCCACCCATACGGAGATAGGTACACTTAGGTGTAATCACCTGAAGAGATAAGCTCACACACACACTCACACGGGGCTCACTCCAAGAACCTCGGTTACAGCAAGGAACCGTCACTCGAAGTGGCTGAACAAAAGAAGCAGGTCATCACTTAGAGGCCGCAAAGCCCCAGTCCCACGACGTTTATCCGCACACGGGCTAAGGATGTCGTGGCACAGCGCTCGGGATAGGGGCGAGGAGGGCAGGGAGTGAAAGGGTCAAAGGAGCGGTCTGGGGGTGGGAAATCTTCCTAGGATTTCATGGAAGTGGGTGGGAGGAAGCCTCCCTGGGAGTAAGGAACCAAAGTGGGGCGAAGGGAAGCCAAGGAGTCACCCGCACCTCCTTGCCCTTCCAGCTGTTAGAACCGTTACAAGATCCGGGAAGGCGGGTGTCTTGGGTGGGATCGCCAGGGGTAGCCAGAGAGGGGAGGGGCACAGGGGGCAGGGCCAGAGGTGGGAGGGGCGGGGCCCAGAGGTCCTGGGACTGCCCGCAGGTCTGGGGCAATGAAACCGGTAGGGTACTTAGCTGGGTCTGAAATAACAGTGACACGGTTGAGCTGGGAGAGTAGCAATCCTGAGAGTGTCGTGAGGAGGTGTAATCCTTGTGCCTGTTTATCCATTCATTGAATATCTAAGCTAACACCAAGCACCCCCAAACTATGCCTTTTGGATCCACTTCACCCTCTCTATAACACATATACATATCCACTACTTGTTCCCCTCCACCACCACTACCACCACCACCCTCCCCCCTCCAAAAAAAGCAACCCTGAATGAAACGAAATCTCTGATCTCATGAATGGATCTAAAACTCAGGGGTTGAGGGGTAGGGCTGAATGATTTTTAAAAAATAGAAATTCAGCATATGATAAAGTCTCCACCTCGCCTCTGAAATTCAGATAAGTATATACAACTGATTACTCAATAAATGTCTCCACTTGGATATCTGATAAGAATCTCAAACTTCGCATGTCCCAAACCATACTTTTTGACTCCCCTCTTTCTGCCTGCTTCCCTCCCTCCCTCCTTCATTCCCTCTTTCCTATATTCCATATCTGATCCTTCAATGAATCCTATTGTCTGTACCTTCAAAATATATCCAGAATCCAATCACTTTTCACTCCCTTAAGTTTTACTACCTGAGTCTAAGCCACTATCATCTTTCACCCAGATTATTCAACCTTTAACTGGTCTCCCTAGCTTCTACCCTTGCCCCTACAGCCTATTCTTTTCAGAGAAACCAGTGACCATTTTCAAATATAGTCAGATCCTGTCTCTCCTCTGTTCAAAACTCACTAATGCCTTATCATCTCACTTAGGTAAAAGCCAAAGTCCTATAATGGCTTCTGATCACCTGTCTGCTAATTCTGGCATTCTCTACTACTCTCTCTCTCTCTCTCTCTCTCTCTCTCTCTCTCTCTCTCTCTCTTGTATTCATGCTACTCCTGGAACACCTGGATCACACCAAGCATGCTGTCACCTTAGCCTATGTACATGCTGTTCTCATTCCTTGTGTATCGAGAAGATCCACAATTTTTTCTATTGCTGCATAACAAAATATCACAAATTTAGCAGCTTAAAAGTAACACATTTTGTAGCTCACAGTTATGTAAATCAGATTTCCAGCATGGCTTAGCTGTGTTTTCTGCTTAGGTTATCATAAGGCTGAAATCAAGGTATTGCTGGACTGAGTTCTCCTCTAGAGACTCTGGTGGAAAATCTACTTCTGAACTCATTGTTCTTAATGGCAGGATTCAGTTTCTTGTGGTGGTATGGCTGAGGTTCCTGTTTTCTTCCTGGCCATCAGCCAGGGGCTGGTCTCAGCTGACAGCCTTTCTTGAGTGAAGGTAACCTCTTGTCCATGTCTTAATTTGGCCACTTTCATTTCCTTAGAATTGTAAACTTATAACTTATTAAATTTCCCTTTTTAAAAGCCATTCCAGTTCTGGTATATTGCATTCCAGCAGCTTGCAAACTAACACAAGGGTACATAATAGTTTCAAACCAGCACAGGGGGGATAAGAATATGGGATGTTTTGTATGTTCTTTTTCTTTTTCTTTTTTATTTGTCATAGTGAAAATGTTCTAAAATTGATTGTGGTGTTGAATGCACAGCTATATCATGATTCTGTTAACTACTGATTGTAGTTTGGATGGTTTATATAGTGTATGAATATAGCTCAATAAAATTCCATTAAAATTTTTTTGCCTACCACACTTAAGCTGTAACACCAAAAAGACCCCAGAATATAATGGTTTAAAAATTATAGACATTTATTTTTTTCTCTCACTTAACTGTTCAAGCATAATATGCTAAAGTCCTATTAATGATAGCTAGGGTTAATATGGTAGACTTTTTGGTAGTTTGGCCATCTACAAGGATGTAGTCCTTGTCTACAGGGTTCATCACCATGTCTGCTGGGGCCCATCCCAATTAGCAGGATGGGGGAAAGAGACAAGAGAAGGCATCCCCTTCCTTTTAAGGACACAATCTGGCAATTGTACACATCACTTGGTCACATGGCCACACCTAGCCAATAGAAAGGCAGCAAAATCCAATCTTTACTTTCAGTGGCCATTTGCCCAGATAAAATCCAAGGGTTCTATTTAGTAAAGGAAGAAGAGGACAATGGATACTGAGGGACAACTAACAGCTTCTTCAAGATGTCCACAAGGCTTACTCCCTCACTTCAAGTATCTGCTGAAATATCATTTTATTGCATTCTTTCCTGACCACTTTCCCACCCTCTTTACCTTCTTTATGCTGTATTATTTTCCTCCATAGCACTTATTACCATCTCACATATATACTCATTTATTTGCTTTTTGTCTATTTCCCCTGACTAGAAATATAAGTCCCATGAGGGCAGTGATTCTGATCACTCTCTGCTCTAACCCCAGTCCCTAGTGTTACACAACCATGTGATTTCACAAAAAATATTTGTGAAACAAATGGACAAATGTATTGTATCTTCATTAGTAATTTAAAAAATAGACTCTGGAGTCAGACTGCCTGGATGGGAATTCCAATGAGATATTTTACCTCCATTTCCTTCTTTTTGTAAAATAAAGATAATAATAGTGTCTACCTTATAGGGTTGTGGTATGGATTACATGAGTTAATGTATGTAAACTGTTTAGATTAGGCTAGGTGGATAATAAGTGCTTGATCTAATTGATATGTTAGCTATTTTTTGTTGTTGTTCACAGCACTCTGTCAATTTCTGTTGGTGTAAGGGTGAACAGGACATAATAGGGTACTAGAAGGACACTAATAGGACAAAGGCAACCTTTTCTGGAAAGGACAGACGAGAGTCATAGTCACAAAAAGTCTTAAAGGATATATAGAAGTTTTCCAGGCAGTCAAAGACAGAAGGGAATTCTGTTCAGTAATCTCTACTGAACCATCAGAACTGCCTAAAAGTCTAATTATGTTTCTTTTGTCACTTTACTCTTCCTCTCTGTGCAACGACAATTTCAAACCTTCCACATTCTCTCATCTTCCATTTTCTCTGTTTCACTCTCAGATGTTGATTTCATCTCCTTTCTTAAAGATTTTAATTGCTATTTTAAAGCTCCCAATACCAAATTAAAAAAAAAAAAACTTACATCCCTTCTCCTCTCTTAAGCCAAACTCTATACATTTGCTCTGGAACCATTCCCTCCTGCCTTCATTCATTCAACAAATATTTATTGAACATCAAGTATGCGTCAGTCACTCTTTTAACTGTTTGGTTACATCAGTATACAAAACATTGACAAAAATTTCTGCTTTATGGAGCTTACATTTTAGTCAGTGAGATAGATAATAAACAATAAACAAAATGAATAAAAGATATAGTATGTGCCAAGTGATAAGTGCTATGTAAAAGAACATAATAAAGGATCAGAAATGTCTGTAGGGGCACAGTTGCAATTTTAAATAGAATAATTCAAGTAGACCCTAACAAAAGGTGACATCTGAGCAAAGAAATGAGGGAAAGAAGTGCCGTTTCCCATTTTTTGTCCTAGTTAATTCTAATTTGGATCTCAGGTTAAAGACCACTTCCTCAGGGGAGTCCTCTATCACATAGACAGGTTGAGTTTGCACTATTATACATTCCCATTACAATTTACATTTTTTCTTCATAACACTCATTGATTGGGATGTTTTCTGATGATTTCTTCTGCATCGGCCTTCACATATCTACCTTAGGTTCCAAGATAGCAAGAATTGCATGTCTTATTCACCTCTGTATCTGCATGGCTTAATACAGTATTGGTAAAAGCCATCACTTAAATATTTGGGAAATGTGTGAATAGATGGATGAATGGGGGGTATACCAAGAAAAGGGAAAACAGTCCAGAATCAGCATGATATGTCCAAGTACTACAAGTAAATTGGTGCTTCTATAATCAAAGAAAAGAGAATCAAAACCTGAGGAAAGGAAACTAAAAATGAGACCAGAGAGGTTGGCTGGGGACTTGATTAGAGAAAACCTTATTTGTTATGCTGAGGGGTCTGAATATTATGTAAGGCATTAAGTAGTACCACGAGTACCATGATTAAGTTTATATTTTATAAGAATCACTTTTGGCTAGTGTGGTAGTTAGATTCAGTTGTCAACTTGGCCAGGTGAGGGCACCTAGTTTTGTTGCTGCAAACATGAGCCAATGGTACGTGAACCTCATCTGTTGCTAATTACATCTGCAGTCGGTTAGGAGGCAGGCCTGTTGCAATGAATGACATTTGACTTAATTGGCTGGTGCTTAAATGAGAGAACACAATATAGCACAGCCCAAGCAGCTTGGCATTCCTCATCTCAGCACTCGCAGCTCAGCCCAGGCCTTTGGAGATGCAGTAAGAATTCACCCCGGGGAAAGTTGTTGAAACCCAGGGGCTTGGAGAGAAGGCCGGCAGAAACCATCCTGTGCCTTCCCACGTAAGAAACAATCCCAGTGGAAAGTTAGCTGCCTTTCCTCTGAAGAACTAACAAAATAAATCCCCTTTTATTAAAAGCCAATCCATTTCTGGTGTGTTGCATTCCAGCAGCTAGCAAACTAGAACAGCTAGCATGGAAAATGGATTGGTGTGTATCTCCCAATAGCCACTCTCTTCTTCCTTAGTAACAGAATCCCCAATTTTTAGATGGGAAAATGGCTGGTAAAAGTAAAGATTACATTTTCTGTATTAATTAGGGTTCTCTAGAGAAAGAGAATCAACAGGGAATGCAAATATAAATTTTATAAAAGTGTCTTACATGACTGTGGGAACACAGAGTCCAAAATTCGCAGGGCAGGCTGTGAAGCCAACGATTCTGATGGAAGTCTGGATGAACTCCACAAGAGAGGCTCACCAGCCCAAGCAAGAAGAAAACCTGTCTCTTCTGAATCCTCCCTAAAAGGCTCCCAGTGATTAGATTAAGGATCATCATTGCAGAAGACACTCCCTTTGGCTGATTACAAATGGTATCAGCTGTGGATGCAGCTGATGTGCTCATGATCTAATTCTATGAAATGTCCTCAATGCAACAGACAGACCAGCACTTGCCCAACCAGACAAACAGGTATCACCACTTGGCCAAGTTGACACATGAACCTGACCATGACAGTCCACCCCTTGTCAACCTGGCAGTTATATATGTCACCTTAAGCCATACCTAATTTCTAAATGTAAACATTAAAACACACATTTTTTTCTTTCACCTAACAATACTTGCATACAAATGTTCTGCATATAACTGGAAATACATTAACTCTCTCCAGAATAGGGTACAAGTCCTTGGGTAATATTCATTCTTAAACTTGATATCTTACAACTTAAATAGTACAACAGGAACAAAACAGCATCATAGTCCTAGGTTCTGTAACTGATCATATGGTCATAGTTCATATTTATTGCGACCTTCTTTCACTACCCATTCCATGTTCTCTTTACCCTCAGCAAGCACTTCAGCTGGCTGTGGTTCTTTGCCTGGTGGGGTGACCCAAACCTTCATTCCTGAAGTTTCAGACCCGCTGGTAGTCCTGCCTGGATTGGGCTGTTGCAGTGTTCCATTGATTTTTAATCACAGGGCATGGTAGTACTAAAAGACGCCCTAGGGGATCTCCTATATTCCAGGAAAATTCTTCTTTACCTCCATTGTGTAGTTGCAGTCCTATTTTCCCCTGATAGTCAGGGTCAATCACCCCAGACAATAATGAAATCCCCTTCTTGGCTTGTTGATCCAGGGGCATGAGTAGCCCAAAGTGACCAGGTGGCAGTCTTAGATTCCAGTTCAATGGAATTATCATTGTTTCTCCTGGTGAAAGCACTCCCCCTTTTGGAACTAAAACCTGAAGACCAACACAAATGGACATTTGCACACCAATGTTTATAGCAGCATTATTTACAATTGCAAAGAGATGGAAACAGCCAAAATGTCTATCAACAGAAGAGTGGCTAAACAAACTGTGGCATATACATACGATGGAATATTATGCAGCTGTAAGACAGAATAAAGTTATGAAGTACGTAACAACATGGATGGACCTTAAGGACATTATGCTGAGTGAGATTAGCCAGAAACAAAAGGACAAATCCGTATGGTCTCCCTGATATGAACTGACATTAGTGAATAAACTTAGAGAATTTCATTGGTAACAAAGACCATCTGGAGATAGAAATAGGGTAAGATATCGGGTAATTGGAGCTGAAGGGATACAGATTGTGCAACAGGACTGAATATAAAAACTCAGAAATGGACAGCACAATACTACCTAACTGCAATACAATTATGTTAAATACTAAATGAAGATGAATGTGAGAATGATAGAGGGAGGAGGGCTGGGGGCACAAATGAAATCAGAAAGAAAGATAGACGATAAAGATTGAGATGGTATAATCTAGGAATGCCTAGAGTCTATAATGATAGTGACTTAATGTAAAAATTTTAAAAATGTTTTTGCATGAGGAAGAACAACGGAATGTCATTACTGCAGGATGCTGAAAATAGATGATAATTAATATTTTAAAATTTTAACTTACGTGTGAGACTAAGGCAAAAAATGTTTATTTGGTACAAAATTTATATTTTGACTAGTGTATTTCCTAATATAACTTATGTAGACAGATTAATTCCATAAGTACATGGAACCTTGAGTAGAACATGAGATTTTGTTGGTTTGTCCAGAGTGATGCCCCAATAAATTCCAGAGTGATTTGAACAGTGAATAAAAAAGTATTTGTAAAGTCCCCTTCAGGGAATAGTGAGAAAGCGGGAAAATTCAACTTCCCCAAGTTGAATTCTTGATATTCTCACAAGCAGTCTGGACAACCAGAGCTATAGGCTGAGCCCCCAATCTTGGGGGTTGTTTATAAGAAACTTAACACCACAAAGGATAGGTCAAGCCTACTGAAAATTAGGCCTAAGAGTCACCCCCAAGAGAGCCTCTTTTGTTGCTCAGATGTGGCCTCTGTCTCCAGCCAACACAACAAGCAAACTATACACCCTCCCCCTGTATACGTGGGACATGATTCTCAGGGGTGTGGACCTTCCTGGCAACGTGGGACAGAAATCCTAGAAAGAGCTGAGACTCAGCATCAAGGGATTGAGAAACCTTCTCGACCAAAATGGGGAAGAGTGAAATGAGACAAAATAAAGTGTCAATGGCTGAGAGATTCCAAACAGAGTCAAGAAGTTATCCTGGAGGTTATTCTTACACATTAAATAGATATCACCTTGTTATTCAAGATGTAATGGAGAGGCTGGAGGGAACTGCCTGAAAACGTAGAGCTGTGTTCCAGTAGCCATGTTTCTTGATGATGATTGAATAATGATATAGCTTTCACAATGTGACTGTGTGATTGTGAAAACCTTGTGTCTGATGCTCCTTTTATCTACCTTGTCAACAGATGAGTAGAACATATGGAATAAAAATAAATAATAGGGGGAACAAATGTTAAAATAAATTTAGATTGAAATGCTAGCAATCAATGAATGGGAAGGGTAAGGGGTATGGTATGTATGTATTTTTTTGTTTTCTTTTTATTTCTTTTTCTGAATAGATGCAAATGTTCCAAGAAATGATCATGATGATGAATATGCAACTAAGTGATGATATTGTGAATTACTGATTATATATGTAAAACAGAATGATCAAAATTTAAGAATGTTTGCATTTGTTTGGTGTTTATTGGCATTTAAAAAAAAATTAAATTAATTAATTAATTTTTAAAAAAAGCCTGTAGACCAGCAGAGCTCAGAGTCGCAGGGACAGGAAGCAAAAGTTTTCATAGTGGATCACTAGGGGTAATAGTGAGTGGTACCACTCCCATTTCCACCCCTGGTTCCTGGACCCATGGATCCTGGCTATGGGAGAAACAGCACCATACAGCAGACGGTGATTCAGAGCATTTACAGCTTCCTGGAGAACATTACCCCAGCCTTTCAAGGTATTGCCACATAGTTGGCACCGTAATTGAGTTTTCAAAAGGCCATTCCACCATTCTATCAATCCAGCTGCTTCTGGATGATGGGGAACATGGTAAGACTAGAGAATTCAATGAGCACGTGCACATTCCCACACTTCATTTGCTGTGAAGTATATTCTTTGATCAGAAGCAATGCTATGTGGAACACCATGACAATGGATAAGGCATTCGGTAAGCCCATGGATGGTAGTTTTGGCAGGCAGGGAAAGCAAACCTATACTCAGAGTATGTGTCTATTCCAGTCAGAACAAATCACTGCCCCTTCCATGAAGGGAGTGGTCCAATGTAATCAACATGCCACCATGTAGCTGGCTGGTCACTTCGGGGAATGGTGCCATATTGGGGGCTGAGTGTGTGTCTCTGCTGTTGGCAGACTGGGCACTCAGCAGTGGCTGTAGCCAAGTCAGCCTTGGTGAGTGGAAGTCCATGTTGCTGAGCCCATGCAAAACCTCCATCCCAACCACCACGACCACTTTGTTCATGAGCCCATTGGGCAATGACAGGAGTTGATGGGGAAAGAAGCTGACTGGTATCCACAGAACGGGTCATCTTATCCACTTGATTATTAAAACCTTCCTCTGCTGAAGTCACCCTCTAGTGTGCATTCACATGGGACACAAATATGTTCATGTTTTTAGCCCACTCAGAAAGGTCTATCCACATATGTCTTCCCCAGACCTCTTTGTCACCAAATTTCCAATTATGCCTTTCCAAGTCTCTGACTATCCAGCCAAACCATTAGCAACAGGCCATGAGTCAGTATACAATGCACCTCTGGCCAGTTTTCCTTCCAAGGAAAATGAACAACCAGATGCACTGCTCAAAGTTCTGCCCACTGGGAGGATTTCCCCTCACCACTGTCCTTCAAGGACACCCCAGAAAAGGGTTGTAGTGCTGTAGCTGTCCACTTTTGGGTGGTACCTACATATTGTGCTGAACCATCTGTAAACCAGGCCCGAGGTTTCTCTTCCTCAGTCAAGTCATTGTAAGGAACTCCCCAAGAGACCATAGCTCTGGTCTGGGAAAGAAAAGGTAATGTGGCAGAAGTGGAGACATTGGGCATTTGGGCCACTTCTTCATGTAACTTACTTGTGCCTTCAGGACCTGCTCTGGCCTATCTCGTATATACCATTTCCATTTTACAATAGAGTGCTGCTGCGCATGCCCAACTTTATGGCTTGGTAGGTCAGACAATACCCAGTTCATGATAGACAACTCAGGTCTCATGGTAACTTGGTGGCCCATGGTTAAGCGTTCAGTCTCTACTAAGGCCCAGTAGCAGGCCAAAAGCTGTTTCTTAAAAGGAGAGTAGTTATCTGAAGCAGATGGTAAGGCTTTGCTCCAAAATCCTAAGGGTCTGTGTTGTGATTCTCCTATAGGGACCTGCCAAAGGCTCTAGACAGTATCTCTATTTGCCACTGACATTTCCAGAACCATTTGATCTGCTGGGCCATATGGCCCAAGTGGCAGAGAAGCTTGTACAGCAGCCTGGACCTGTCGCAGAGCCTCCTCCTGTTCAGGTCCCCACTCAAAATTAGCAGCTTTTCTGGTCACTCAATAAATGGGCTGAAGTAGTACACTCAAATGAGGAATATGCTGTTGCCTAAATCCAAAGAGACCAACTAGGTGTTGTGCCTCTTTTTTGATCGTAGGAGGGGCCACATGCAGCAACTTATCCTTCACCTTAGAAGGGATATCTCAACATGCCCCACACCACTGGACACCTAGAAATTTCACTGAGGTAGAAGGCCCCTGTATTTTTTTGGATTTATCTCCCATCCTCTGACACACAAATGCCTGACCAGTAAGTCTAAAGTAGTTGCTACTTCTTGCTCATAGGTCCAATCAACATGATATCATCAATATAATGGACCAGTGTGATGTCTTGTGGGAGGGAGAAATGTTCAAGGTCCCTGCAGACAAGACTATGACATAGGGCTGGAGAGTTGATATACCCCTGAGGTAGGACAGTGAAAATATATTGCTGATCTTGCCAGCTGAAAGCAAACTGTTTCTGGTGGTCCTTACTAATAGGTATCGAGAAATAGCATTTGTCAGATCAATAGCTGCATACCGGGTACCAGGGGATGTATTGATTTGCTCATGCAATGATACCACATCTGGAGCAGCAGCTGCAGTTCAAGTTACCACCTGGTTGAGCTTATGATAATCCACTGTCATCCTCCAAGACCCATGTGTTTTCTGCACAGGCCAAATAGGAGAGTTGAATGGAGACGTGGTGGGAATCACCACCCCTGCATCCTTCAAGTCCTTAAGAGTGGCAGTAATCTCTGCAATCCCTCCAGGAATCCGGTATTACTTCTGATTTACTATTTTGCTAGGTAGGAGCAGTTCTAGTGGCTTCCACTTGGCCTTTCCCACCATTAATAGCCCTCACTGCACGAGTTAGAGAGCCAATGTGGGGATTCTGCCAGTTGCTCAGTATGTCTGTACCAATTTTACATTCTGGAACTGGGAAAATAACTACAGAATGGGTCTGGGGGCCCACTGGACCCACTAAGCTAAAACTCCATTGATTACCTGGCCTCCATAAGCCCCCACTCTGGTGGATCAGAGTGACGTTTTGGGTCCCCTGGAATTAATGTCACTTCTGAACCAGTGTCTAATAATCCCCAAAATATCTGATCATTTCCTTTTCCCCAGTGCACAATTACCCTGGTAAAAGGCCATCAGTCTCCTTAGGGAAGGCTAGGAGGAAGATTAACAGTATAAATTTGTGGCAATGTAACAGGGTTCTCCCCCAAAGGGACCTGGCCTCCCCTTCATTCAAGGGGCTTTGGGTCAGTAAATTGTCTCAAGTCTGGAAATTGATTAAGGGGCTGAGACTTTGTGTTTTTGTAATTCAGGTTAGACTTCTGTTCACTTGACCTAGAACTCTTTTGTTTATACATTTCAAACAAGAATTTAGTAGACTGCCCTTCTGTTGTATTTCTAGGTACCCTATGATTTACCAGCCAATGCCACAAATCTCTGTGTGTCATATAATTTTGACTCCTTCTTTGAGTTTGCTGTCTATTATAATAGCCACATCTTCCCTGTCTGGCGATTAAGTGCTGCCACCTGGCTTCTGCCAGCTCGGGAGCCCATCATCCCCATAGTATTTAAGGACTCCAGCTCAGTGACAGCAGTTCCCAGTAAAAACTGACCTACAAGGTAGGGCAACTACAGAGCTCTTCAGGGATGGTGCTAGTCTCACAAATTTATTTCTCACTGTTCTAGTAAAAGGTGCATCCTCCAGACATTCCTGGGGTGTAAGAGGAGGCCTTGCATGATAAATCCACTCCAACATTCCAATCTCTCTAAGCCTTTGGATCCCCTCATCTACATTACACCAGGGCAGTTCTGGCATTTCAACCTCAGGTAATGTCGGCCACCTTTTGATCCATGTTTCAATCAACCATCCAAGCAAACTTTTAATACCTTTTCTAGCCCCTTGAGCTATAACATTGAATGCAAAATCTCTGCTTAGTGGGTCCATATCAATAAATTCAGTCTAATCCAGCCTTATATTCCTCCCACCATTATCCCACACACTTAAAATCCATTGCCACACATACTTCCTTGATTTCTGTTTATATAAATTGGAAAACTCACACAGTTCATTTGGAGTATAATGTTCCTCCTCATATGTGATACTTTGTACCTCTTTAGGGGCCTGTTGGGACTTTAGTCTAGTTATAGGTCTAGAAGAAATGAGGGGTGATGGGGGTGGGTCATGAAAATAATTAGAAATATCTTCCAAGCCATTTGCTTCAGGGCTTTCATTTGCAGTTTCATTTGGTGAAACAAGATTAATCACTGTAGGGCTAATTCCTTCAGGAGGAGGGTGGCCAACTCCTCAAGGCAGGCTGGAGGTGGGGTGGCTATGTCCTCAGGGCAGACTATTACAGGGTTATCTAGAGAAAACTCAGCATGACCTAGGATTTCAACCTCACCCCTGACATCATTACCAATCCATATGTCACCATCCTATTTTTCAGGGTCCCACTCTTTTCCAATCAATGCCCTCACTTTAATGGCAGACACCATGCAACACTGAGATTTCAGTTTACGTTGTAAAGTTGCTACTCTAACAATAAGATTCTGAGTCTGATTTTCAGAGATCTCAAGTCTATGGCTGCAGGAAATAAGATTTTCCTTCAGGAGACTCATAGAAACTTCTACATCTGTCAGATGGCGCTTAACCATCTGGTTTGAAACCTTAAGCCCATCCCTTCACTCCTTAATGTAGCCAGTGTATCTAACAACAACCAGCCAACATCTCTATACCTCTTATTTCCACAAAACTCTGTAAAGATGTCAAAAACATTATCCCCCAGAGGTTGGTTTCATACAAACAAAGCATTAGGAGAATCAAATGGTGATGTTTTGACTATCTCTTTTGCCAACTCACTCCATGGTTTGGGAGTGTCATTCTGATTATGGGAATCAGAGTCCTTAGTGCCTTTGAGTCCAGTCAGAGAAAACCATTCATAAAAACCCATCTTTAAGATTCTGTTTCTTAAGAACTATTCCTGGTACCAAGATGCATTAGTTAGGGTTCCCTAGAGAAACAGAATCAACAGGGAACACTTGCAAATATAAAATTTATAAAAGTGCCTCACGTGACCATGGGAACGTAGAATCCAAAATCCACAAGGTAGGCTGTGAAGCCGATGAGTCTGATGGAGGGTCTGGATGAACTCCACAGGAGAGGCTCGCCAGCTGAAGCAGGAAGAGAGTCTGTCTCTTCTGAATCCTCCTTAAAAGGCTTCCAGTGATTAGATTGAGCATCATCACTGCAGAAGACACTCCCCTTGGCTGATTACAAGTGGAATCAGCTGTGGATGCAGCTAACATGATCATGATCCAAATCTATGTAATGTCCTCATTGCAAAAGACAGGCCAGCACTTGCCCAACCAGACAAACAGGTACCACCACTTGGCCAGGTTGACACATGAACCTGACCATGACATTTCCCAACCTCCCTTGTAACAAGATAACGCCACATGACAAATTTCTGATGTCATGTAATGTGATTCCCAGGATGTGTCTTTAAAGGGAGTGGACATGTCCCTTTACCACAACTATCTAACTCATTCTGTTACTTGGAATGTTGGTAAGATGATTAAAGCTCCATCTTGGGTCACAAGGATGAGGGTCATACTCTAAGACACAATAATCAGAAAGTTGCTAAGTAGACTGGTTCTCAGTTGACTACGGAGTTACCATATCAGTTTTTGTTTGTTTGTTTGTTTGTTTATTGCAAAAAATAGCTGTACTGGTTTGAATCTGTTGTCCTTTAATCCTTATTCAATATTGCTGGGTGGAAGCTTTTTGATTATTCATGGAGATGTGACCCACGCAATTGTTGGTAGTTACTTTTGATTAGATGGTTTCCATGGAGATGTGTCTCCACCCATTCAAAGTGGGGTTTGCTTATTGGAGCCCTTTAAGAAGGAGACATTTTGGAAAAAGCTTTAGAGTCCATGCAGCCAGAGACCTTTGGATATGAAGAAGGAGAATGCCCCAGGGGAACTTCATGAAACAAGAAGCCTGGAGAGAAAGCTAGCAAATATCCCCATGTTCACCATGTGCCTTTCCAGTTGAGAAAGAAACCCTGACATCATCAACCTTCCTAAACCAAAGCATCTTTCCCTGGATTCCTTAGATTGGACATTTTCATAGCTTTGCCTTAATTTGGACATTTTCACAGCCTTAGAACTGCAAACTTGCAACTTATTAAATTCCCCTTTTTAAAAGCCATTCTGTTTCTGGTATTTTGCATTCCAGAATCTTGCAAACTAGAACAGATTTTGGTACCGGAGAGGTGGGGTGCTGCTGTGGTTTGCAAATACCAAACATGTTGGAACAGCTTTTTAAATATATAAGGGGAAGATTCTGGAAGAGTTGTGAGGAACTTGATAGAGAATGCCTAGAATGCTTTGAAGAGATTATTGGTAGAAATGTGGACTCTAACGAGATCTCTGATGAGGTTTTAGATAGAAATGATGAACGTGTTGTTCCAAACTGGAAGCAAGGCATTCTTCGTAGATGGACAGCAGAGTTTGAGAGTGATGAACTTGGATATTTAGCAGAAGAAATTTCCAACCTACTGTGGAAAAATGCTGTCTGGCTGCTCCTTGAAGCTTATAGTAAAATGCGAGAGGAAAGAGAGGCAGATATTTGCAGAAGAAATTTCCAACTTACTGTGGAAAATGCTGTCTGGCTGCTCCTTGAAGCATATAGTAAAATGCAAGAGGAAAGAGATAAGCTGAGTGTTGTGGGGTGCACCAAAAGAGAGACCACACAATTCAAAACTGCAAGCCAATTTGAAGTCTTTATTAGCCAGCCGGTGACTGCCTCAGAAACCTCCAAGAAGGAAGATTTAGAGAGCAGCCCCCAGAGGTTTTCAAGGTGAGCTTATAAAGGCTAAAATCATGTTGTGGTTTGCAGTTTCTAGCCAGCAAGTGTAATCATAGAAGCAGAAAAATGCCATTAGCTGTTGCTGAAACACATCCCATTCACCCAGTTCCCTAATATTGGTTATTGTTTAACTCTTGGGGACTTTCCCTGTTCAGGCCTGATTTATTGTTCCTGGTCATCCACACTGAGAACTGAACTCTTGGCTACAAAGAAATGAGAAACTGATGTTCTGGAAAATTCTGGGCTCCAGGAAGAAGACCCCAGAGAATAATGTCCCATACGAGGATTTAACCAAATGTGGAACCAGTCAGCCATTTTAGAAAAAGCCAGGATTGGAGATGGAGTTTTCCAGGAAGGATCTGTGGAAACTCCTTCTGATGGGCATGATCCTTGCCTACTACATAAAAAGCCAACAAGAGTGTTGTGGGATCTCTGTAAACAGAACCACTGCCAGTCTGGACGAAAAGGCTCAGAAAAGGGATAAAGTGAAGGTAAAATGTCTTCAGAGGCAGAAGCATGGAGGCTGAGGTTCAAAGTCAAGAACCTCTGGCAGGAGAGCAGGCTCACTCAAGTACTTGGAGAGGGTGAGTTTGCCCTCAAGGCAGAGGGTGGGCCTTCCTCCTAATTGCAGTGGAAGAGTTGTGCCGCCTCAGGCCTTGGAGAGGGTGGAGCATATTCCTTGGAGATTGGGGAAAGCCTGGCTCAACCACATGGAGGAGTTGAGCATATACCTTAGAAATGGCACAGAGCTCAGGTATGGCCCTGATGCTTGGAGAGGGTGGAGCCAAGAAAAAGATGGTTTCCCCAATGTCCCCCAAGGCTGCATTCAGAGAGAGGCAGGCCTCTGTGTAGGCCCTTGGAAAGAGTGGGACTGCCGCTTTCTAAAGCCCTGAAGATAAATGACTCTCAGACTTTGAAATGTAATGGATTTCGAAACTCCTTGGGTCTGATGACCCCTGGGTTCCTTCCAATTTCTCCTTATGGAGAATTACCCTATCAAAATTGGATATTTTCTCATGACTGTTCCTCCTTTGCATGTTGGCAGCAAATAACTTTTTCTGAGCTTTACAGGTCCAGAGCCAGAGAAGAATTTTGCCTTAGGACAGACCATGACTGTAATTAATTTTGATGAGATTTTGTACTGCTTATGCCTTTGTATCTTATTTGTATTGTTACTGAAATGGTTTCTGATGTTGTGATGGAATTAATATATTTTGCATTTGGAAAGAACATGTTTTGGGGGGTCCAAATGTGCCAATTTGAATCTGTTGTGTACCCCAGAAAAGCCATTTCCTTTAATCCTCATTCAGTATTTCCCCTTTTTAAAAAGCTGTTCTGTTTCTGGTTTATTGCATTCTAGCAGTTTGCAAACTAGAACATATATACAAAAAAGCAACATATTTCAAAGCACACCACAAAAATGACTTCTAGAACAGATTTCAGAGTTTGGTATGGGTTACAGTTCCACAATTTTAGGTTTTTCCTTCTAGCTGTGCCAAGACACTTGGGACTAAAAGAAAAATCAATCAGCAGTCACAGTCATTTGTTAAATCCTATCTTCTCTGTTATAACTCCACCTTCTCCTTTGATCTTTCTCCCAATCTTTAGGGGTATTTGAACTATGCCCATCCTAACTTTTACATGTTGGAAAGGGCTGTCGATAATATGGGGTAGGGGGATGGAAGTAGTTGGTGTTCTGGATTAAGGTGGGGAAAATGGCAATTGTGAGAAAGGAAAGGGTTCAAGGAATATTTAAGCAGAATTACAGGTCTCAGAAATAGAGTAAAAATTCGAATGACAGAGAATGACTTGATTCAGTTGAGGGCTTTCAGGGTCTGACTGATATGTGAATATTAAGGGTAGAAGATATCATCCAGTGAGATTTTGGATGAAAAGCACATATACATAATTGGCAAAAGGTCAAAGGCTAAATTTGCAGGTTCACTTTTGTCTCTTTCGATAAAAAGACTTTCTCTTCTTATGCTAATAGATTGAGCTGGGAGGAGACTGAAATACATTCATTCAACAAATAGTTATAAAGCACATATTATGTGCCAGGCAAAGACACAAGGATGGTAGGCAACACAGACAAGAATTTGCCCTCATGAGGTATAACAACTACAAAATATAAGAAGGACAAGTACCAAAAGCATGGTGAATTATGAGAGAGGAGTCTGGGAAAATTTCATTGCAGAAACAGTATTTGAACTAAGAGCTCAAGAATGAGTAGACATTAAGTAGTTAAAGTAAGGAGGAAAACATTTCAAGCCAGAGGACAGAAGGTGCAAAGGCCCTGTGATGAAATAGTACATGGCAAGTTGGAGGAATTAAAAGGGGCCAGTATGATTAAAGCAGAGAGGAAAGAAAAGAATGATGTGTGATTAATTTCAATTCAATTCAACAAGTAGTATTGGTACTCCACAATTTGAGAGCCAAAGATAGGATAAAGCTGGTGGTAGACAGGGCTCGGATCCTGTAGGGCCTTATAGCTCATGTTTAGAATGTTGAATTGGGGGGGGGGGTTCTAAAATTTTATGGTGGCAACATATATAAAACTTACTATTTTAAATATTTATAAGTGTACAATTCAGTGGCATTAATTACATTCATGTTATGCAAACATCACCATCATCCATTACAAAAAAACTTTCATCATCCCAAAGAGAAATTCTGTACCCATTGAGCAATAACTTCCCATTTCCCTCTTTTCCTTGGTGCTGATAACCTCTCATCTACTTTCTGTCTCTATGATTTAGCTTATTCTAGATGTTTCATTCAAGTGTAATCATACAATATTCGTTCTTTTGTGTCTGGCTTATTTTTCTTAGCATAATGTTCAAGGTTCATCCAACTTGTAGCATGTATCAAAATGTCATTCCTTTTTATAGCTGAATAGTATTCCATTGCAAATATATACCATCCTTGGTTTATCCATTCATCTGTTCTTTCCACTTTTTGGCTATTATGAATAATGTTACTATGAACATTGGTATACTAACACCTGTTTGAATCCCTGTTTTCTATTTGTTGTTGTTGTTGTTATATACCTAGGAGTGGGATTGCTGGGTCATATGGTAATTAGATGCTTGACTTTTTTGAGAAATTGTTAAATTTTCTTCTACAGTAGTTTCATTTTTCCATTTCCACCAGCAACGCATGCAGTTTCCACTTTCTTCATATCCATGCCAACACTTATCTTCTGTTTTTTGTTGTTGTTGCTTGTTTTGTTTTTAGCAATAGTCATCCTAGTGGGTGTGAAGTGGTATTTCATAGTGGTTTTGATTTGAAGTATCTAATGGCTAGATGTTGAACATCTTCTCATATGCATATAATCCATTTGAATATCTTCTTTGGCAAAATACCTATTCAAGTCCTTTGCCCATTTTTAAATTGGGTTACTTGTCCTTTTGTTGTTGAGTATTAGAAGTTCTTTTATATTCTGGACATTAAACACTTATCAGATATATGATTTGCAACTGTTTTCTTCCACCATTCCATAGGTTGTGTTTTTTTATAGGCAGTTTTATTGAGATATAACCACACACCATACACTCCATCCAAGGTGTACAATCAGTGGCTCTCAGTATATCGCAGTTGCGTGTTCATCATGACAATCACTTTTAGAACATTTTCATTACTCCAAAAATAAAAACTCCATGAACCTTATCCCCCCCGCATATTGATATTTATCACTGGTGTTTTATCTTTGTTACAATTGGTGAAGGAATATTAAAATACTACTGTTTACTATATATAGTTCATAGTTTGCATTAGGTGTATTTTTTCCCATATACCACCCTCTCATTAACACCTTGTAATAGTGATGTACATTTGTTATAGTTCATGAAAGAACATTCTTGTCTTTGTACTATTAACCAGTCATCATCCACAACAGGGCTCCCTGTGCTACACAGTTTCATGTTTTTTTCCTCTACCTTTACTTCTAGTGGCATACATGAATATAAACTTCCCCTTTCAACCACATTCATATGCATAATTCAGCACATTACACTCACAATAATGTGCTACCATCACCTCTAGCTATTTCAAACATTTGTAACCTAACTAATTAGAAATTCTGCATAAATTAGCCATCAGCTCCCCATTCTCTACCCTCATTCTATCTCCTAGGAACCCATATTCTATGAGTTTGGTTATTATAATTTATTAGGGAGTGTTCCCTCTTCATCAATTGTTTTGGAAGAGTTTGAACAGAACTGGATTCAAGTTTTCTTGGACTGTTTGGCAGAATTCCCATGAAACCATCTGGTTCTGGGCTTTTCCTTGTTGGGAGGTTTTTGATGACTGATTGAATCTGTTCACTTTTAATTGGTTTGTTGAAGCCTATTTCTTCTAGTGTCAGTGTAGATTTTTTGAGTGTTTCTAGAAATTTGTCGATTTCACCTAAATTGTCTAATCCATTGGCATAGTATTCTCTTATGATCATTTCTCTTTTTCCTGTGGGGTGAGTAGTATTGTTCCCCCTCTCGTTTCTGATTTTATTTATTTGCATCTTCTCTCTTTTTTTGTCTGTCTTGCTAAGGGTTTGTCAATATTATTGATCTTCTTGAAGTACAAACTTTTGGTTTTTAAAATTCTATTGGCTTTTTTATTCTTAACTTCATTTATTTCTAGTCTAATAATTTATTTCTAATTTGTTATTTCTTTCCTTCTGCTTGCTGTGGGATTAGTTTGCTGTTCTTTTTCTAGTTCCTCCAGATGTGTATTGTTTTGGTTTGAAACTTACGAAAGTATTGTGCTGTTTTTTTCTTGTTTTTTCAATTTAATTTTTTATTGTGAAAAATAACATATATACAAAAAAAAAACAATAAATTTCAAAGCACAGCACAACAATTAGTTGTAGAACAGATTTCAGTTTGGTATGGGTTACAACTCCACAATTTTAGGTTTTTATTTCTAGCTGCTCCAAGACATTGGCAACTAAAATATCAATTTAACCGTTCAGCGATCATACTCATTTGTTAAATCCTATCTTCTCTGCTATAACTTCACCTTCATCTTTGATCTTTCTCTCAATCTTTAGGGGTATTTGGGCTATGCCCATTCGAACTTTTTCATGTTGGAAAGGGCTGTCAATAACATGGCATAGGGAAATGGAATTAGTTGATATTCTGGAGAGGCTGACCCCTCTGCATTTCAGGACTTATCTGTTCTAGGAACCCATCTGGAGGTTGTAGGTTTCTGGAAAATAATCATAGTGCATGGAACCTTTGTAGAATCTCAGATAAAGCCCTAGGTGTTCTTTAGGATTGGTGGGAATGGTTTTGGTTGAAGTTTGGCAAACCATGATAAATAGCAATATCTAGCTGAAGCTTGCCTAAGAGTAGCCTCCAGAGTAACCTTTCAACTCTATTTGAACTTTCTCAGCCACTGATACCTTATCTGGTACAATTCTTTTCCCCCTTTTGGTCAGGATGGGATTGTCAATCCCATGGTGCCAGGGACAGGCTTAATCCTGGGAGTCATATCCCACATCTTCAGGGAAACTTCCACCCCTCAGTTGTCATGTCCCATGTAAGGGGGAGGGTAATGATTTCACTTGCAGAGCTGGGCTTAGAGAAGGAGAAGCCACATCTGAGCAACAAAAGAGGTCCTCTGGAGGTGACTCTTAGGCATACCTATAGATAGGCTATGCTTCTCCTCTACATAAATAAGCTTCACAAGAGCAAGCCTAAAGATAAAGGATAAATTGATTTGAGAGTCCCTAATGTTTGTGGCAGTGTTAGGAGTTTCCCTGATGGCAAAGTTTAACAGTTCCATATTTCTTCTCTCATCCCTCAGGGGACTTTGCCAATACTTTTTAATTATCTGCTTAACTAACTCTAGGATGTTTCCCAGCATTACTTCAAGCTATACAGAATTACAAGCCCTCATTCCCATTCTGGGCTCCTTGTGTTTGGGTTGTTTAAATGATCTATTCATACAGGTTGGGTTAGATTACATGCTGTGGAAAATTTAGGTTCTGGACAAAATAAACCTTTCTTTGGTCTCATAGAATAAGGTGAAGTTCTGAAATACAAACAATGTCTTCTTTACTCCTGTATTCTGATTTACCTTAGTCCTGACCCGATTGACTTCATTCTTATCTCTAACTGAAACCTGATCTCTTTTTCAATTTCTTTAACAGTTGTTGTACGTGGCAATGCTATCCTTCAGAACTGCAGTACTCCTACTCTTGGTCTTAAGTGTCAACAGGTACCCAAAGTTCCAGGGAAATAACAGGTTGTACCTATATAGCACAGACTCTCACTATCTATAAATAACAATTACTGCTCCAGACTAAATGTGGCTGCTATAAGAGCTTACAATCTAGACCCCAACTTTCTTATAAGTATTTTTAAAATGAGATCATACAATATTTGCTCTTGTTTCTGGCTTATTTTGCATTACATAATGTCCCACAAGTGCATTCACAACTTTGTATGCCTCATAACTTTGTTCCTTTCTGTAGCAGCACAATATTTTATCAAATGTATACACCACAATTCATCATTCTAGTTCTCAGTCAGTGTATCTTTCAGCAACCTCCATCCATTGAGCATCATGTATAATGCCTGGTGTGTTTTTAATCTCTTCTATTTTGACCTCCATTCCTATATGTTTTGTTACGTTTCTTTTCATACTCTCAAATTCTTCTTTATGATCACACAATGTCTTCTTAATATCCTTTATATCTTTAGCCATATTTTCCTTCATCTCCTTGAATTTAGATTTGTTTGAATATCTTTGATTAGTGGTCCAAATTCTGTGTTTCCTCCAAATTATTAATTAGGTCCTTTGTGCCATGTCTTTCTGTTTCTTAGAATGGCTTCTAATTTTTTGCTGATGTCTAATTTTTTGCTGATTATCTTGATGAGCGTACTCTGGCAATATCTCTCTCTTTTCTAGGGTTTTGTTGTTGATCGGCTTTGTGCTAAGGCTCTTCCTCAACTTACTCTAGACTTTTAAAATGATCCATGTTTAACTGAACAGAATTATTCAACAACTTCTATGTCAGATTCTCGCCTTGGGTATGTAGTACTACCCATGTTTACTGGATCAGATTTATTCAACTTTTAGTTTGCTAAAGCTGACAAAATGCAATATACCAAAAATGGATCGGTTTTTACAATGGGGATTTATTACTTTACAAATTTACAATTTGAGGCTGTGGAAATGTCCAAATAAGGCATTAACTTTCTCCCTGAAGACCAGCTACAGGTGATCTTCAGCTCCTCTGCCACATAGTGTCCGCTGGTCCTTCTCTTTCAGGTGTCACTGCTTCAGCTTCTGGCTTTTTCTCTCTCAGCTTTTCTGGGCTTTTCTTCTGTGTCTTCCCTCTACCCCCTTATAAAAGATCACGGTCAGAGAACTCAGACCCACCCTGAATGACGTGGGTCCCATCTCAAGTTAAAATCTTACTCACAAAAGAGCCTACTTACAATGGGTCCACACCCACAGGAATGGATTCGCTTTAAGAACATGCTTTTCAAAATAGGGGGAACAAAGGTTAAAATATATTGGGTAGATGGAAATACTAGCAGTCAATGAGAGGGAGGGATAAGGGGTATGGTATGTATGAGTTTTTTCTTTTTATTTCTTTTTCTGAAGTGATGCAAATGTTCTAAGAAATGATCGTGGTGATGAATATACAACTATGTGATGATTAAAAAAAAAAAAAGAACATGCTTTTCTGAGGTACGTACAGCTTCAAACTACCACACTTTTCTACATCTGATTCTTGCCCTGCATATGCAGTACAATTTTTAAGATTGCTTTGTCTGTGCAATTCTTTCACTCCCAGGAGAAAGCTTCCTTCCCTGTTCTTTCTCTAGAAATCTGGATCCATTCTGTTTGCTTTTATTTTGGCTCTATAGGTTTTTGCTCTGTTTCAGCTTTCCTCTTGTTGCCTCTGGCTGCTTTTGCCTAGAGGATAAATTTGGGCGGAGGCTCATTCTGGAGAAGACTTTCCAAAGTTGGTATTTCCTAGTCAAAACAGGGCCAGGGACTCACAAAAGGGATTCAGTCCAGTTCCAAAAGCCCCTAGGGAGAGGTCAGGAGAGATGCCAAAAAGCCTTTTTGTCAGCTCACCGAGTCTATGTTTTTCTGGCCTGGCCATCAGATGGTGCTCTTCAGCAAACTATTCCCCCACAGCCCTAGGGAGATGCTGTCTTTAAACCTCCATCTCAGCCTGTTGGGGGTGGGGTTGAAACAATGGCCAGTGCAGTTCCTGTCTGAGTTGGGATAGAACAGAGCCAGGCCAGTAATCTAAATTCACTGACCAAAAGCCATGATCAGTACTTGATCATGTCACACCCTGCTCTTGGGGAGAGGTCCTTCCAAGCACTCTCCATACCCAACCACCAGACAGGGACCAGATCTGAAGCGGCTCTCCTCAAGGATAAAGGATGGGCATTGGTCACAACCTTGGATCAAGTTACTTATTTTTTACCAGTTTCTCAGTCTCTTTGTCCTGCTTTTCCCCTGGATGCTATATTCCCTGGCCCCCAGAGCCCCAGAACAGCTGTTTCAGTCCCTGCCTGTCCACTAGCTGCTTTTGGAAGTGAGTCCTGTAGCTCCCTACTCTGCCAACTTCCCTGGAAGTTCTCCATACATTGTCTTTTCACTTTCTTGATGACGTATTTTGATACATAATTTTTTTTTTTTAATTTTGAGGAAGTCCAATTTATCTATTTTTCTTTTTGGGTGCAACATATCTAAGAATGCCAAATCCAAAGGCATAAGGTTTTGTCCTATATTATCTTCTAGTTGTAAGGTTTTAGCTCTTATATTTAGGTCACTGATCTATTTTGTGTTACTTTTTGTATGTGGTGTTAGTTATGGCTCAAGTTCATTCTTCTGTATGGGCAAATCATTTCCCCAGCACTGTTTGTTGAAAAGACTATTCTTTCTCCATTCACCTTGCTGAAAATCAATTGGCCAGAGATGTATGGGTTTATTTCTCTACTCTCAGTTCTCTTCCATTGGCTTATCCTTATACCAGTATCAGTTTTGATTATTGTGGCTTTGTAGTATTAAAAAAAATTTTTTATTGTATAGTATAACATATATACAAAGCAAAGAAATAAAAAAGCAGTAGTTTTCAAAGCACTCTTCAACAAGTGGTTACAGGACAGATCCCAGAGTTTGTCAAAGGCTACCATACGATCCTCATATTTTTCCATCTAGCTGCTCCAGGAAATAGGAGGCTAGAGGGCTTAACTACTTTATCATCACAATTCACTTTTTTTTCCTTTTTTTGTGAACAATAACATATATACATAAAAACTACAAATCTCAAAGCAGAGCACCATAATTAGTTGTAGAACATATTTCAGACTTTGACATGGGTTACAGTTTCACAATTTTAGGTTTTTACTTCTAGATGCCTAAAATACTGGAGACTGAAAGAGATATCAATTTAATGATTCAGCATTCATATTCATTTACGTCCTATCTTCTATGTATAATTCCACCATCACCTTTGATCTTTCCATACCTCTCTCTAGGGTTGTTTGGGCTACGGCAATTCTAAATTTCTGATATTGGAAGGGTCTGTCACTAATATAGGGTAGGAAGAACTATCTGATGTTCTGGAAAGGCTGAGCTAGGTTTCAGGACTTATCTGGACCAGGAACCCATCTGGAGGTTGTAGGTTTCTGGAAAGTTACTCTAGTGCTTGGAACCCTTATGGAATCTTATAAATTGCCCTAGGTGTTCTTTAGGACTGGCTGAAATGGTCCTGGTTGGAGGTTGGCAGGTTATGATAGGTAGCAAGGTCTGCTAGAAACTTGCATAAGAGCAACCTTCAGAGTAGCCTCTGACCCTATTTGAACTCTCTCTGCCATTGATCCTTTATTAATTACAGTTGTTTTCCCCCTTTTGGTCAGGATGGAATTGTTGATCCCACGGTGCCAGGTCTGGATTCATCCCTGGGAGGGAAGACTTTCACCCCGGGATGTCATGTCTCACATAGCGGGGAGGGCAATGATTTCACTTGCAGAGTTGGGCTTAGAGAGACTGAGGCCACATCTGAGCAACTACAGAGGTCCTCCAAAAGTAACTCTTAAGCATGCCTATAGGTAATCTAAGCTTCTCCACCACCCACACAAGCCCCACAAGAGCAAGCCTCATGATCAAGGACATTGCCTATCAACCTGGGTGTCCCCAAAGCTTGACACAGCATCAGGGGATTCCCTGACGGTAAGGTTTAATAGTTCCATAGTCTCTCCTCCCTCAGGAAACTTTGCCAATACTTTTTGATTATCTGCTTAATATACTCTAGGATGTCTCCAGGCATTACAATAATTTATACAGGATTAAAGAACCTCTTTCTTATTCTGGGCTTCCTGTGTTTCTGTTGTTCAAATGAGCTGTACAGATAGGTTGAATTAGATTATGCACTACAGAAAATTTCAGTTCCAGATCAAATAAATCTTTCTTCCATTGGTCTCAAAGAGTGTGTGTGGTTCTAAAATACAGACAGTCTTCCTTACCCTTATGTTCTGAATTACTTTAACCCCAACCTGTTCGACTTTGTTCTTATCTCTTAATATCAGGTTATATATATAAAACAGCCTCTCAAAATCCAGAAATAATAATCACCACTCTAGACTTAATGTGTCTGCTCAAAAACTTACAATTTAGGCCCGTTTTCTTATAAGCATTTTTTAAATAAATAATTTTTAAATAATTTAAGTAAATTTTTTTATAAAAGCATTTTTCAATAAATGCTTATACCATTTCTTTTTGTTTCTGGCTTATTTTGCCTCACCAAATGTCCCGCATGTCCATTCACATCATTGCATGCCTTACAACATTCTTTCTTTTCATACCAGCAAACCTTCATTCGTAAGTATACACCATTGTTCACCAATCTACTTCTCCGTCAGTGCATCCTTCAGCCACCTGCATTCATCAGGCATCACGTAGAGGGCCCAAAGTCCACAGTCCACCAACATTCTCAATTTTAGATAATTTCGTTGTTCCCAAGGGACAGAAAACCAAGAGAAAACACCCTCACCAAACAAGAGATCTAAACCTCCTCTTAACTCTTGTCCCTCACCCCCATTACCTCTGCTGTTGCTGTGGTAGTGCTGATGGTTTCGTTTTAAACATAGCTCATAGCATGCAATAGCAGTTTTCCCCCTGTACTCTGGACTCTTTATACAAGAATCTTATCTTTGAAGTAATTCTTGTGAGAACTCATTCATATTTCTAGTGTGAGTCAGTAGGACACGTAGGTCTATACAACCCCTTTCAGTCTTGCTCATCTTCAAAATGATAATATTACTTCTAGACCCACCAGAGAATCACCTTTGCTTCTATCTATTCCCTTATAGTGGCGTTCAACCTCATTAGCTAATGGATCACCCATCTCTAGCTTCTATGTATCTCTAAGTCTCCTATATTCTGTATTATAAGCCTTTGGTTATACTTTTATGCTGGCCATAAAAGTGGAATCATACAGTATCTATCCTTTTGTGTCTAGCTAATTTTGCTCAGCATTATGTTCTTAAGACTCATCCATCTTGTCATGTGCTTCAGGACATCATTCTGTCTTACTGCTGCATAATATTCTATCATATGTATATACCACATTTTGTTGATCCACTGGTCTGTTGATGGGCATTTGGTCTGTTTTCCGTCTTTTGGCGATTGTGAATAATGTTGCTATGAACATCAGTGTACAAACGTCTGTTTGTATTGTTGCTTTCAGTTCTTCTGGGTATATACCAAGTAGTGCTATTGCTGGGTCATAGGACAACTCAGTATTTAGTTTCCTAAGGAAACGCCAGTCTTTCATAGTGGCTATAACATTACATATCCCCACCAGCAGTGCATAAGTGTCCCAGTTTCTCCACATCCTCTCTAACATCTAGTTTCCTGTTTGTTTAAAAGCAGCCATTCTTATAGGTGTGAGGTTGTTGTAGTATGTTTTGAAATTGGAAATGTAAGGCCTCCAAAAAATTGTTTTGGCTATTTGGGTTGTCTTACTATTGCATATGAATTTGACTGGCTTTAATAGTTCTGTTAAAAAGGCTGTTGAAATTTTGACAGTGATAGAATTTACATTTTACCCTAATAATGGGAAGTTATTGCAAGGTTTCAAGCATCAGCCTGTGTTTTCTGGTTGATGACTGAAAATAAATCAAGGGGTACAAGGGGTACAAAATAAATCAAGGGGGATATGGGAAGAAGCAATTCAATAATCTGGGGGTCACGAAGTGAAGAGGAATAAGAAACATGCACAATCCAGGAATACTTAAAAATGTAAATAGAAAGAATTTGGCAATTGAGTGAAGAGGTGAGAGGGGTGTGTCTACGTGTCTAGCTTCTGCAATTGGACGATTACTAGTATAGGAGAGAAGTTTATGAGTTGGGCCTTAATGAGTCGAGCTTGAGACACCTAAGTGGAGATGTTAAGTAGCTCAAAGGAGAGATCTGGGAGTCATTAATAAATGAAGCCCAGAGTGGGGATAAACCCATCTTAGAAAAATTAGACTATGAAAGAACAGGACCTAGGGAATAGTTTTACTTTTAAAGTTGAGAAGAGGATGAGCCTGAAAAAGTAGTTGCAGTAAAGAAACAGTGGTAAAACCATGAGAGTTAACTCAAACACCAAGGGAAGAGGGCCAATGATAAGGGACTAGTTTTGTTGAATAGTACCAAACACTACAGAGAAGTGAAATAAGCACTGGACTCAAGTGAAATAAGCACTGGACTGGGAAATAATCACTGGACTCAAGTCACCTTGGTGAACCAGGATGACTTTAGTAAGACCTATTTCAGTGGAATAAAGGTTGCAGAAGTCAAAGTCCTTGGGTTGAGGAATGGGAGTGGAGAGTGACCTGTAGGATGGAGAAGGTCGAAGTAAACAACTGTTTTGAAAAGTTTAGCTGGAAAAGTGGAAGAGATAGGATGGTAGCTGGACAAACAGCACCCGGAATGGTTTGTTTTAACAAGGGAACAGTTAGCATATTTAGATATTGATGATAATTCAGTAAAGTGAGAGAAAAATCATTGATTACTGAAGAGGAAAGGAACAGAATTCAGAGCACAGGCCTTAGAGAAGAGAGATAATTGCTCTGTTTAGACAGGAGAAAAAGAGAAGTGATGGTAATGTGGGTGAATAATGCTGGATGTTGAGGGAGTTCCTAGCTAAAGGTTTCTCCTTTTGTCTGAAGAAGTAAGGTTACCACAGAAAGTGAAAAGAATGGTAGGGGGTAATAAGAGCCTAACGAATATTGGTTTGAAATAATTATTGCAGGAAGGAGAGATGACTAGAAAAATTTTATGAGATTATAGGGGCTGAGACACCATTTGAAGTTGGTAATCACGGATTCATATTGGTGAAAATATGCTCTACAGTAATTTCCTTGGGAGGCATTTGGTTATTCAAATGCAGGCACAATGCTTTTTTCACCTAAGGTTGATATTTTGTGAGAATAGTCCAACAAAGATATGAGAGACAAAGAAATTTAGGCTATTGGAAGAAAATCACTAAAATATAAGCCGGATAGGAATCTAAAGTCAGGATGGTGCTAATGGACAAAGTAGAAGATGCAATGGCCTGAATCCTCCAGTGAAATCAAAGAATGGTAGTAAAAAGAACAGTTAAATAAACAAAGTGGAAGGAATATAGTCAGTGAATGAGATGTAAGTGTTTTGAAGAAAAAGCAGTTTGGGGTGATATAACTAAGAGGGCGGGTGCAAATCATTGGGAGGTTGGCTCAAAGAACTTAGAGAGCGGGGTATTGAATGGACTATCCATGTAAACATCAAAGTATAAAGGGGTGGGTAAGAGGCCATGAGCTCAGTTTTAGAAGAAAGTGGCAGGAGAATGGTAGCTTCTAAACACAAATAATGACATTGTATGGCTGAATGGCCACAAAGGAATATATATATATGTGTGTGTGTGTGTGTGTGTGTGTATGTGTGATAAGTGATAAAATTTTGTCAACATTTATTCCTAATTGTTATGCTTTAAACATCACATTGTTCCCATATACAATTGGCTGTCTCTTTTTGGTAGGAATAACGTTATTCTCTTAAGTATCATATTTATAGACAAAAAGAACCATAGCAGAAGAGATTGAAAATTTAAGAGAGAATTGATAGGTCACATTGAAGGATGCTTGTCTTTCCATGCCAACAAGCTGGGTACAGGTGAGGTTGCAGATATAAGGTTTGGAAGTTCAAAGAACACAGACTTTAGAGTCAGACAGATCTATGTTCCTAGCCCTTCTCCAGCAATTATTAATTATACGACATGGAAAGAGAGGAAACGCAAATTCACAATGGAAGTTTACTGCATGGACACAAACAAACGTTGATGTAGAATTTTCCCACCAGCAGCACAACATGCAGCAGCTTGAAAAGAGGAATAAAAAATATAAAACAGCTGAATTAATTTTAAAAAACAAGCCAATGGCAGTAAGAAAATGGAGAGTGGAGTCATATGCCATTCCGACTGCTAAATAGAAAAGTAAATTCTATAAGGAAGGCAAGAAAACAATGGAGAGGCTGGAATTGAAAGCACTGAATAGGTACAGTGGGAACAATGCTAGGTGCAGAATTGGGTTAAAGAGATTATAGACAAGGAGTAAGACACTGCAATAACATTAAAGAGGTCTGGAAGATTTGGTTTTATCCTTTTTTTTTTCAGTTACCACAATCTACTTCTCCCTTAAGTTTCTTTCCTTCAAGGATGTATGCACTGTACAATATGGTTCCCCAAGTTTTCCCCTTCCTGACTGTCCTGGAAGACAAGCAAACATACCATCTTTGTTTAAAGGTTTTACTCCTCATCTTGGGAAGACAGAAAATAATAATAATAAAGTATGACCTCAGAAAATGGATGAAGTTCTATAGGATCATTTCTGCTCCTGGCCACTGACTTCCCAGGAGGTAGTGCTAAAAGTCCTTTTGTTTTTTGATCTGTTGCTCTTAGGTACTGCCACTGTTCCTGAGACCTGGCAGAATCCTTTCTTGTAAGACACAGTCCATGAAAAAATTAGTTATTAATACAGACTTAGCTCACGAGTGAGCCATTTAAGTCTCAAGGACAGCAAGACAGAGCTCCCATTTTCTCTGTCATCTGAGCAAGAACCAACTTTCTATTACTTTTACAAACTTGGAAATTATACCCACAAATCCTGCTTTAACCAGGGATCTGGGACTGTTGAGGTATTCTTCTGCATATAAAGGTAATTTTTCAGCTGCCAGGTCTGAAGTTAACAAATATGCACTAACTGGCAGAACAAAAGATGGTGCCAATAAAGCAAGCAAAGTTTCCCTGCCCAGAATGGAAATCAAACGGAGTCAAAAGCCAGTTTATTGGCTCCAGGGAAAGAAGAAACGATACCAAGCTCTCAGGCATTCCCCTCACCTACTCTGTAGAGCTTTCACCCAGCCCAAGGTCCACTGGCTTCCTCAATCTGAGGTTCCCTCCAGTCCCTCCCCTCCTGGGGAGGGGACAGCTAGCTGCCTGATGGGGAGACTCCCGGTTGTTCAGAAGCAACACCTGGCACAGCCGAGGTAGCCTCGTAGTCTGCGATGCGGCGCTGTACCAGGGCAGGCATGAGCTGCACATAAGCAGCCATGAGGCGGTGGTTGGAATGGATCAGCTTCCCAGCACAGCTGTGCAGACAGGCCTCCTGGAAAAAAGACAGATGGAAGTAGAGGCCAAAGGGTCCTACCAGGCCTCATCGCCTTCCTTCGTCATCCCCAGCCTACAGCCAAAGACCATGGAAAGGCTGGGGCCGGAGGTGGGGGAAGCAGGGAAGGGGAGATAGTCTACCGATAATTGAGGAATTCCTACTCAGTTCCCCACCTCCTCGGCGTCCAGAGCTCGGTGGTGCAGGCTGGGCACGCAGCGTAGGAAGCAGAGTTCTGTCATCCGATTATAGACCAACAGGAAATCTCGCAACTGGGAGAAAAGGGAGCCAGGAACACAGCGATAAGGGGCTCCACACGTCACTTCAGTCCCCGCCGCCCGAGGTTTCACAGGCATCACAGCCTGATACTCCCAGCCTTTGAATCCCTAGCTCTTTGGGTTATCCCTTCGGGGGTAGGGATGTGAGCTGAAGGGACAGCCCTGCACCGACCCACTCACGTTTCTCAGTTGCTGCTGTTGCTGCTCCATCACGCCACCTGCGCGTACCACATCACTTTCATTGCCGTTTCTCGATAACGCCCCGGAAGTGATCTTTCTCCGATTCCCAGAGGACTGAGGGGTTGGCTCAAAGAGCGCCCTGCCCCCGGAGGCTAACGTCACTACCGCCCTCATAATCTGCGACGTGGCCGGCTTCTTCTGCCCATGAGGGACGTCACTTCCGCCGAATCCCTGACCTGCTGCTAGGATCGCGACGGGAACTGGAGCCCGAGGTCCCCGCGCGGCCCGGGCCTGGCGCCCTGAGGGGAAGAGCGGCCCGGCCCGAGGTGAGAGGTTCATACTTGGGCGAGGGGGAGTTAAATGCACGAAGCTGCCCTATCGGCAAGATGCCCCTGAGCCCAGGGGAAGGATGGAGACACACCTGATGCCCAGGTGTATGGGGGTGGGGCGGGCTCACACACCTGGGGAGACATAACTGACTTTGGAAGGCATCATCTGTGTCCTGGAAAAGGGAGGTTTTTACTACAGATGGGGAACATACATCGACTGATTAATCCTGGTGAGGAGGTGCTGAGGAGGAGAAGGTGCATGGGATGGAGAAGGGAGAGACCACCTGAAGTAAGAGGGAAGAAAATTAAAAGACTGGTAATGGCCGAGCAATAGAGAATATACCCTAATGGGGGCGGACACCTGAGCCCTGGAGAAGGGTTCATCTCCTGGTCGGTGGAGAGACACATGAATGGAGATAAGCTCCATCGAAGGCACAGACTTCATCTCTCTTATTCACTGCTGCATTCCTAGAGCTTCATGTAGTACCTGCCACATGGTAGGCATTCATTAAATGCCTACTGAATGATTGAATGCATGATTGAGCAACCGAGTCCTGGTGCGTTTGAGGGGTTGTGAGAAGACACCTGAGGCCTGAATGTGCCTGTGTAAAAATGTGCACGCTGGAGAGGAGAAACATACACCTGAGGAGAGGAGTGGTGGCTGAGCCCCAGGCCACATTTAATCCCTGGGGATAACCTCTAAAACCTTAAAAATGGCCGGGGAGGCTTTCTTCTCCTAGAGTGCTGGCCTGTTTCCAGAACTGTGTCGGGTTTTGCAGGGCCCTGGGGTGGAGACTTTGACTCCAGTTGCTTCTCCAGCCATGACGGACGGGATCCTGGGGAAGGCAGCCACCATGGAGATCCCCATCCACGGGAATGGCGAAGCTGGGCAGCTTCCTGAGGATGATGGGCTGGAGCAGGTGCTTCAGTTTGATTCTTCTCCTATTTGTTTCAATTTAGCAATCCCAACTCAGATCCTGGGCTGTCACTCTCATTCCACTAGCTTTCCCTTAATGTAGCTAACTCCCCTTAATCTTTTCACATATCTTCATTCTGGTTCTGTGCAGACTTCCCTTGAGTGCTCTCTCTTTGATGTTTCAATCCAACCTTGTTCCTACCGTCAAAGTGCTTCAGCTGCCCTGTGTTCCTGAAGCCCCTCTCTTCTCTGGCCTTTAGGACCTCCAGCAGGTGATGGTGTCAGGACCCAACCTCAATGAAACCAGCATTGTGTCTGGTGGTTATGGGGGCTCTGGTGATGGACTCATCCCTACAGGTATGATCAGAAACAGGAAGGTTGAGTGAAGAGGGAGGATAGGAATTGTTCTGGGGAGTGTCAGATATGTCTAGAGAAGTTTGGTTTATACATGGAGGTCTGGGGGGAGGTTCCGTTAGTATGAACTCCATGGACCCTCTTCAGTCCAAGAGCAGCTCCCAGTGTTGTCCATATGCTCCCATTTGCCATTTAGCCCCTGAGATACACCCATTTATTCTTTCCTTACTATTACTACTTGAACCAGGTTAAGACTTCTAGTTCTCAGAAGTTCTACTGTTCTGTAGCTTGAGACTGATTTTGAATTTTCTGAAGTTTCTTAAAGGTCTATTTAAGACTCTAAAATTTAGAGAAACAAACAGTCCCAAGTTCCACACAGACTAGAATGCCACATGGGAAAGTCACCAGGTTTCCTATTATTAGGATCAACCAATCTTAACCTGCCCTTCTCCTCCTCCGCCCTCCCTCCAATATACTTGGTACATTTTCTTCTGTTTCTGGGAGAGACTGTACTGTAGCAACAGTGCCCCCCCCCCCCCCACACACACACACACCTCAGAAGGAGGTGTCCCTCACTTCTTTCTTCAGGAGGAATTTGGCTACACTGCAGAGACACAGAAGCTGCTGTACAAGTATGGGAAGAATATACATCTCCTGCCTCGGGCCCTCCCAGGCAGAACATGTATATGGGATTTGGGTCTCAGGGCATAAGGTATGAGTTCTCCCTAGTGAACAGGCAAATCTGTGTCTTTAGTCCCTGCTGCTTCAGGGAAGTCATTTTCATGTCCTGGGAGGGAAGTATGAGTGGGGCCACAGAGGTATCTGGTTGTATCTGAAAGAGGCTAATGTCAGAGAATTTGGTCCTTTAGGATCCGGACGCCATCCTTCTCACAGTGCCACTCCCTCTGGCACTGGAGATGAGGTGGCTCGGGGCATCGCTGGAGAGAAGTTTGACATCGTCAAGAAATGGGGCATCAACACATACAAGGTGGGATTTGAGCACCTCTCCATATACTCATAATTCCCTTGGGTAATGTTTTCCCTTCTCCCGAGACCCTAATATCCCATCTATGACTGAGATCTGGCATCTGGGGATGCAGGGGTGGGTACCTGAGTAGGTGGTGAGGGTTCTAGGGTCTCTGACTTATTCTTCCACTTCCCAATCAGTGTACAAAGCAGCTGTTATCAGAGCGATTTGGGCGAGGCTCCCGGACTGTGGACCTGGAACTAGAGCTGCAGATTGAGTTGCTGCGTGAGACGAAGCGCAAGTATGAGAGTGTCCTGCAGTTGGGCCGGGCATTGACAGCCCATCTCTACAGCCTGCTGCAGACCCAGCATGCACTGGGGGACGCCTTTGCTGACCTCAGCCAGAAGTCCCCAGAGCTTCAGGTGCCTCAGCCAGGCCAAAGAGGGTGGGGGACCTGGGCTCGGGCCCTCCCAGGCAGTCACCCCTCAGCCTCCCTCCCTCCCTCCTACAGCCCACAGGCAGAACCCCTCCAGGGTGGGCCCAGCCCTGCCCCCAGCAACACTCACCTGTGGAGGCAGCCTAAGGGTGTGTACAGAAGTCCAGAGTTGGAGGGGTTGGGGGTAGGGGGAGTACTAGGTGACTCACAAGTAACCCATCTCTGTATTGGCAAGAATGCCTGTGGTGCTCGGCCTAATCGGAGTCCTTTCCCTGCCTGCTGCACTAGCTTTCCCTGTTCCAGTCTTGTGAATTTATGAGAACCCCTACTTCCCATGTCCCTACCCCAGGCATCCCCAGGGTGGACCACTACCTTTGTGGCTGAGATAGCCTCGCTGGAGGCAGTCTTTTGGTGTTTCAGTGTAATTTAATGGCTATGTCCTCCTTGGGGAGGAGGGGAGTGAAGGGCCCTACAACTTTAGTCAGGCAGGGACAGTAACTCAAGTCCTGTCCTTCCCTTCTGCCTTTAGGAGGAATTTGGCTACAATGCGGAGACGCAGAAGCTGCTGTGCAAGAATGGGGAGACGCTGCTAGGGGCTGTGAACTTCTTTGTCTCTAGCATCAACACGTTGGTCACTAAGACCATGGAAGATACACTCATGACTGTCAAACAGTATGAGGCTGCCAGGTGTGAGCGCTGGCAGGGCCTAAGGTTTTGGGAATTGGCTGGCATGGGTGGAAGTTTGGGCATTAGGGTCATAAGAATCCAGGAAGAAAAAGAGAGTATATGTGGAGGACAAAAGGGTGGAGACTAGCCTATATCACCCCCTCCTCAGGCTGGAATATGACGCCTACCGAACAGACTTAGAGGAGCTGAGCCTAGGCCCCCGGGATGCAGGGACACGGGGCAGACTCGAGAGCGCCCAGGCCACTTTCCAGGCCCATCGGGACAAGTACGAGAAGCTGCGGGGAGATGTTGCCATCAAGCTCAAGTTCCTGGAAGAAAACAAGGTGCCAACCCCACCCCTTTGACCCCAGTGTACCTTCCCATCTATGGCACTTACGTTCTCCCTAGTTCCTCTCTCCATCATTGAATCAGGAAGCCCTGCTAAGTTTTAATAGCCCAGCTATTCCAGCCTGCTAAGAAATGGGATATTCTGCCCAGCCCCCTCACTGCCTGGGTCTTTTCAATTACCATCCTTCCAATTCCTGGCCCTTTCCTGTTGGCGGATTTGGAGTATAACAGAAAAATCACCCCTTGGGTGGGGATGCCAGAAACTCATGCCTAGCAAATCAAGTCAGGTTTTTCCTTTGATTCCCTTGGTGGAGTTCAGTCCCATCAGAGCAGAGTCCACATGTCCCTGGTCTGGGCCTAAACTGAGGCTCATAGACCCTCAAGGAGGGCACTGAGTCTAGCCTTAGCTGACCCCGCTGGACCTCCAGATCAAGGTGATGCACAAGCAGCTGCTGCTCTTCCACAATGCTGTGTCCGCCTACTTTGCTGGGAACCAGAAACAACTGGAGCAGACCCTGCAGCAGTTCAACATCAAGCTGCGGCCACCAGGAGCTGAGAAACCCTCTTGGCTAGAGGAGCAGTGAGCCACTCACAGCCCAAGCTGGCTATCAAGAAGGACATTGGGAGGGACAGCCCCTGGGTAGGGGAGATTGGACATGGGACATCCCCTGCTGCCTGCCTCTGGCTTGGGCTCCCTCTTCTTGGCTGGGGCCTGACACCAATTTTGCCCATGCTGCTGTGGGAGGGGAGGGGGCCAGTAGGCCCAGCAGTTGCCACCCTGTCCTATATTCTGGCCACTGGGCTTCATTCCTAGATATTTTCCTTCTACTCCACAGCCAGAGGCTATGACAAGACCACTCTCTGGCCAATGGCATCACTCCTCAGGCCTAGCCACAGCTCCTGGGGTCTGCCCCCTGACCAATGGCAGAGCCTCAGAAGGCTCCATCAGCCAATGGCAGCTCCTCTTGGGCTCCCCTGGGCCAATGATGTTGCCTCCACTGCCCTTTGTCCCTCCTCTATGTGTGCCCATTGCAGAGAAGGAGACTGGGACCAAAGGAGTAGGTATAATGGTGAGCCCCATTGCTGGCCCTGCATCTGAATGGGCCTTCCCCCCACCTACCCACCCAATTTAACTGTGCTCAGAGCCCTGGAAGATTGGGGTCCAGCACTAGGAATAAACCTTTCATAAAAGCAGGCCCAGTGAGGTCAATTTGTTGGGAACTCCACGAGGGTGGTATGGGTGGAAAAGGTTCTGTTAAATCATTCACCAAAATCTTACCAAGTTAGAAAGGCTGTGGCCAAAAAGCTGACATCACAGGTTTCAAGAATAGTCTGAAGGCCCACTTTCCTCCCCCAGCCCCATTTGGAGCCAAATTGTATTTGTCCAGCAGGCTAGTACCTCTTAACTATACATCTTAAGAGCCCTTGGTCCAGAGGGAATTGGGCCCTCTGACCATCATGCATTCATTCATACAGCAGATATTTACTTGGTGCTTTTATTTGCTGGGTTACTGTGCTAGACCCTGGGGAAATACCAGTGAATAAAACATAGTCCGTGCCCATAGTGCTTATGGCCTAGTGGGGGATAGAGACAAGTAACCAGGCAACTACAAAACAGTGCTAAGTACTTGGATACAGGAAGTGTGGGGAGCCTTGGGAGCAGAGGAGGGGCATACAGCTTAGACTGGGGTGGAGATGGGTAATGTCAACTTGAAAGGTGAGGGGGTGACAGCCAGGCAGAGTAGGGAGAAAGCATCCTACGCAGAGAACTTATCATGTATGAGGGCCTTGAGTAAGAATTAGAAGCAATTAAATTTGATTGGAATGAAAAATATTGGAGTGGCTGGAGGGAGAATACAGAGGTAAGGTGGTGAGAAATCAATCACACTTGGCCCTTTTTGCCTAATTAAGGACTTGCTTGATGGGTAAAGGGAGCTGTGAAGGCTTTAAGTAGAAGTTTGACAGTGTGGGAGAAGTTCAGGGTTGAGGAAAATAGTCCTTGTGTGGATTAATGTCCTGCAGATCTCAGTCCCCACGTCTTGGGTAATCTAGCAACCCAACCCCAAAGCTCCAAATTCACAAGCACTGGAGCTCCCCGTGGTGGGTGCTAGCATTTAGATGGGCGAGTTGTTGAGGCAGTTCCCATGGCCCCTGCTGCACCCAGATCCTGAGTCCAAATCTACTTGAGTGAGGCCAGAAGGCTCTCCGACTGATTAAATGAGAGCCCAAGTGCAATCACCTTTATACTTCTGGGCCAGGGAGAACTCCAAATCTTTCAACATTCACCCCTCTAGAGGACTGAGCGAAGGGGACAGACAGCCCGGTCAGCAGATTCTCAAAATATCAGAGTTCATATAACCTAACTTTGCTCTTTGTAGCAGTGCATCTCCCAGGTAGGCTTCCTAGGCTTTGGTTATACTAGTCATGTGACTGGGGCTTGGTTATTAGGGAGGGGTCCACATATAAACCATCATTTTATAGGTCCCTGGGAAATTTTTAATATGAAAGGTAAGGTATCTGAGTGACCAGAGGTGGGCCCTACGATATGAGGGATCAAATTTTAGTTACGCCAAAGGTTGAGGGATCAGGGTTAATATAACCTCTAGAAGCCAGAGCCCTCTGTTTCTTCCGTTGTAAAACAGGGCTAATAAAAGAAGCTACCTTTTAGGGTTATGGGTATTAAGTTAGTTAATATTTGTGAAGTGAATAGTGTCTGTCTGGCACATAATAAGCATGCATTCCCTGTCAGCTACTGTTAATATTTTCCACTGGGGCTGCTTTTCCAGACTGCAGTGATTCTGAGAATTGCTCTGGGTCTTTGGGACCAGGAAAGGAGACGCTGGATTATCTGAACCATAATTTCTTTAGGAGGGGGATTCTGAGGGAGAGTCATGCAACTAGAGCCAAATTAAGTTCCCCACCTTTCTACCTCTTCAGCCCCTTCTCCCAGAGCTCTGGGTACTGCCCTTCCACCTTCCGGGCCCTTCCTGCCCAGAAATGTGTTCCAAGGCACAAACAATCTGTCTCCCCCTGCTCAGCAGGGACCGGACGGGCATATTCCGTAGGAGCTCACAAGAAAGATGGAAAGGGCGTCTTTGGAAGGCCGCCCGAACAGGCTCCCAGAGGCTGATATCCCTGCTTGCATTAGCAGCCTTTCCTGTACGGCGTCTCATCCCTGTCCTTAGGACTAACTATACTACCTGCTCCCCTGGAGTCCTCGGGAGCCAAAGGCAGCGGGCGGGGATCCGGGATCCGGGATCCGGGATCCGGCTCACCAGCTCCGCTGTCGGATAGCGGAGGCAGAGCCTGCAGGAGTCACGGCGGGAGGGGAGAGGCGGCGGGGCGTGGAGGGGCGGGCCGTGGAGGGGCGGGCCCTCCGCGGCAGCAGGCGGGGCGTGGGTGAGGCTTCAGAATTTGAGCCGCCCCCTCCCGGCCGGGTCCGCAGCCCCGCCCCGGCCCCTCCCTCAGGCCTGTGCGGCGGGTCCGGCGGCGGCGCCCGCGCGCGGACAGGCGGAGAGGTGCGGGTCTTGGGGCGGCGCCGCGGACAGGGCCGGGTGGTCGAGCTCTGACAGTGGGGGCAGCGCCCCGGGCCCCTCAGAGTGGCCGTAGTCCAGGCCTTGGCCCTCCCATCCTCCTCCACCGCGGTGAGTGCGACGGGCGGGCCTCAGGGGTGCGTTTGTACCCTGTCTGCTCCGGTCCCGGTCCGGGTCAGAACGGACGTGTATCTGTCCGAGTGGCTGTGGGTGGGGGCGCGGATGCATTTCAGAAGCAGTGCCTGTCTCTATCCACGTGAGGCGTGTCCATGTCCGAGAGATCAGCGGGGGGATTCTTCGGGCTGTGGCTGCTCACGTGAGGTCCATGTTTGGGGGGAGGCGCGGGTGGATGGGTGATGGTTCCCTGGAGAAGCTTGGGGCTTGGGAGCTTATGTGTGTTGGCAGAGGGTGCCGAACGCTGCGGCCCAGGGGCGGAGGGGCGGGGGGTGGGGGTGGCTGCAGCTGAGTGGGACTCTGAAATCTAGTGGCCCAGCTTGTCTGAAGGGCTTCTTTCTCCGTGGTGCAGACACCTCCATCCCTTGCTCTCCCCCCCAGCCATTTCGGGCACCCAGAGACCCACCAGGCAGGAGGGGGGGGGCACTTTCTCCTCACCGGAGGCTGCTAATTGTAGGAAAGGACCCCTCTGGTTCCCCTCCAACCTGGACCCAGCCAGCAGGACTCCATATCCCTCCCTGGTTCTGGCCTTCCTCCCTCCTGGACTTGGCTTCGGATCCTGGACTGCAAACCTGCAGGGACAGATGGTTGTAGGTTGGAGGGGCAGGCTGCATCCCAGGGAGATGCTGAAGGCAGGTTATGGGCATGTTCCTTGTGCAGAGGTCTCTGATGTGGGCAGCAGAAGCCCAAGACTGGCCTCAGTAGGAAGATCAGCCCTAGGAGGTCATAGCAGATGCAGAGGTCCTTTTCACAGATCTTCCTCTGCCAGTCTGTCCAATACGCCAGTGTCCATTCATCCCCTGAGCAGGGCTTTGATTCCGCTGTCAAATTGGAGTCAGAGCTGCAGGCCTGAGAGGTGCCCTGCCTTTCTTGGCTTGCATGCCTCCAGTGACAGAGCACTTACCATCTTCTGCTGTGGTAAAGCTTCCTTATGTTAAGTGAAGGTCTCTCTCCTTGAAACTTGGTTCACTTGTCTTATTACCTTTGCTTTTGCCTTTCTCTCTGGTGAGAGGGAACTGCAGTGACCCTCTTGCCACCATCATATACTGAGCACCTTTTGCATGCCAGTTACTGCTTGGCCACTTAAGGGAGAATGACATTCGTGCTCAAATAAAGCTGGATGGCTAGAGTAGAGGGTACTCAGAGGGAGTGTCATGGGTGACTTACATGCAGCAGACATTTATTTTGGAAGGGAGCTGAGGCAACTGCGACCATCTTCCAGCATACCTGGTCTTATGGTAGAAACTAGCAATCAAATCCTCAAGATACTACAAAATGGAATTTAATCATGGGCACAAACTGCAATCTGTAGGGGCCCTTGGCTGAAAAGGGAACTTTGGGAATCTCAGGTTTTAGAAACAGAGAGACTCCACTCTAGCCCTAGTTCACAGGTAAGGAGTTACCTTGAGTTAGAGGCATTAGTGTGTCAGAGTCAGGACTAGTTCCTAGATTTCCTGATCTTTAAACCTAAATACATTTTAGAAGCAGAGCCAAGCATATAGTCATAGCTTGTATCTGAAAGTTAAAATAAGATGAGGAATTGAAGACTCCCAAAATTTGGGCTGGTGTGACTAGGTGGATGGTGGTGTATTTTCTTGAGATGGGAAATACAGGAGGAGTATGTTAGGGGGAAATGAATTCACTTATGTATCATCCTGGTAGAAATGTCCAGAATGCAGTTGTATATACGGGTCTGCAGTTCAAAAGAATCTTCTGTACCAGCGATAAGGCTTTAGGAGTCATTAGCAGTTGGGTGGTAATTGATGCCATCAGAGGTGATGTGATTGCCCATGCAATGTGTGAAAAATGAGAGGAGAAGACACTTTAGATCAAAGCCCTGTGAAACTAAACATTTAAGGAATGGGAAGTGGAGGAGCAGTCAGAGAGGCAAGTTAAGGTCCCACCTCAAGTGGCTCATGAAAGCATTGAGTACCATCTCTGCCCTTTTGAGTCTTGCTTTCTTGCCCAGTTGGTCTGTTTTTCAATTTTCATGCTTCTATTCCTTTGATCGTTATTTTCTCAATATATCTGTCAAACTCTTGTTGTCTCTTAAGGCCCAACCCAAATGTCCTTTCCTCTGGAAACCTTCTTTATTCTCTTCTACCACCTTTGTAGTTAGGTACTTTCTCCCCTTTGCCATAATAGCGGATTAAATATGTCAATATTATGGCACTTATCACATGGTAGTTATATATTTCCAGGTCTGTTTCCCACACTGAGCTAAGAACTTGCAAAACACAGGGGCTGCATCTGATTCAGCATTGTGACTTCAGTTCCCAGTAAAAGGGATTGGCCCAGAATGTACCCCAGGAAGTTTGATTGTTTGGTAGGGTTGATCTGCTGATTGAATGGTTATTCACCTACTCAGTCTGGCAGAGATTGTACTGTGAATTTCATCACTTCTCTTCCCTACCAATCTTATTGAAAGAGTTCCTTGGCTTTGAGGACTTTACTTCATCCAATGCTTTATCTGTTCCAGAGAAACTGCAGAAACTGTAACCTGCAGTCATTTGTTATTTTGCTGAGGCCTCATGATCAAACATACTTGGAAGTGAGTCATTTTATTAAGCAAGTGAGCCTAGCTGACCTCTCACATCCCCTTTCTGATAATGCCTTTGTCACCTCCACTCACAGCTGTGTAACTCATGTACACTGGGAATCTCAAGAAATGACAAGAAAGAAGTCATGGGAGAAATTAGATGTTATTTGAGAATTTGGAGAAACTGAAAAGCTTTGGAACACATGCCTTGTAGATGTCAAGGATCTAGTGGAGTCAGCACTGGTTGGCCTCATTTGCTCACAATCTACTTGCTCCTCAGCCCTCTGGACTTGGCTTCCTCTCCTCTAGCCCATGGAAACCACATTCTCTGAAGTTAATGACTACTTTTGGGGGCCTTTAGGTCAGGGGGCCTCTTTGTAGCATTTCACAATGAAGATCACTCCTTTGTCCATGGAAATCTTTTGTCCCTTGACCTTCGTAATATCTCTCTTTCCTGCTTCTCCTCCTTCTCTGCTTCACCATCTAAATATTCTTTTCAGGCTTTGCTTCCTGGGCCCATCCCTTAATGGTTGAGTTTCCTCAACTGTAAGAAAGAAGTCACAGGCCCTCCTTTCTCACTTTACACTCTTTTTGGGTGATGTTATCCACTTACATGGGTTCAGGTGCCATCTTTATTCCAACAACTCCCAAATCCATATCTCCAGTTCAAACCTCTCTCCAACTGCCAGCTGGACACTCCATTTGAATGTCCCAAAGGCATCTACGTTTCATCATATTAAATACTGCAGTTATCACCCTGTCATTAAAATGCTCCTCTTCCAGCATTTCCAAGCTTGAAAACTGGCACTCAGTCCTGATTCCTTCTTCTCCCCAAACCTTCACACAGATTCCACCAGTCACCAAGTTCTGTTGATTCCTCGCCATGAAATCTGTTTCTCTAGACCTCCCCTCTGCCATTCTCCTAGTCAGGGCCACCATTATCTCTCCTCTGGAATATCATGGCAGTCTCTTAACTTACTTCTCTTGATTCTTTTAAACTGCTTTCCACACAGCAGTCAAAAATTTGTTCTTGTCTCTCTGTATTTAAAACCGCCATTAGCTTCCCTTTGCTTTTTGGAAAAGTGTTAAGCCATTAACAGGAAGGGTAAAGTCTAAACTCCTCAAAAAGGACAACAAAGCATTACAGGGTCTAGCTCCTAACTACCTCCCGTCTCATTTCTTTGCCCTCTCCTATCACACTGTATGTTCTAGCTCATTGATGTAGAAGGCACCATGCTCTAGTACTTACTCATCCTGGAGCTCTCAGATTGAATGTCACTATCTTTAGGAGAACTCTCTTGACCTCCAAACTTTGCATCCACTCATGCCCCAGGTCTGGGTTAGCTAGGTGACCTTCTCTGTACTCCTGAAGCAGTTGTGCTTCTCTATCATAGCCCATACCACATTGCATTGCAGTAATGTGTTTATTAGATTGTGGAATCTGTGAAGGCTGAGCTGTGACTATTCATCTTTGTATTCCTAGGCCTGGCAGAGGTGTCCAGTGAATGCTGAATGAGAAAATGAGGTGCCTTTAGAACTGAGCCATAAAGAGATGCAGGAATTATAGGAGGCAGCCTGAGGAAGGAGGGTGAAATTTCTGTTCTGTGTCCAACACTTTCCAACCGTCTGCTGTATTAAATAGTCTACATAAACCACTGCCTATAGGACCTTAGGGGCGGATCTCTAGGGCACAGTGGGATAGGGAGAGATAGGAATAAGAGCCCAAGAGAAGGGAATCTTAGAGATTCAGACTGGGGTATGGTCTCAGCGGCTGCAAGTCCAGTAAATCTGGGTGGGGAACTGAAGCAGGAAAGGGAAGGAGAGAGGAGCTGCCAGTCCTTGGATGCCGCCCAATCCCCGCCCCCATGTGACAAGCTGGGGGAGCCCCTTGGGCTTGGAGAGAGGTGGAGCCTGACATTCAGCTGCCCTGTCACCACTCCTATCTTTATCTAGCCCTCCCCCTCACCAGATGGAAGCTACAACCTAGCTCTGGCCTCCCATTCCTTCCTCCAGTCCTCAACTTGTCCTCCTTCCTGCTATGTTGGCCTGGCATTGTCTTCAGATTCAGAACTTCTCATATCTGGAAAGAGAACCGTAGGACCCCAGTGCCTAAATGAGGAGAAGTTGCCCTCAGGCATGTCCTCCCCACCCTATCCAAGCCACCCTCACACAAACATAGAGTGAAGGCTCATTCCCAAGCCCCTCTCCCACCTCTCCCTAAACCTGGAGAAGGCTCTGGAGGGGTCCCACTGCATGCATCTATTCATTCACTGTCTTTAGAGAGGCTCATGAGGCATCTAATTGGACATGGCGAGTGGTGACCTGGTCTTGGTCATTGCCTCTTTTTTAAAGGAATTCAGCTATTTTTCTGCTTCCCTTCTTGGTCAAATTTCTCTCATGAATTTTCTACACCCACTATGTTAACTTCTTTGTCTCCCATTCATTCTCTAGTTTCTGCCTCTCCCACTCCACCAGAACCAAATCTGGTGGACACCCCTTAGTCCTTATCTTATTTCACCCCTCCTTCTTAGATCACTCTCTTCCTTTGATTTCCTTAGTCCATAATTTCCTTAGTCTTGGTTTCCCCCTGCCCCAGTCCCTTTGGGTTCTTCTTTCCAGTTGCCCTTGCTGGCTGCCTCCTTTATGCTGAGCTCTGTTTTTATCTCTCTCCACGTTGTATCCCTAGGCCATCTCATCCATCCTTGTTGCTCAATATGCCAGTGATTCCAATATTTTTTTCCTTACTTGACATCTTTCCCTTACTTGATATAGACACTTTAAACTACCTAAAACAGAATGCCCCAAATCAACTACTCCTCGACTTTTACCATCTCTGTTTATAACCCACAATTTGCTCAAAATGAGAAATGAGGGAGTCATTTTTGGTATTCCTTTTTCCTTTTCATATCCAATCTATAATGATGTCCTTTTTTTTTTTTAACATGGGCAGGCTCCGGGAATCGAACCCGGGTCCTCTGGCATGGCAGGCAAGCATTCTTGCCTGCTGAACCACTGTGGCCCGCCCTATCATGATGTCCTTTTGATTCTACTTCATGAATATTTCTTAAATCAGTCTACGTTTTTGCCTATAGCTCTTTAATACCCATATTGTTTCACCTGAAGGACTGTGCGGTGTCCTCTTAACTGTTCTCCCTTCTTCCACTCATGTTCGTCTTTAGTCCTTAGCCACCAGGGTAGCTTTTTAATTTTTTAGTAAATTACATCATGTTCTTTTTTCCCTAACTTAGAATAAAATCCGTATTCTTTTTTTTTTTTTTTTAAATCCATTTTCTTAACACAGCCTAGAGGTCCTTCTTGATCACACCTCTTGCCTTTTATTCATTTTTCTCCAATGACAGTGTCCTTTTGGGTTCTCACATGCGCCTGCTACCTGATACCCTCCATTCATGCTGCTTTTACAGCCTGGAATGATTTCCCTTTCTCACTCAGTGATACTCCCACCTTCACCCCCACAATTTGTCTCCCATCCCTTAGAGCTCTGCTTAAGAGTTACCTGCTTGGAGAGGTCTTCTCTGATAACTGCCTTCTTTCTGATAGCATTGCTTTCTCCTTCATAGCACTTTCTTTTTTCAATTTGTAGTTATATATATGTCTATTGACTTTTAAAATATCTATCACCACTTCCCCAACACAAAGGTGGCGACCATTTCTATTTTGTCCATCACTCTATCCCCAGTGCCTGTACAAAGTAGGCACTTAACTATTTGTTGAATTACCAAAGGGATTCAAATAAATCTATCAATTCTCATGTTGGGCTCTGTCCTAAGTGCTAGGAATAAAAAAGTAAAATATAATTCCTGCCTTAAAGAACTCTCCATGCAGTGGAGGAAGCAGACACGTAAAAAGAAAATTATAGTATACTGTGATAATGGCTAGGAAGAAGGAAATATAGGATGCCTAGGGACATAGAGGAGGAGCACCTAACCCAGTCTTAGGGAAATCAGAGAAGACTTTCTGGAGAAAGTGACATTTAGATAGAGACCTGAAGAATAAGGAGGAGTCAGCCAGGCAAAGGGGGACCAAGAAAAGGATCTGAGGCAGAGGGAGCACAATGTATGACTGCTTATAAGCAAAAGAGAACAAGGAGTTTTCCAGGAACTGAAACGAGATCAGTGTGATTGATCACAGAATCATAAGAGATGAGATTGTAGAGGAAAGTAGGGACCAGAGGAAGCTAAGCCTTGTTGGCCAATTTAAGGAATTTGAGCTTTGTCCTGTGAACAGTGGAACACTAAAGACATTTAAACAGGGAGTAATGACAAGATAAAATCCGCATTTTAAAAGAATCATTCTAGCTGTGAGGCAGATGGATGGGAAAGTGCAAGTGAGGAGACCAGTTAGAAGGTGACTGTTATGTTCCAGGAGAGAACTGATTGCAGCCTCAGCTGGGGACTGGGGAGCTATAGCTCTTGGGGAGAAGGGAATAAATTTGAGATATTTGGGGGGCAGGATTAACAAGACCTGGATACTGAAATCCCAGGCAGGTGTGTTGAGAAGTAGATTGGAGCATAGAATTCAGGGCTACAGATACTCAGAGGAGAGACACTTTGGCAGGAAAAGGGGTCCTGGAGGAGGATTTGAGGGACATAGAGGAGGCGAAGGTGGTTGTGTCTGAAAAAGGGCATCTGTGTACCAGCCACTCAACATAAACTATTTCAAATTCTCAGAACTATTCAAGATAAAGATTACTGTGCTCATCTTACAAATTAGGAAACTGGTGCTCAAAGAGGTTGTGTGAATTGTCTAAGACACATAGGTGGTAAGAGGCTGAGTCAGGTTTGAAACTCAGTCTAACCTTAAGCCTCTGCTCTTAACCACAGCACCATACCCAGGGGTTACCCAAGCCACCTACACCCACCCTGCTCCTGCCAGCTCACTGGACTGTCCTGCCCTTGGCAGGGAAGAAAGAGAGGACAGTTTTTTGCAGGGGATTAGAGTGGTGGGGATTGGGTAGAGAGTGCTGGCTTCCCTGGTGCTGACCATCTCTCCATGTACAGGCAGGTGTGAGTGACAGGAGCCACCTGTGGGCACCATGGCGAAGAGGGAGGACAGTCCTGGCCCAGAGGTCCAGCCAATGGACAAGCAGTTCCTGGTGTGCAGCATCTGTCTGGATCGGTACCGGTGCCCCAAGGTTCTGCCTTGCCTGCACACCTTCTGTGAGAGGTGAGGGGAGGGATGGAGAACTTGTGGGCCCCCATGAGAGGGGAGTGGTGTGTGTGTAAAACTTTAAGAAGTAAGGGATACTTGTTTATACACATAAAGGGAGCAGCTGAACCCTCACCTGCAGTTGATGAAGGTGTGGGTACAAGAACCTGTGAGAGGGTCAGAAGCTCCTAACACTGGGCTGTGGTCTCTTCCCAGAATAGGGCATTCTCTGCCTCTTCCCAGACCCTAGGGAAGCCCTTGACACTACCAGAGAAATCTGACAGTACTGGGACCCTCGACCTGCTCTGGCACCAGAAGAATTTGCTGTCTGTCCTTCCCTGCTTATTGTCATTGTCATCTTCAGGCACTGAGTGAAAGGCAATTCCTCCCATCCTCTAGGCTTCTATCCATCATTTATTCATTCAACAAATACTTTTTTGCTGAGGAGTTACTATGGGTCTGACCCTGCCCCAAGCATTGGGTATGGAGTGATGAGCAAAAAACCAGGTATGATCCTTGCTTTTAAGGAACAGGGTAATGAAGGAGAAAGATAGTAACAAATAATCATACAGATAAATGTAATATTGCACCCTTAAATAAGTACTGTAAATAAAGGCTCATGGTGCTATGAGAGCTTAGCATATGGGATCTGTTCCATGGTGCTATGAGAATTTAGCATATGGGATGTGTCTTGAAGAAGACTCCAAGGTCTTCCTTAATTCTAAAGAATTAAGGAAGGCTTCTCTGAGGAAGTAGTCCTTGGGGTAAGATCCAGAGGATAAATAGAAGTTTGCTACGAGTGAGGGGTACTCCTAAACTCCTATTCTAGCATTCTAGGCCAAAGGAAGAGCATCTGAAAAGGCCACGTGCATTGAGGGAATGTGGCATATAGAAGACCTAAAAGAAGCCCAGTGAGGCTGGAGCAGAGCAAATGTGATTGAGAGGTATATGAGACAAAGCTAGAAAATGGGGTGGAGGCCACACAACATGGGACTTTGTAGCTCTGTTAAGGAATTTTGTCTTTGCATGAAGCCTTTGCAGGGTTTTATGCAGGATTCCATTTGTATTCAGACAGTATTCTCTCTTGGACCCGCATCTCTCATTACGCTGTCTCAGGTGCCTTGGTTCTTGGCTCTTCTCAACAGTCTTCACCCAAGCCTTCCCTCTGCCTCCTGGCTTCACTGAAACCTAGCCCTGCCCTAGCGACAGTGCTTCCAGTCTTGCTCTTTGAGATTCCAACTCTACTGCCCTCTCCCCTTCATCATTGCTATTGATTTTCAACTTCTTATTACCTAACCCCATTTACTGTAGACTTTGCGAAGTCTCAGCCCTCCTGCCCATTCCAGGTTCTTCCATCATTCTGGGTGACTTCACTATCCACTTATACCTCTAGGTTCTTGACTCTTTCATCTCCAGTGACCTTCTCTACTCTCTGTCACACACTCTTCCAACTATGCCCTGGATCTTGTCATCAATTGTTATAATACCACCTCTGTGCTCATAAACTCCAATATTCAACTCCCACTTCACCAGCTTGACTTGATGTACACATCTTGCCACCTCAACTGCTCCTTCTTCTGCCATCCATCAACCACATCCTGGTCTCCCTTTCTTTCCAGGATGCTGTGGTTGGCCATCTGACTGGCCCCCACAATTCCTTCACATCACTGTCCTTTGTAAAACCCACCCAGCAGAATCTCAGTCCTAGGTCAGAGCTGTAATTGCATGTCTTATCACCTTTCTCCTTCTCCCGGCCTACTTGACACTCCTGGAGGAAAATCAGTGCTTGGGAAATTATAATAACAATAGGTACCATTTATTGATTGCATACTTTCTGCCAGGGATTGGCTAAGTGATTTATATGTATTAATTTACTTAATCCTCACAAGAGGTATTTTATTATTCCCATTTTAGAAAGGAAGAAACTAAAGTTCAGAGTAATAAATAATTAAAGAAGGTTCCAAAGGTTCCAAAGCAAGTAAACAGACTAGGTCTGAATCCAGGTTTGACTGCAGAGCCTTCACTCTTTACTACAACAGATAAATGAATGTGAATTCATTTATCTATTGGGCCTTGCTCTCAAAATGCTTTTGCTCTAGAGGGCAGTGGCTGACAATAAGCAAGCAAACAAGAGAGTTGTAGCTTGTGCTAATTGTTTTACAGGAAATAGAGGGAATTTGTAGAGGTTGGTGGGCCAGAGGCTACTGTATATGGAGTCATCTGAAAGGGCTTACCTGAAGAGGTGACATTTGACCTGAGACCTGAGGATGAGGAGACAGACATGGGAAGATTGTTCCAGGCTACAGGAAAACCTTAAGATACAAAGACCTTAAGGAAGTAATAAACATGACACATTTAGAGACCAGAAAAGAAGCCAGTATGCCTGCAGAGTAGTGAGTGAGGAGGAAAGTAGGAGAGTCAGAGGCAGTTCATAGGGGAGCTTGTAGGTTTTAGAAAAATGCTTAGATTTTATTCTCAGTGCAATGGGAAACCATTGGAGGATTTTTTTTTTTTAGCAGCAAAATAATGTGATATAAATTAGGTTTTCAAAAAGCTCACTCTGGCTGATGTGTGATGAACAGATTGTAGAGGAGTAAGAATGGAAATAGGAGACCAGTTAGGAAACCATGCAGTGAACCCAGGATGATCAACAAAGAGGTAGCCTTGATGAGTTTGGGGTATTTTGCAGGGAAACTAGATTCAGTGAGCTGGGAAGAGGGCTGCAGGACCACACATTGGAATGGCTGAAATGCAGAGTTCAGAGCTAATGTGGTGACAGGTGATGATATCTGCATGGTGGGGGAGCATATGAGTGGTCAGCTGAGGTGAAGAAGAGGAAAAGATCATTGGGGTGAGGTCAAGAAATTAAGAAATCATGATGGTGGATGGGTTACTGTGTGGATGTCAGAGCCACTGAGAATGCTGGCCCTTGTGTGTGGGAATGATAGTGGAGGTGATAGAAGTAGAGAGTAAACCAGGAGAAAAACTTCAGTGAATGGGAGAGTGACCATTTGGTTAGAGGAAGCAAGAACATTATTAACAAGGAAGGGTGGTATAGATAGAAGGCATGAGCTTTAAAAGAGCTGAAGAACAATAGTTTAGAAGTGTTCTGGTTGGGAGCAAGGAGGACTCAGCCCCACCTTCTGGCCCTAAGGAATGTGGAGTATGAGAGAAAAAAATGCTCTACTTGGGAGGGCTGCAGAGAAAACTAGGTCACAATTAAATAAGTTAATGTTTGTGAAGCACTTAGAACAATGCCTAGCACGTAGTGTTTGCTAAACAAGACAAAAAAATTAAGGTTAAAAACAAAAAGTTAATTAAGATAAAAAGGTGTTCAGAGAAGAGATTGAGGATGTGGGAGCATTTGCACAAATACAGATCTTCTTTTCACAAAATCGTGATCTCCAAACACAGCTGCCTTTAGTCCTGGCGTCTGTTTCTGGTCAGCTTCCTCTCTCACTCCCTTCAATGACTAATCTCATCCTTCATCATTCTCAGGAATCCCTCCTCCTTCACTCTCAGCAGCTGAGCTTGCCTAAGGTAAGGCAGGCATCCTCTCTCTAACTTGGTCCCTTCTGCTCATCTACAACCCCTCTTTCCTTCATTCAGAGGACGAGGTTCCCTTTTCCTCTTCAGACCAAGCTGAGACACTCCCCCCATCATGAAGACCTATCCCATTGGACATCTAGTCCCTTCCATCTCTCCCTTTCTACTGCTTTCCTTTCAATTTATAAACACATCAAGGTACCCATTTAGACCAAACAAGTACAAACTCTCCTCTGTCCCTTGTCCACCTCTAGCTGCCATCCAGACCTTCAGCCCCCTTCTCATTCATACTATCAGCCTCCCATTCAGTCTTCAACTTGCTCCTGGCAAGCCTTCCTTCCCCCATCTGACTGTGTTTTCCTGTTAGACAAAAGTGCCCTTACATTGCCCAATTCAATTGGTATTTCCCGTCCTTCCCTTACCTGACTCCTCAACTGCTTTTGATACTGATGATTATTCATTTCTTCCTTCTGGAAATGTACTACTCATTTTGCTTCCCTGACAGTGTCTCTCCTCCTACCTCCCTGTGCCTGTTCCTCTTCACTCTTCTCATTCAGTATTTGCTGAGTGCTCCGTACTGCCCTCTTCTCCCTGTATGTCTCTCTTTGGCCAATCTCATCCTCTCCCAGGTAACAAAGACCATCTAAATGTTGATGGTACCCCATCTCTCTCTAGCCCACCTTCTCTTCTACTAGCTATTGGTTTTTCTACCTAGATGTCTCACTGTTATGATAAAATCATCCAGGACAAGGTTGAATTTCCCTGTAACCTACTCCTCTTTCTGTACCTTACCTGAGTGAGTGTCACCACCATCTACTCAGTCATCTGAGTTAGGAATCTGGAAGTGAAACAAGACTCAATCTCTCTTGCTCCCCTTTTCTACTCAGACAACTCCTCCTACTGGCCATAACTCTTAAATATTTCTCAAATCTGTCCTCCCTTGAGGTCTATGTTGCTACTGCCTAAATCCAGGTCCTCCTCTCTTCTTGCCTAGACTATAGCAAGAGGATGTTAGTCAAGTACATGCTTTGACTTGGATTTGAATCCAGTCTCCGGTGCTTACTAGCTCTGTTACCCTGGCCTACTTACCCTTTCTGAGCCTGCTTCCTTATCTACAAAAAGGAGATGCTCTTAACTACCTCAAAGGATTGTTGAGAATAAATGTAAAACACAAAACATAGCACCTGACACACAAGCACATAACTAATAGTAACGGAATGATGTCACTGCCTCCTGTCTGCTGTCTTGTCTCCTTCAAATTCACCTTCCACACAGCAGCAGTGAGGAGGAACTTTATGAACTATAAACCTGGCCATGCCGCTCCTGCAGCTCCCTATTGCTGTAGGGTTAACTTCTAAGCTTCTTGATGTGCATGGCCCATGAAGTCCCCCACAAGCTGGCCCCTGCCTCCCTTTTTAGGTTTCTTCTCCCATTCATTGCCATGGACTACATCTCCAGCCCTATCAAATTGCTTATAGTTTCCTGTTGACACTGTGCTGTCTCTTGCAGCTTCTGTATCTGGAACACCCTTTCTTTGATCAGGCTAACAATTAGTTACTAGGAAGACTTACCCTCTGTCACTTCATGAAGCCTTTCCTGGCCACCCTCTTCACCCTGGCTGGGCTATGTGCACCCTCTTTGCATTTCTTTGCCACTACATATCCTGTATTTTCTATATTAATAATAAATACTATCAGTGTCTTACATTACATAGTGCCTTCTGCAAGCCAGGCATGGCACTAAGCACCCTATAAAATCTGTACTGTCTCCATTTTTTTTTTTAACATGGGCAGGCACCAGGAATCGAACCCAGGTCCTCTGGCATCACAGGCAAGCATTCCTGCCTGCTGTGCCACCATGGCCCACCCTCCATCTTAATGCTTGGCCCGTAAAAGTTAAGAAACATGTCAGGGTCACACAGTATAATAGATGGCTCACCTGGAATTGAACTGAGGTAGCCTAGTTCCAGGGCCCATACCCTTAATCATGATACTATTCACTTCTCTAAACTCTATTTCTGGAACATTTCGTCTCTATAGACTAGAAGATACTGTGCCTTATCTCTATGTCCCCAAAGTTTGGCACAAATCTGGCAAGAGTAGTGTTCTAGTTTGCTAGCTGCCGGAATGCAATATACCAAAAACAGAATGGCTTTTAAAAGGGGAACTTAATAAGTTACTAGTTTGCAGTTCTAAGGCCGAGAAAATGTCCCAGTTAAAACAAATCTATAGAAATGTGCAATCTAAGGCATTCAGGGAAAGATACCTTGATTCAAGAAGGCCGATAACGTTCAGGGTTTCTCTCTCAAGTGAGAAGGCACATGGCAAACATAGTCAGGGTTTCTCTCTCAGCTGGAAGGGCACATGGTGAACATGGCATCATCTGCTAGCTTTCTCTCCTGGCTTCCTGTTTCACGAAGCTCCCTGGGAGGTGTTTTCCTTTTTCATCTCCAAAGTTCCCCGGCTGGTAGACTCTGCTTCTCATGGCTATGCCATTCTCTGCTCTCTCTGAATCTCTTTCATTCTCCAAAATGTTCCCTCTTTTATAGGACTCCAGAAACTAGTCAAGACCCACCCAAATGGGTGGAGACACATTTCCCCCAGTCCAGCTTAACAATCACTCTTGATTAGGTTACATCTCCACGGACATGATCTAATTACAGATTCAAACATACAGTATTGAATAGGGATTATTCTACCTTTACGAAATGGGATTTAGATTAAAACATGGCTTTTCTAGGGGACATACATCCTTTCAAACCAGCACAAGTAGGCAGTCATTAAGTGTTTAATGAATTATTGAAGGAATGCCTAGTCATACATTTTCTGTGAGCAGGGTTTATAAGCACCTGTGAAAGATGAACCTGTGTTTGTGCACACCATGAGGAATGCAGATGTCTGCTCTTTTGAGAGAGCTTAGGGATGTGTTTCTATGCAGTTGTGAAAGATGAGGCTTTTGACACCTGCTGGTGGCACAAATGTTTGTGTTAATTAGATAGGTGTCAAAATGAAGTGTAACAACACACCTATGAGGAGGGGGTCATACACCTCATGGGTGGTATGGGGAGGGCTCATGATCCCGCCTCACCTCCTCTCCTACCTTTCACCCCTCTTCTCCCTGGCCAGATGCCTCCAGAACTACATCCCTGCCCAAAGCCTGACACTGTCCTGTCCAGTGTGTCGGCAGACGTCCATCCTCCCTGAGCAGGGCGTCTCAGCACTGCAGAACAACTTCTTCATCAGCAGCCTCATGGAGGCCATGCAGCAGGCACCTGATGGGGCCCACGACCCTGAGGAACCCCATCCCCTCAGCGCTGTGGCTGGCCGCCCCCTCTCCTGCCCCAACCATGAAGGCAAGGTGGGCCCAAGCTAGGCCCAATGAGGCCAGGACTTGGGGTGGGAGGGGGAGTGGAATTAAGGGGAGGGAGTATCTTTGGGTGAGAGGGTATTAGTCTTACTCCGGATGAGTGGTCCAGGTAGAGGGAGCACCTAGAAAATTGGGGACAAGAGGGCAGATGAGGTGGGGGGGTGTGTGGGTGCAGAATTTTGGTGTATAGCTCCTGCCTGACTGATGTCCTTGCCCCAGCAGACAATGGAGTTTTATTGTGAGGCCTGTGAGACAGCTATGTGTGGTGAGTGCCGTGCAGGGGAGCACCGGGAGCATGGCACCGTTTTACTGCGGGACGTGGTGGAACAGCACAAGGCAGCTCTGCAACGTCAGCTGGAGGCTGTGCGCGGCCGGTAGGCATTGGATGGGGCCCCTCGCTGGCAGAGCCATCAGGTTCATGTCAACAGGGGCAGGGGAGAAATCCCAGGGAGGGGAGATAAGGGTGTGGAGAGGGCAGAAATAGAAGTCTCAGGGAGGACACAGGTAGGGCATTCATGGGAGAGAGGATGGTTTGGTGAGGGCACCCTCCAGCAACCCCCGTGTGAGATGCTTCCCCTCCCCAGACTGCCACAGCTGTCTGCAGCTATCGCCTTAGTGGGGGGCATCAGCCAACAACTGCAGGAACGCAAGGCAGAGGCCCTGGCCCAGATCAGTGCGGCCTTTGAGGATCTGGAGCAGGCATTGCAACAGCGCAAGCAGGCTCTTGTCAGCGACCTGGAGGCTATCTGTGGGGCCAAGCAGAAGGTACGTCCCTCTGTCCACCCTGTCCTGCCACTATTCCTCATGGACTGGCCATGTGGCCTCCATTACGCTTTTCACTTTTCTCCATCTATGCGTTCTGCTTACTGACTTCTGTGCTGCAGACTCTCCTGTCCCTTGTCCCCACCCACCACCCTCTTGTATCTCTTAAATGTCATAGCATTACAGGCTCAGCAATCACAGAGCCTCCCTCTGCGCCAGTCCACACCCCCCTCCCCAACCCTCATATATCCCCTCCTCAGGTGCTGCAGACCCAGTTAGACACACTGCGCCAGGGGCAGGAACACATCAGCAGTAGCTGCAGCTTTGCAGAGCAGGCCCTGCGCCTGGGCTCGGCCCCCGAGGTACTTCTTGTGCGCAAACACATGCGAGAGCGGCTCGCGGCGCTATCTGCACAGGCCTTCCCTGAGCGGCCCCACGAGAACGCGCAGCTGGAACTGGTCCTCGAGGTTGATGGGCTGCGGCGATCTGTGCTGAATCTGGGCGCCCTGCTCACCACGAGCGCCACGGCACACGAGACGGTGGCCACGGGTGAGGGCCTACGTCAGGCGCTAGTGGGCCAGCCTGCCTCGCTCACTGTCACTACCAAAGACAAGGACGGACGCCTGGTGCGCACAGGCAGTGCCGAGCTGCGCGCCGAGATCACGGGCCCTGACGGCACGCGCCTTCCAGTGCCGGTGGTGGACCACAAGAATGGCACCTACGAGCTGGTTTACACGGCACGCACGGAAGGGGAGCTGCTGCTCTCTGTGCTGCTCTACGGTCAGCCAGTGCGCGGCAGCCCCTTCCGCGTGCGTGCCCTGCGTCCCGGCGACCTTCCGCCGTCCCCGGATGACGTTAAGCGTCGCGTCAAGTCGCCGGGTGGACCGGGCAGCCACGTGCGCCAGAAGGCAGTCCGCAGACCCAGCTCCATGTACAGCACTGGTGGCAAACGAAAGGACAACCCTATTGAGGACGAGCTTGTCTTCCGCGTTGGTACGGCTGGGTGGGGTGGGGGGAGTAGGACCAGGTGGGGGCGTGCTCAGGCAGAAGGGAGTAAATTATTTTGTTTTCTCTTGCCATCCCTTCTCCACAGGCAGCCGCGGACGGGAGAAAGGTGAATTCACCAATTTACAGGGTGTGTCAGCAGCTAGCAGTGGCCGCATAGTAGTAGCAGACAGCAACAACCAATGTATTCAGGTAAGCACCAGTGTCACCGCCTCCTAACACTGAAATAAGTGCTCCCAAGCTACAGCTTCCTGAAACAACAGTCACTTCCTGAAAGATGAAGCCCTACAGATAGTACCACTCCTTAAAAATGAATTCTACCTACCCTCAAGCGCTAACATCCCACGCCACCTCCACTAGCAACACCTTCAAAGGAAGTAGGATTGACTACTCTGTAACTGTACCTTCCAGGCTGTGGTTTAGGCCGGACCAGCGGCTGGATCCCTCTGCCTCCACTTGAGCCTACCACGGGCTGGCTTCCTTTCTCCCCTTTTTCTCCCAGGAGGCAGGCTCTGCCCTCCCCTGCTGTCTTCCACATCCCTGCCTAGCTCCTGAATGTCTGTTGTCTGTGCTAGTCTCTGCAAACATGTGGTTAATTAGACACTCAGTAGGGGTACCTTGTGAAGAGGGGGTGCCTTTCAGCGTCTAGATGTTGCAGCACAGCCTCACAGGTGGTCCTGCCCCTGCCCATCCCTGTATCTCATACACCTGATTGAGGCGTCAGCCACACTGAATGGACCTGGTCTCTGCTGCACTGAGAGCCCCTTAAAGCCAGGATATGTGATTTCTTCTCTCTCTCTTCCTGGTAGTGAGCCCAGAGCCTCTAATGGCAGGCACCAGTGTGGCTGACACGGGGTAGTAGTTAAATGTGAAACCAGACACTTGGGCTTGAATCCTAGCTCTGCCACTTACTACCATATCATGTGACCTCTCTGAGCTTTTATGAAATCATGTATAAAATTAGGAAAACAATACCTCATAGAGTTGCTGGGAGCATTAAATGACATGATGTACTGTGCCTGACACATAGTGAGCCTTCTAATATTAAAAATAGCGTTGTCCAGGTGGAGGCTGTAACAAAGGCCAGGAGAAGGGAAACTGCAGGAGGGAATTGTTGGAATTCCAGTAGGGCCAGAGGTAGATTACAATTAGGAGTCTGAATAGCTGAGGTCAGATTTTGGAGATGGTGCTGTGGAATTTTGAGTTTTGATTGTTACTAACTACCGTGAACTTCAGTTTTTGGAAACATTTCAGCAGTTAGTAAAACTTCCCTGGAGGCCCTTACTTCACAACATCTATAATTTTTGAAAAAAATATATTTCAGTTTGCTAAAGCTGCCAGAATGCAACATACTGGTAATGGGTTGGCTTTTGTAAAAGGGATTTATTAGGTTACAAATTTACAGTTCTAAGGCCATGTAAATGTCCAAATTAAGACATCAAGAGGAAACTCCCTTCTCTCAGGAAAGACTGCTGGCATCCAGGGTTCCTCTGACACATGGGAAGGCACATGGTGACATCTGCTAGTCTTTCTCTCCTAAATGTCTCTGAGCATTTCTCTTTTACCTTGTCTCTGCGATTCTTTTTTTTTTTCCTAATTGTGAAATATAACATATATACAAAAAAGCAATAAATTTCCAAGTACATTTTAACAAATAGTTATAGAACAGTTAAAGTTTGGTATGGATTTCAGGCCCATGATTTTTTGCTTTTTCTTCTAGCTGCTCCAAGTCACTGGAGACCAACAGAACTATCAATATAATGATTCAGCAGTGAAACGCATTTATTAGTTGGGTTATAAAACGCATTTATATCTAATAATAATAATATATGTTAAAGAGAACTCCTCCTTCTCTTTAACATATATGCATAAAAGTAATACATTTCAAAGTACGCCACAACAATTAGTTGTAGAACAGATTTCAGGGTTTTGTGTGGGTTACAATTCTACAATTTTAGGTTTTTATTTCTAGCTGCTCTAAGGTACTGGAGGCTAAAATAAATATCAGTGTAATGATTCAACACTCATATTTATTAAACCCGACCTTCCTGTATAACTCCACCATCACCTTTAATCTTTCTCCCATTCTTTAGGGGTATTTGAACTATGCCCATTCTAACTTTTTCATGTTGGAAAGGGCTGTTGATAATGTGAGATAGGGGCATGGAACTGGTTGATGCTATGGAAAGGCTGGCCTCTCTTCATTTCAGGACTTATCTGGTCCGAGGACCCATCTGAAGGTTATACGTTTTAGAATGTTACCCAAGTGCATGGAACCTTTGTAGAATCTTATATAATGCCCTAGGTATTCTTTAGGATTGGCAGGAATGGTTTTGGTTGAGGTTTGGCAAGTTATGATAGGTAGCAATGTCTAACTGAAGCATACATAGGAATAACCTCAGTGTACCCTCTCGACTGAACTCTCTCAACCACTGATATCTAATTTGTTATACTTCTTTTCCCCCTTTTGGTCAGGATGGCATTGTTGATCCCATGGTGCCAGGGCCAGGCTCATTCCTGAGAATCATCTCCCATGCCACCAGTGAGACTTTCATTCTTGGATGTCATGTCCCATGCAGGGGGAAGGGCAGTGGTTTCACTTGCAAAGTTGGGCTTAGAGAGAGAGAGGCTGCATCTGAGCAACAAAAGTGGTCCTCCAGAGGTGACTCTTAGGCATTCCTATAGGTAGGCTACACCTCTCCGCTACATACATAAGCTTCACGAGAGCAAACCCCAAGATCAAGGCCTTAGTCTATTGATTTTGGTGTCCCTGATATTTGGCACAGTATCCAGGGTTTCCCTGTGGTAAAGTTTAAACTTGTGTAAGAGTGACCTCCAGAGTAGCCTTGAGTACCCTCTCAGCTCTTCTTGAACTCTCTCAGCCACTGATACCTTATTTGTTATACTTCTTTTCCCCCTTTTGGTCAGGATGGCATTGTTGATCCCATGGTGCCAAGGTCAGGCTCATCCCTGGGAGTCTTCTCCCATGCCACCAGGGAGACTTTCATCCCTGGATGTCATGTCCCATGTAGGGGGAAGGGCAATGGTTTCACTTGGTGGGTCTGTTTTGAAATGGCTCTCTCAGCCCCTATGGGTCCTTCTGACTTCTCCTGAAGTATTCTTTCTTTATCTGGGCTCTTTATGGGCTCTCTTCAAAATGTCTCTGCCTTTTATTCTCTCATAAAGGACTACAGCATATGATTAAGACCAACTTTGAATTGGGTGGGTCTTATCTCCATGGCAACAACCTAATCAAAAGGTCTAACCCACGATAGGTCTGCACCCACAAAAAAGGATTAAAAGAACTTAGTCTTTTCTGGTACATAATAGATTCACACCAGCACAATATACAACATAAAATATAAAAATGTACATTTTAACCTCTTCCAAGTAGGCAATTCAGTGGTGTATCAATTGCATTCATAAAGTTGTAGTACCATCACCACCATCCATTCACAAAACTTTTTCATCACCCCAAACAGAAACTCTGCACTCATTAGGCATTAACTCCCATTCCCTCTCCCCACCCCACCTGTAACCTATTTTCTCTCTCTCTGAATTTGCATATTCTGATTCTTTCATATAAGTGAAGTCAGACAGTATTTGTCCTGTTGTGTCTGGCTACACCACCCATAGATTTAAACTTCTTCCTGACCCATCCTAAGTACCCCAGCCATGGCTCCAGCTCTGCCAAGAGTCAGTGCTCAGGAAATTTCCTCAGCATTTAACAAAACGCATGTCAGCTCCTCCCTGGCCCCTGCTTTCCACCTACTGGGCAGAGGATGCCAGGAACTCTCCTGGAGTCCTATTGCAGTCCTATCTAGTCCCTCTTTATTCCTACCCCGTTCCGAAGAGCAGAGATAAGGAGAGGCCCAGGTCAGTACAGGGAAGCATTTTGGGCCAAGCCTGGATGGTGAGAAGGGGATGGGGGCAGAGAGGGTGTGCTGAGGCCCTGCTCACACCTATAGTCACACCTTTCCTTCTCCCCCAACTCCTTACCTCTCCCAGATGCCAGGGATGCATCTTGGTACAAAAGCTGAGGTTTGGGACACCTTCCCCTGGTGTGTGCATACCTAGAAAGATATGTGCCATGCTTTACCTTCCCCAGTGAGGGGCTATGCTTGTCCATTGTTACAGGGTGGGGAATTGAGAGAAAGGTCGGGTGCAGCCCTCTCTCCCTACTGAACACCTGCTACTGCACACAGCCCTGCTTCTTGTACTCCAACCTGTGCCTCAACTTCATAGCTGCTATGAGTCTAGCTCTCATATCCCAAAACTGAGTTTCTGCTTCTCTCACTCCGGGGTCCTCAGGCTTGGAATGGGCTGGAATCCCAGATAGACTGTGACCCCTTAGCTCAGTTAATGAGGATTGAGGTCCTCATGAACTTTTTCCCCCTTTGGTGCCTTCTGTGTTAGAGGAAGAGAGAAATCCTTTCATTGAGCTGAACTAGCATCAATTGACAAAAGGAAAAAACATTAGGTGATTTTAAATGAAAGCGTTTTATTTGAATATATTATATCCTTATGTATTATTTGAGATATTTTATCAACCCTTCTGTGAACACTTCATTTCCTTAAAGCAAAAAAAATTTTTTAACTTTTTTTTATTGTATAATATAACATACATACAAAGCAATGAGAGAAAAAGCAATAGTTTTCAAAGGTCTCTTCAACAAGTAGTTACAGGACAGATCCCAGAGTTTGTCTTGGGCTGCCATACCATCCTCTCAGATTTTTCCTTCTAGCTGCTCCAGAATATAGGAGGCTAGAAGGAATAAATATTTTTTATCATCACAATCGACTTTTCTTTTTCTTTCTTGTGAAAAATAGCATATATACAAAAAGCCAATAAATTTCAAAGCACAGCGCAACAATTAGTTGTAGATTTCAGAGTTTGGTATAGGTTACAGTTCCACAATTTTAGGTTTTTACTTCTAGCTGCTCTAAGATACTGGAGACTACAATAAATATCAATTTAATGATTCAGCAATCATATTCATTTGTTAAACCTTACCTTCTCTGTATAACTCCACCATCATCTTTGATCTTTCTGTCCCACTCTTTAGGGATGTTTGGGATATGGCCATTCTAATTTTTTCATGTTGGAAAGGGCTGTCAATAATATGGGACAGGAAGATGAACCTATGTGATGTTCTGGAGAGGTTGGCCCCTCTAGGTTTCAGGGCTTATCTGGTCCAGGGACCCATCTGGGGATTGTAGGTTTCTGGAAAGTTACCCTAGTGCATAGAACCTTTGTAGAATCTTATTTATTGCCCTAGGTGTTCTTTAGAATTGGCTGGAATGGTTTTGGTTGGGGTTTGACAAGTTACGAAAGGTAGTAATGTCTAACTGAAGCTTGTGTAAGAGTGACCTCCAGAGTAGCCTCTTAACTCTATTTGAACTCTCTCTGCCAGTGATACTTTATTAATTACACTTCTTTTCCCCCTTTTGGTCAGGATGGAATTATTGATCCCATGGTCCCAAGGCTGGACTGATCTCTGGGAGTCATCTCCCTTCAGGCAGACTATTAATCATAGTCTCCTCTGAGCTCCCCAGCCTATGTTTTAAAAAATATTTTAAATTCCTTTTATTTTTCTTTTCTCAAAATCTAACTTTTTAAAAATTGAGACAAACTTCACATAACATCAAATTGACCATTTTAAAGTGAACAATTCATTCTAGAGCAGCTAGAAGGAAAATTCTGAGATGATGGTATGGTAGCTCATGACAAACTCTGGGACCTGTTCTGTAACTACTTGTTGAAGAGTGCTTTGAAAACTATTGCTTTTTTTTATTTCTCTGATTTGTATGTTATACTATGCAATAAAAAAGTTAAAAAAAAAATTCAGTGAACAATTCGGTGGCATTCAGTACATTCACAATGTTGTGCCACCACTACCTCTATCTCGTTCTCACATATTTTTATCACTCCCACAATAAAAACTCAGTACCCCTTAAGCAGTTTCTTTCCATTCCCCTCACCTCTAGTCTCTTGCAACCACCAATCTGCATTGCCTCTATGGATTTACCTATTCTAGATATTTTATGTAACTTAAACATAGTAAGTGACCTTTTATGTCTGACATCCTTCACTTAGCCTAAGGTTTTCAAGCTCCATCCACATTGTTGACCCCCAGTCTTTTGCCACAACACTTACCATAACCTACCAGAATTACTGGTTGTTTTTGTTTTGTTTTGTTTGTTTTAGCTTCTTTCCCTCATTAGACTCTGAGTTTCCTGGAGATCTCCTTACTGCTGCTGTCATATAAGAGAGAGATTTGTTAAGGACCAAACTAGGGTACCAACAGATTCTCAAGGTGTTATAAAAGCCTGTATGGTAGGTTTTGATGAGCTGTCAGATGTCAAGGGAGAGGAATGGATCAGGAATGGCAGGATTTGGTGATCAACGTGAATCGTGTTGCCATTCACAGAGATGGGGCACATGAGGACAGGCCTAGGTGTAAGTTGATGAATTCATTTTTAGATATGTTGACTTTGGGTAGCTGTGCAGCATCTAAGTGGAGATGTACAGTTGTGGTCTGAGATTGAGCTCAGGGATTCATTTATTTGCTCAATGTATACTATGTGCCAGGTACTATACTAGTGCTGGAAAAGCAAGCAGCAAATACACAACATAGCCCCTGCCTATGTGTGCATCTTTAGAACAGGACACAGATGCTTAACTGCTCTTTAGTTACAGATCTGATCATTGTTATGAAGAAAGCTATAACACGTGTTTTACAGAGTCCAAACTCTATGTGTGTGTATTGATTCAAGGGGCAGAGGTTGCTGAGTAAAGGCTTCTCTTGAAGAAGTGACCTAGAAATTCTGAGAATTGAAGGATTAGTAATTGGCCAGATGTAGGAGGTGAGATAGGATAGGATGGGAAGAGCAGGAACCCCCAAAGTCTTAGCATTGTGAAGCCTCCAACTTAGCTGCTCAGACTGGAAGGGGTGGATGCATTATGTCACTGCAGATCCAGTGGTATCTTTTAGGCCCCCTCACATCTACTTTTAAACCCATTTTGGCTCCCTTCTGATCCTGGCAAGCGCTTGTCCTGCCACAGGGGACCAAGGCAGAACCCAGAGGTTGCATGGTTCAGCCAGGTGAGGGCATGATGGAAGGTCAGCATTATGCTAGAGTGATATCTGGCAGTGGGACCAAGATCAGGCAGCTCTGCTGGCCTAAGAGATGGGGGTGGGATGAGGATGGAGAGCCTGACCCACTCAGGAGGGAGCAGTTCTCTATACGTAAGCGAGGCCCAAACCCCTAAACTTGAGTTCTCTGAGACTAGTACTGGCTCTGATTCATCTGGTGTCCCTAGAGCTTGTAACAAAGCAGAATACGGGAGACTAATACTGTGAGTAATGTTTTGACTGTGAAGGAAAAGCACGAAGACTTAGCTTAAGAGGGAAGGAGGGTTAAGGGCGGTACTTTAGGATGAAGAGGTCTCAGTATGTTGGTCATCTGAGGAGGAGAAGCCAGGAGAGGGCGAGAGTTTGAAAGTTTCGCTGTGTCCAGGAGGAAGGTCACCTTGTCAACCCCATAGCTTGAGGTTGAGGGGCTGGGCCCGATGATCTATATGACTGACTAGTCATTGTACACTTTCTCTACCTTTACCTCCTTTTCCAGTCTGCTGCTAAGTCTGTTGAGTCTACCTCCTATGTAATTCTTTAGTCCATCTACTTCCCTCCAGCCGATTACCCTCATCCAAGCCATCATCATTCCACACCTAGACAACTGATTTCTCCTCTGACTAGTCTGCTAGCTTCAAACCTTGACTCCTGCAGTTAATTGCTGTTTCTTAAAAGCAAATCTGATCTTGTCACTCCACCCAGAAATTCTCAGTGAATCCCCATTACACCCAGGAAAAAACATAACTCCTCTTCTTGTTCACCCATGTGCTCCCTATAATCCAGCCATACTGTGCAGGTCCTCAAGCATTGCCCAGACCAGATTCTTTTCCTTTTTCAGGCAGTTTACTCTGCTTGATTGTCTTTGCTCCCCCTTTATTAGCAGACTTCCATTCATCTCTTGGCATTCTTATCAGGCTCTTAGCTCAGATAGCCCCTTCTCTTGTGGATCCTTCCTGACCACTGCTCCTCAGCCCTTTCACATTCCTACACTCACAGTCACACCTCTGCCACATGTCCCTAAAGGTCTACGCCATGCCTGCCACCATGTTTGAGTCCCCCATCTGTCCCCTCACGGTGTCAGTCAGAGCTTATTGAATGACTGAATGAATTGGGGTGGGGAGCTCTCCTCCCTTAGGATCCCTCTGCCTTCCCTCTGTGCCTATAGTCTCTCCCTTCCTTCCACTTCCACCCTTGCTCCCCTGCTCCAGGTTTTCTCCAATGAGGGCCAGTTTAAGTTCCGTTTTGGAGTCCGAGGGCGCTCGCCTGGGCAGCTGCAGCGTCCTACAGGTGTGGCAGTGGACACCAATGGAGACATTATTGTGGCAGACTACGACAACCGTTGGGTCAGCATCTTTTCCCCTGAGGGCAAGTTCAAGGTGAGTGTCCTGATGTCCCTTCACTGCCCCTTTAGTGACCAGTCAAGCTAACCATTCTAGTGCTTCTTGGTGATCAGGACCTGGACTGTTCCACTCCTGTCTCCTGCTCTCGGGTTCATCCTCAACTCAAGGTTCCACTTTGGTGCCAGGCTGAGACTACTCCCCACATCAGTCAGTATAAAGCCCCTTAAGGCTTCCCCTTTCTCCAGACCAAGATTGGAGCTGGTCGCCTCATGGGCCCAAAAGGAGTGGCTGTGGACCGGAATGGACATATCATTGTGGTTGACAACAAATCTTGCTGCGTCTTCACCTTCCAGCCCAATGGCAAGCTCGTTGGCCGTTTTGGAGGCCGTGGAGCCACTGACCGTCACTTTGCAGGTATTGAGGGACAATTCACAGATCTATTCTGATACCCCAGTCCCAAAAAACTACCCCTGAAAACCCCATAAGAAGACCCTCCTATGTCTTGGCCCTAGACACCCTCCCTTCCCTATATCCTGCCCTCATTAACCCAAAGACTTCTTCCCACTTATCCCAGCCTCAGAAATCCCATCCTTCTCTGAACTTCTGAGCATTGTCATCCTAGATACTCTACACCATTCCACTCAAAATTATAGCCTTAGAGAACACCTTAACATTTCAGGGCCCCATTTTGTAGCTGTGAACAACAAGAATGAGATTGTGGTGACGGATTTCCATAATCATTCAGTGAAGGTCAGTGTCCTCCCTCCTTTCCTCAACATCGTTTCCTCTTCCACCAGACTCCCCTCTCTCTCATCTTTTTTTACCCCTTAAGAATGATTATTCATTCATTCATACAAGAAACATTCATGGCATGGCTGCTATGCTAGAAGCTGTTCATCACTGTATGATGAGCAGAGCAGACCAGAGACATTTCCTGTCTTCTTGTTTATAGTCTAATAGGGAAAAGAAAAAGGTAACCAGAAATTACAATATGATATGATAGATTATGTGATTGGTAAGTAGAGGGAACTATTGGAGGACATGGAGAAGGGTTTGACTCTACAGGGAGACTGTTTGACAAAGACCTAAAGAACAAGTTGGAATTAACCAGAGGGTAGAGAAGGGGAGAGTGTTTAATGCAGAGGAGGAGCCAAGACCAGGAGGTATGGGGCTCCTTTTGGTGTTTATGAAGGTACAAGTGGTCATACTGGATTTGAGGAGGGGAGGGTGCAAGACGAGGATGAGGCTTGTCTGTGATGTTAAGGGGGTTGCACTTCTTAAGAGCTGTGGAATTGCATGTAAGGGAGTGACATGATCTTGTGTGTCTTAGAAAGATCCCTCTTCCTGCTGCACTGGAAGGGGCAAAACTTGGGGCAAAAAGGTCAATCTTTTGCAATAATCCAAATGAGAAATGATGCAGACATGGACCATGATAAAGGCAGTGGCAGTATATTGCTAGGACACAGATTTTAGAGAGGGATTTCAGATAGATTCAGTGGGTTATGTTCATTCCTTGGCTGTGAAGCAGAAGAGAAGGTGGAGTCAAGAATGTCTCACGGCCAACTTGATGGTGCCAGTCACTGAGAAAGAGGACTCAGAAGAAGTCCTATTCTCCAGGGAATATAGGCTGTTAGATATGATGTGTCCAAGGAACATCAGCTGGAGATGTCAAGTAGGCAGTAGGATGTGTGGATGTGAAGCTTAGGAAGGAGGTCTGGATTATAGCCTTGCAGATCTGGGGGTCTTCACCCCATCCACTTCCAAGTCCCCACCCTCTGCCCAAGGCCTGGTCCCCAGCCCCTTCCCCCACCAGGTGTACAGTGCCGACGGTGAGTTCCTCTTCAAGTTTGGCTCCCACGGCGAGGGCAACGGGCAGTTCAATGCCCCCACGGGAGTAGCTGTGGACTCCAATGGGAACATCATCGTGGCTGACTGGGGCAACAGCCGCATCCAGGTGAGTAAGACCCAGGGATGGCATAGGGGTGAGTTTCCCACTATGCCCCACGCACACTCCTTCCCGTTTCCCCTCTTCTGCCTGGTCTTGCCTCTCCCCCCAATCTCCACTCCTTCCCCAGGTATTTGACAGCTCTGGCTCCTTCCTGTCTTATATCAACACATCTGCAGAGCCACTGTACGGCCCACAGGGCCTGGCACTGACCTCGGATGGCCATGTGGTGGTGGCCGATGCTGGCAACCACTGCTTTAAGGCTTATCGCTACCTCCAGTAGCTGCACAGGGGCCCCACCTGGCTCATGGAGGGACCGACCTAGGGGTGATTGGACAAGAGGGTCTGGCCGGGAAGTAGGCCAGACCTGGCAGCACTGAATGTGGGCTGTGGGTATGCCCCATGCCCTCCCTACTCCCCTCCCTCAACCCCACGGTTGCACTTTATTTATTCGGTTCTTGCTTTGGTGACTGAGTGGGCCTGGACTGTGGTCCCAAGGATGTGTGCAGAGCTTCACCCTTCCCCACCTTACACACCTCCCCTGTCCCCTCAGTCTGCTCCCACCCCCCAGCCTGGGGCCAGAACAGCCTCTAACTCCAGGGCAGAAGTCCCTCTGGTTGTCTCCTTACCACCCCCATACACACTGACAGAGACAGCAATACCCCACCCCCCCATATTAAATAAATGTCTTTGACGAGATGGTTCTGTTGGTTTCTTGTGGGGTGGGATTGTGGAAGAATGGCATGGTGGGACTAGCTCTGGACTAAAAGCTTAGCCAAGCAGCCACTGTCAGGGGCAGGGGACCTAGCTCCATGTCTTAGTCTGTCATACTGCTATGACAGCCCTAACAACAAGCATTTACTAGCTCACAGTTTTGGAGACTAGAAGTCCAAAATCAAGATGTTGGCAGGACCAGGTTTTCTCCCTGAAATCTATAGTGTTCTGTTGCTGATTTGCTGCAATCCATGGAATTCCTTGGCTTGCATCTCTGCCTCCTATGGTGATCTCTCATTCATGGTATCTGTTCTTCAGCTTTCTTTTGACTTTTGGTTTCTTCCTATGATGCCTTCTCTGACTGATTCTGTCAGAACTTCTTCTGTTTATAATGGACCCTGGTGGTAACAGTTTAAGTCCCATCCTGATTTAACTGGGGACACCGTAACTAAAAACAACCCCTTCAATGGGTCCTGTTTACAATGAGTTCAAACCTGTAGGAATATGGATTAAGATTAAGAAAAGATATTTCTTGGACTACACAGTTTTCGGTTTACCACACTCCATATGGGGTCCTGATGTTTAAAAGCTTCAGGAGAGAAGATCAAGAGAGGATAAACCCATGTAATCCTGAGTCACCTGCCATATCCCTATCCCCAAGCCCTGAATTTCCTGTAGAAATAGGCAAATCTTCTGCTTCTCTACTCTGGGGCTGAGAGGAGCCTAGGGAAAATTACCTTTGCACAAAACACATCCAGCAGCTGCAGGGAAAACAGTTTCAGGGTTTTGATCCAATACTTGAATCCCACACATGGGCAAGGGACCTGATGGGAGGCATAGGGACAGTTGTATGATTACATTCCTTCCCCTGGTTTCCATGTCGTCTTGTACAAACACACCCCACAAGGCCATCCAAAATATCTACAAAAGCATATAGGGAGTCATCAGCCTTTCCATTGCTTTTACCCTTTTCCTTCTTTATCAAGGTCACCCTTATTTGGCCAGTCCTGGAAACTAGGTGTGGGAGACTCCATGACCAATTTTTAAAGCTCTTTCCTGAAGCCCTTGTTCCATAATTCTCCCAAGAGTGCTGCCCTTTACCCCCCTCCCCCCACCCCTAGTTGAATGAGGGTCCTAGTCTGCCAGCATTTGGCAGCCAATTCCAAAGATAAAACCAGTACTCAGTGATCTGAGTGCACTGAGGTAGGGACTATTATTTCTTCCATTCTACAAAAGGCTGAAGCTCAGAGAAATAGATTATATTGCAGATGATGACAGAACCCACACTTGAATTTGAAATGTCATACTCCAAAGCTGGTACTTCTAACTGGTAAGTTATAACACCTTCCTCATCCTGTACCCCTTGAGCCTAGTAGCATGGTGACTGATAGAGAAGGTACCCAACAAACACTTGGAGAATGATGAATTTGGAAGGTTGGTCATGAGAGGTCATCAAAAAGGTCAAGACATTGTCCTCATATAGCATGATTCCTGGGACCAGGATAGGAGGGGCTGTGCATGGACCTATGGAAGACAAATGAGGGCTTTGCAGAGATCAAGGGACACTTGGACCATATAGAAGTCTCACTTAAGCTCAGCTTCCTGGCTATCTGTATCCCCACTGGCTGAGACATGGTAGGCAGGTGGAGGGACAGAAGAGAAGTCCTCTGAAGGTTCTTGGTTCTTGGGGTCAGCTTCCCTAAAAGCTTTAAGTCTGCTACTCCTCCCACCCACTTCACCCCTGTCTTGAGCAAAGCATCAGCAGTGCCACTGAGGATGGAAGCTCAAATTTCCATCATCAACTCTCACATTCTTACATCTCAACACCTAAATGTAGCTGAGAAATAAAATGGCAACAAGAATGATATTCCTTGTGTGGGAAGCCCTACTGAAAGGCTGCTGGAGCTGATTTCCATGGATAGCAAATTAGGTGATCTGCCTCAACCATTCAGAAGGAGTCTCAAGGTGGGCACTCAGCTGCTCCTAGACCAGGTCATAGAGGGCATTTTCTTGCCAATTCAGGCCTTGGGCCCTGAAGTAGAGGGAAGTAGTGCCAGTCCTTGAGTCAGATGGCGTATGTCTTAAATGGTCTCTGCAGACTTGGGGAATGCATTAGGGACCCTGCTGGGACAGGGTCAGAAATTTATTTTATGGTCCTACAAGAGGAGGACCTGTCTTAAATAGGTCTGTCAGTGGTCAGAACAAGCTGAACTCATGTGTGGCCTGCTGGTTCATTTATTCACTCAAAAAGGATTTATTGTGCAGTTTCTATGGTCAGATAGTGGTGGCCCTGGGAATACAGACAAAAATGGTTCCTACCTTTATGGAGCCTATAGTGAGTTAGGGGAAGAGTCAAAAGGGGTACTAAATGTGCACAGTTTGAATTAAGAGCTGCAAAGGAAATGAATAGAATGCAGTAACAGAGGATAGGGTGTTAAATAGGGTGGACAAGGAAGACTTTTTTAAGCTTTGACCTTCAGTTTTGGTGGATGTCAACTATGTTAAAAAGAGAAGATGACTTCAAGACTTCCTACAAAGCTACAGTAATCAAAACTGTTACTGATAAAAGATAGACATATAGACTTGAAAGTACAGAAATAAGCCCACACATGTAGGTCCAACTGATTTTTGACAAGGGTATCAAGTCCACTTAAGAATAGTCTTTTTAAACAAATAGTGGTAAGGAAACTGGTTTCCACATGCAAAAGAATGAAATTGGATCTCTACCTCACACCATACTTCAGACGATGACTTGGGGAAAATCTTCATGACCTTAGATCTGGCATTGGATTCTTAGGTATCACACCAAAAGCACAAGCAATAAAAGAGAAAATGGATAAATTGGACTTCTTCAAAACTAAAAACTTTTGTGCATCAAAGAACATTATCAAGAAAGTGAGTCATTTGTTACAAAATTTATATTTTGACTAGTGCATTTCCTAATATAACTTATGTAGATAGTTTGATTGAATGCCATAAGTACTTGTAATCTCAGGTAGGACATGAGATTTTGCTGGTTTGTCCAGAGTGATGCCCTGATGAATCCCACAGTGATTCGATTGTGAGTGGAAAAGTATCTGCAAAGCCCCCTTTGGGGAGTGATGAGAACGGGGAGAAATTCAACTTCCCCAAGTTGAATTCTTGATATTCTCACAAGCAGTGTAGACAACCAAAGCTAGAGGCTGAGCCCCCGGTCTTGGGGTTTGTTCATATGAAACTTAACCCCAAAAAGGATAAGTCAAGTCTACTTAAAATTTAGGCCTAAGAGTCATCCCCAAGAGAGCCTCTTTTGTTGCTCAGATGTGGCCTCTCTCTCCAGCCAACACAACGAGCAGTCTCACCACCCTACCCCTCTCTACGTGGGACATGACTCCCAGGGGTGTGGACTTTCCTGGCAACGTGGGACAGAGATCTTGGAATGAACGGAGACTCAGCATCAAGGGATTGAGAAAAACCCTAGAATGAGCTGAGACTTAGTATCAAGGGATTGAGAAAACCTTCTGACCAAAAGGGGGAAGAGGGAAATGAGACAAAGTGTCAATGGCTGAGAGATTCCAAACAGAGTCCGAGGTTATCCTGGAGGTTATTCTTATGCATCAAGTAGATATCATCTTGTTATTCAAGATGTAATGGAGAGGCTGGAAGGAACTGCCTGAAAATGTAGAGCTGTGTTCCAGCAGTCAGTTTTCTTGAGGATGATTGTATAATGATATAGCTTTCACTGTGTGACTGTGTGATTGTGAAAACCTTGTGTCTGATGCTCCTTTATCTACCTTGTCAACAAAGGAGTAGAACATGTGGAATAAAAATAAATAATAGGGGGAACAAATGCTAAAATAAATTTAGTTTGAAATGCTAGTGATCAATGAAAGTGAGGGGTAAGGGGTATGGTAGGTATAATTTTTTTTTCCTGTGTTCATTTTATTTCTTTTTCTATTGTCTTTTTATTTCTTTTTCTGAATTAATGCAAATGTTCTAAGAAATGGTGAATATGCAACTAAGTGATGATATTGTGAATTACTGATTATGTATATTGTTTTATTTTGTTTCTTTATTTCTTTTAATAAATTAAAAAAAGAAAGTGAAAAGACAACCTACAGAATGGGAGACAATAGTTAATCAAATATATGATGAGTTTAATATCTAGAATATATAAAGAAATCCTATAGCTCAACAGCAAAAAGACAACCCAATTAAAAATGTGCAAAGGACTTGAAAAGACATTTCCCCAAAGAAAATATACAGATGGCTAATATGCACATGCAAAGGTACTCAACATTAGTCATTGCAAATCAAAGCTACAATGAGCAATACCACTCCACAGCCACTAGGATGGCTATTATTTCAAAAACAGAAAATTACAAGTGTTGGTGAGGATTGGAACCCTCATGTATGGCTGGTGGGAATATAAAATAGCAGCCACTTGTGGAAAATAGTTAAACATAGAATCACCATATGACCTAGGAGTTCTACCCCTAGGTATATCCCCCCCAAAATTGAAAATGGGTACTCAAACAGGTATTTGAACACCAATGCTCATAGCATCATATTCACAATAGCCAAAAGGTGGAAAAAATCCAAGTACCCATCAATAGATGAATGGATAAACAAAATGTGATATATACATACAATGGAAAATTATTCAGCCATAAAAAGGAGTGAAGTTTTGAAACATGCAACAATATGGATGAACCTTGAAAACATTAAGCTAAGTGGAATAAGCCAGACACAAAAGGACAAATATTGCATATTTTTACTTATATGAAATCTCTAGAATAGGCACATTCATAGAGATGGAAAGTCAATCAGAGGTTCCCAGAGGCCAGGAGGAGGAGGGAATAGAGAATATAATGCTTAATGTGTACAGAGTTTCTGTTTGGGATAAAAAAAGCGTTTTGGTAGGAGAGACTTCCGGGTCAAGATGGCGGCTTAACAACGTGCGTGTTTTAGTTTGTCCTCCAGAATAACTACTAAATAACCAGAAACAGTACAGAACAGCTCCTGGGGCCACGTCAGTTTTTGTATTGCTCAGATGTGGCCTCTCTCTCCAGCCAACATGACGAGCAGTCTCACCACCCTCCCCCTCTCTGCGTGGGACATGACTTCCAGGGGTGTGGACCTTCCTGGCAATGTGGGACAGAGATCCTGGAATGAGCTAAGACTCAGTATCAAGGGACTGAGAAAAACCCTAGAATGAGCTGAGAATTAACATCAAGGGATTGAGAGAACCTTCTCGACCAAAGGGGGAAGCATGAAATGAGACTTGAGTGTCAATGGCTGAGAGATTCCAAACAGAGTTGAGAGGTTATCCTGGAGGTTATGCTTATGCATTAAGTAGATATCACCTTGTTGTTCAAGATGTAGTGGAAAGGCTGGAGGGAATTGCCTGAAAATGTAGAGCTGTGTTCCAGTAGCCATGTTTGTTGATGACGATTGAACAATGATATAGCTTTCACAATGAGACTCTGAATGTGAAAACCTTGTGTCTGATGCTCCTTTTAACTACTATATCAACAGAAGAGTAGAACATATGGAATAAAAATAAATAATAGGGGGAACAAATGTTAAAATAAATTTAGTTTGAAATGCTAGTGGTAAATGAAAGCGAGGGGTAAGGAGTATGGTATGTATAATCTTTTTTTTCTCTGTTAATCGTTTTATTTCTTTTTCTGTTGTCTTTTTATTTATTTTTTTAAATTGATGCAAATGTTCTAAGAAATGATGAATATGCAGCTATGTGATGATATTAAGAATTATTGATTGTATATGTAGAATGGAATGATATCTTAAAAAAAGCCTTTTGGTAATGGATGATGGTGCATCAAAGGACATTATCAAGAAAGTAAAAAGACAACCTACAGAATGTAGGTTGTGCACTTAATAGTTAAATTGTGCATTTAATAGTTAAAATGTGAAATTTTATGTTTCAAATGTTACCACAATAAAGTTTTTTTTAACTTTTTTATTGTATAGTATAACATATATACAAAGCAAAGAAATAAAAAAGAATAGTTTTCAAAGCACTCTTCAACAAGTAGTTACAGGGCAGATCCCAGGGTTTGTCCTCTCACATTTTTCCTTCTAGCTGCTCCAGAATATACGAGCCTAGAAGGTTTAAATTTTTTTTTTATCATCACAATCGACTTTCTTTCTTTCTTTTGTGAAAAATAGCATGTACACAAAAGAGCAATAAGTGTCAAAGCACAGCACAACAATTAGTTGTAGAGCATATTTCAGAGGTTGACATGGGTTACAAGTCCACAGTTTTAGGTTTTTACTTCTAGTTGCTCTAAGATACTGGAGACTAAAAGAGATATCAATTTAATGATTCAGCATTCATATTCATTTGTTTATTCTATCTTCTCTGTATAACTCCCCTATCACCCTTGACCTTTCCAACCCTCTCTTTAGGGGTGTTTGGGCTATGGCCATTCTAATTTTTTCATTAGAAAATAAGAAGAAGAGGAAGAGAGTTTCAGACAAGGAAGAGCAGATAAAAAGGTCCAGAGTGGCCAAGATCTTGGCGTGTTTGAGGATCTGAAAGGAAGCAAGGGTAGCTGAAGCAGAGGAAGGGTGAGAAGAGAGAGAAAAGAAAAAAGTTTGGAAAGTTAGGTCTGAATTACATTATAATTCAGGTAAAGAGTTAGGATTTGATTTGGAGTATAACAGTAAATCACTGAAAAATTTAAGCAGTAGGGAAGAAAGGGACGCGTGGTGGGAGAAACTGAGAGTTGGGCATTGATTGTGTGGGATAGGAAGAAAAGCAAGAATAAAAAGCAGGCAATTCACCATATCTAAACCACTCTCTCTTGAAGACTATGAATATCTTACTATTATCTTTAGTCTTTGACCCAGCAATTCCATTCTAGGACTGTATTCTAAGAAAACAGCTGGGTAAATGCACAAAGCAGTCATGTTCATCATAGCTTCATTTATACTTGAAAACATCAACAACTACCTGTCCATCAGTATGGAAGGGTTAAGGTAAGTATTTAATTAAGACATATGATGGGATTATGTGCACCCTTTAAAAATGCTGATGTCTGAGATAAGCTGTGAGGTTTAAAAAAAAGTTCTATAAAATCATATCTTTATTTTAAAGAATGTTCTAAGAATAGAAAAAGGATGGAACACCAAATGAAGTATTAATAGTGGTGGTCTCTGGTTAGTCAAATTAAAACTGATTTTATCTTCAAGAAAGAAAAAGTTTTAAGCAGGAGCACAAGACAATCCGATTTACATTGTTGAAGATTACTGTGGTTTGTGCAAAGAATGTATTATTGAGGGGTGGAGCAGCAGGGAAGCTATTTCAGTGGTTCAGCCAAGAAGTGGTGTTTGCACTTCTAGGGAGGGAAAGAGATGGAAAGAAGTGAGCAGAATTTAGGTGTAATTTGAAAGTGGAACAATACTTAATATTTATTAATCACATACCATATCCCCGACACTGTTCTAAGTGCTGAAGACAGCAGTGAATAAGCAGATGAAATCCTTGTCCTCTTCATGAAGGCTGTAGGATGGACAGTAGTGTGCTGAAGCTGATTTATACTGGCTCCAAGGGCTGAAAGTCAAATTTGCAGGAATTTTGAGAGTTGGTTATTGAACCCAGACATTATTAAAAATTAAATTATATACACTTAAAAATTAGATGCATTTTTGCTTCAGAACTTATTTCTAAGTTGAATTTTTTTCACCTAAGTTGGAGACTCCTGAGTTAGATAACCACCTAATTAGAAAATAGAGGGTTGATACAAGATTGCAAATAATTTCATATTTATTCATTCATTTATTCCATTCACTCCCTCCCTCATTCAAGAAATATTTACTAAGAAATTTCTGCATGTCAGGGACTGTTCAGTGATATATTAATGAATAATATAGACTCTCTTTCCTTATTTTTTAATACAAAAAGATTGTATATAATATACATGTACACACAGAAAATAAATATTGCAAAATATTAGCAACCGGTGACTCTAGGTGAAGGGTATATGGGTGTTCACTGTACTATTCTTGCAACTTTTCTATAGGTTTGAAAATATTTTTAATAAAAAGAAAACAAAAAAATTAAATACTATCTTTAAAACAAAGATAATAAATACTTAAAACTCATCGCTTCCGAATTATTTTACTACATTTTGCTGTTATCTGTATTCTTGAGATTATTACATCTATTGTGTAAGTTGAAATGCCATATAATAGTGTGCTACTGCACATCATTTCCCAACTCCATGTTTGATGACATCTTGTTGGTGGATTGCAGTTCACCAGGGCAGGGGTATTTCCACCACAGAAATTAGCAAATGCTATAAATCAGGGCTTTTTTACCTCTGGAGAGCCAGCTGTTAAACATTTACCAGCCTACCCCTTGCTAGGGCTAGGATCATAGCCAGGGGTTAAACTGTGACTCTACCACTTGCTAACAATATGACTTTGGATAAGATACCTAATGTCAGTTTCCTCATTTGTAAAATGGGACTAATGATAGTACCTATCGCGTATATATAATATATATATGGATTTAATGAACTAATCCATGCCAAGTGCTTAGCATATAGTGCCTGATGAATGTGCGACTAGATATCAGCTAATTATTATTATAATTGTTTATTCATAGAGAAGCAAGAATGGGCTATGCAGGAAGCCCTATTATAGACAGAGCAAATGAAAATGTGCATGTGGAGAGATCAATTGAAAACAGTGATGCTCTTTTTAGCGGTCTGCAACTTTATTCCTAAACCTTCTAAGCTCAGAGAGAGGGGGAATCTGGTCTCTCCTCCCTGAAGCACAAAGTCACGGTTCAGACAGCCTCTTCAGTGGGGCCCAGGAGAAATGGCTGAGGTCAGAGAGCTCAGATCAGCACATAGAAGGCTAGGAAGAGCCATTCCAATGGATAGTGGGTCAGTGTCCAACCTAAATCCGGTCCCTGGCAAAGCAGGAGGAAGCTCTGTCCATGTAGACGATGTTGATTCGCATTCAGACTCACATTCAGACTCCCCATCAGGGGAAAGCCAGAAAACTGCTGGTGAGGATGGAGAAATGAGAGATAACATGACAAAAAGAGATCGCTGAATTTCTCTGGGCTTGAATTCCCCAGGAAATCAAAGAAGCTATTGAAGTCCTCAAACACATTCTGGCCAACAGGGGTTGATGGAGAGGAAGGATCATCGAAGGGGATGTGCCACTACAGCCCCCACCCCCCAGCTGACAGTGTGAGGGAGGAAATCCACAGTGAGGCATTCCAGGGAGAAAGCACCCCTGGAGTCTGGCCTCCAGTTGAAGAGTGAGAACTTACTCATCCCTGCAGCCTCTAGGGCTCCCTCAGGCCCTAATATGGACATGCACTCTCCCTTCAGCCCTGGCTAGAAGTTGGGAAGGATTTGAGACAAGAAGTGACCTCCTAAATTGAGAGGAAAAGAAGCAAAGCTGCTCCATTCTGGGGTGCCCTGAGAAGATTTTCCTCGTGCCTTGTGGTCAGCAACCAGGATAGCCAAAAGTACCTGCTGCTTGGATTCCCAAATGGACACAGTTCTCTGTCTCTTAGCTCTTGCTCAGAACTTTGAGCAAGTTCTGGGCTGTTTTGATCCAGAAGGCCCTGCCAGTCTAATTCCTGGCGGGAAGCGTGGCTCTGATAATGATTTCTAAGCTACCCTGGGTGGACAAGTGAATTAGGAAATAACAGTGAAAGGGTGGGGGTGGGGGAGTGGGTTTCAAGTACTATTCTAGGAAAGCTAGATCTTGGGATGCCATAAGGGGATCAGAGCTGTGAAAGAAAGATGAGGCCAAGATGAAAAATCATCACCCAGAATATGCGCTATTTCCTCCAAAGAGCACCCTTAGACCACAGTGGAGGCTGCTTTCCTAGACTCACAGGACTGTTGAGGACCCGCACTCTGGGTATTCTGGGGAGTGTTTGTGACTTGATGTGAAACCTCCCATCTCCCCAGGGAGGCTCAGGTGCCAGTGATGCCTCAGTGAAATCCAAAGGACATGTAGACCCAGTTCTGGCAGCTAGAGACACATTGAGAGGATTGCTGTGGAAGGTCACCAGGAGCTTAGAAGGAAGAATCCCAGGAAGACTGCCACTCTAACTGGGGATAATGTTATAGAAGGTTTCAGAGACTGAGAGGGAAAAGAAAATGGGGTGGGTGGGTTGTCTGGGAGCACAATGCCCAATAGCTGGCATGGAGCAGGTCCAGCCAGAGATGCCCTGCAATGGGGAGAGGGTGGGTGCCAGATACCTGCTGTGGGGGCTGTGGTATTGCCCATGCTGCCAAAGGCTCAGAGAACCCAGCTTTGAGGAGGGAATATTAACAAGGCACGTTTTCATTTGGAAGTCAAGAGATGACATGATGCCAGGTGACATGGTGACATGACAGAGGTCCCAGAAATCTTGTTTTCTTGTTGAGATAAACCTTTGTAGGGTAGTAAAGGAATCTTAGACCTCTGCCAAGGTTATATGGGGGTTTCAGAGGCTCAGAGCTATCTCAGAGGAGCCAGGGTGCTTTCGGGCTGAGCTGCAGAGCAGGGGTCCTGGAAACTCAGCTTGGCCCATTGCTTACTCTGCTCATAGCTGTCTTCTTACTGTAGTCAAATCACAAATGGATATGGGGTAGGTGTCAGCAGTGGTCCAGGATGTACCAGGGCAATAGCAGGTGAGATCTCAGGACTTGGGGAGGAGAGGGGCATGGGTCTAGGATAAAAAAGAAAAACAGAACCATAGAAGGAGGGCTAGGGACAGCGGGCTTAGGATGCCTCAATCATGATGGATCCCCCTCATAGCATGCCCCAATTTGTAATATTTTCCTCACTCCAAAGGGGGTGGTGGTGTCAGAAATGTGACTGAAACACTAGCAACATTAATCAGTACTTGAAATCCATTTTTTTTGGTTCATTCAACAAATATTTATTGAGCAGGCATTATTTTAGGTGGCAGAAATATAATGGTAAATAACAGATGCAAAAGAAAATAAACCAGATACAAAAGGACAAATATTGTTATGATCTCACTGATTTGAAACAATCAGAATATGCAACTCAAAGAGTTAGACTCTAGAGTATAGGTTTCCAGAGGATGCGGGGGGGAATAGGGAATGGAAAGTCAAGGCTTAACATGTACAAAGTCCATAGGTGGAATGATGGGAATGTTTTGGTAATGGATGGTGGTGATGGCAGCACAACAACGTAAATACAGCTAACAGCACTGAAATACATATATGAACATGACTAAAAGGGGAAATGCTAGATTGTATATAAGATAACAGAATAAAGTGTTTTTAAAAATCCATAGAATTATACTACACAAACTGTGAACCCTAAGTTAAACCATGGACTTTAGTTAATAGTATGATTATAGAGATGCACTAACAATTGTAACAAATGTTCCACACCAATGCAAACTTTTGGTGTTAGAGTGGTGTATGGGAATCCTGTATTCTATGCATTATTCTGTAAATCCAGAACTTCTCTAATAAAGAAAAAAATATGTTAAAAAATAAACAAAACAAGCAAACAAGCCAGGAAAAGGAATAATTTCAAGTTTTAGTAAGTGACATCAAGGAAATAAGCAAGAGTCTGAAATGGTTAGATAAGGGGTCAAGAAAGGCTTCATTGGGAAGATAGCATTTAAGCAGGAATCAGCTGTAAATATTTTGAAACCCCAGTTACAGTTCTATTTATTCTGTGATGGGTAAATACAGCACTTTTCCCCTAAGGTGGAAACTACCAAGAAAGACTAATTACTAGTAGTGCTCTCTGAAAGAGAGACACCTCCTCTTCCTGCCCCATTACTGTCAGACAGTCCCACCCTGGGGACATTTTTGCAAAACACTATGCCAGTGGGGATGAGGGTAGAGGTGGGGCTTGGCCATTTGGCAATGGTGGGATAATAGTGACTAAAAAATCACTAGTCCAAGGGCAAAGCTGAAGAGAATTGGGATGCCCCTGAAAGGATCTCAATGAAACTTGGAAAAAGCTGTTTTCAGAGTACATCTAAGTATGTTATCTGTGTATGTGGTTACTAAGTGCATATAAATATCAGTGTCTATAGCTGTAATTGTCCTAGAAGAGAGCTTTTTTTTTTTCTTTTTTGACACTTAGGACACAAAAAATATTAGTTTCCTCCTCTTCTCTCCTCCCCCATTGAAGAGATAAATCAAACCATAGAAAGATGATGTGCAATCTACCCCCTTCCCTGTCCTTTGGGGCACCCAAGTGGGCACCCATTGCCAAAGTGATGGGAATTGCAGAGAGACATCAACATTGTAGCCACTGCTCAGAAGTCATTAAAAGGGGGTGGGAGCCCCTGCCAGGAAGAGGGAGTCCTGCACTCAGATTTCTGTCCAGACTCTGATCTTATTTGTAATGATGAAATCAGCCAATATTTGCTTTGTCCTGGAGATAGTACATTCCCAGTAGAGTGGGAGGTAGGGGGTGGTGCTGCTGCCATTTATATAGGGAGTTCAAACTGGGTGCTTAGAGCTGTCCTGTGGCCTCTCTAGCTCAGAATGGTTAGGGTACTGGGAGCACCACTTGTCCTGGGATTGCTGGGCCTGTGCTGGTCACTGGCCATTGCCCACCCTCTTCCTCCGTGAGTAAAGATGGAACAAGGGCCGGAAGACTGGGGTCTGGTCAAGGGTGGGTAAGGGTGGGCTAGGGCCAGTTTTCAGCCCTGGGGAAAGTTTGGGATGAGGAGCTAAGGAAGAAGGATTGGTCTCAATGGACCCAGACAGTGATTTGCTTTTTCTCTAGGGCTAAAGGTGGAAATGAGACCAAGGTGGACCCAGACGTGATCGGTAAGACCCCCAGAGCCCCCTGAGTCTGTCAGTCTGTTTTTGTTTCTGCATTTTATCATTGGAGCAGTCTTTTACTTTGTCATTTCCCTATCCCTCACCCCAGAACGCTGCTCAGATGGCTGGGGCGTTGATGCTGCCACCTTGGATGACAGTGGGACCATGCTGTATTTTAAAGGTAGGAGGAGCTGGGGTTGGGGCGTATGGGGTCTCAGACCTGTTCTCCTTCACAGAGGCGATTTCCATCTCTGGGGACGTCTTAGGACTTATCTGACAGTATCACTCACAGCTTCTCTGTAACTGTCTTCATTAGGCCAAAGGTTTGTTTTGGGTCACTGAATAGTGTGGGTTTTTCAGGGGAGTTCATGTGGAAGGGTCACGCATGGGCCCGGGAGTTAATCTCAGAGAAGTGGAAGAACTTCACCGGCCCTGTGGATGCTGCCTTCCGCCAAGGTCACGATACCGTCTTCCTGATCAAGGTACTACTGGGCCAAGGTCAGGGTTGGGCCAGGAAGGATTGGAATCTATACCAGACCCCCTCCTGTAAATGGCCCCGGCACAGAGCCCATACCAGTAGGTACCAGCTTTCCTCCCTCTGTGCTTTCCTTTCCCCAAAATGCTCAGGCAAAAAGAGCGTGCACGGGGGGACACAGGCACCACACACTCAGCAGCTGTTCTTGAGTCCTCATCTAAGTTTTTGACCTCTCTGCTACACTTACACTGTTCGCCATATTTTCCTTCTTGTCATTTTGTTTCCCTGGCTTCCATGACTCTGCATTCAGGTCCTACTCATCTGGCTGGACAGGTTTTTCTCAACACACTGGCATCTGGTCAAGGGGCGAGTGGAGGATGAAATCCAGCCCACTCTGCTCACTGAATCATGTGCCCTGGTCGGGCCCGTGTCTGCTAGAAGGAAAAGTGCCTTCTCCTAACTTATCCAAAGGTGCTATGTGGTAGAGGCAGTCCAGACTATGAGCTTTGTTTTCCCTCCTGCCTCTTTTCCAGTTCTTCTCAGGCTTCTTATCCTCAGCCAGTGCCCAGATATCCCTCAGGGATCTGTCATAGCCCCTCTAAGCACCCTCCCTGAGTGATCCCAAACAGCCATGGCTCTGAGGATTCCCTCCTCTGTTGACCCCAGATCTGAATTTCCCTTCTGAGCTCCAGATGTCTCTAGTCAATTTCCTACAGACATCTCTAACACAGGTACTTCAAATTCAGTATCCCCCAAACTGAACTTGTCATGGTTCCATAAACTAACTCTTTCTTCTATGTTCCCTATTATAGTAAATGACACCACTATGTGCCTGGTCCTGGCAAGTCAGATCTGGCCCTTGATTATCCTTCCAGGCTTCCCTCCTCCCCTACCACATTCACCATGTGCTAGCCACCTGAGACTACAAGAGTCCTCTGAGCACACTGTGCCTCCTTGACTGCACTCTGTATGTGCTGCTCCCTCTGCTGGTAACACCCTTCCTCACTTGTCTGCCTGGAAAATTCCTATTCATTTTCCAACTCTTGACAAAAATGTTTCCTCCTCTGGGAGGGACCTCTGGGAGAAGTCTGCCAGGACTTCTCTAGGCAGACTTGGGCATTCCCCTTATATACCCAAAATACCTCATGCTTTCAATCAGTCATAGTAACTGCACAGCTAGGATCTATGGACCCTTTCTGCTTTTGTACAGTGAACTCCTTGAAGGCAAAGGCATGGTCTTTATCCCTTTATCCCCAGTGCCTAACATAGTACCTGACATAGTAAGAGACAGCAATTTTTCTTGAATGAGAAAATAAATAAACAAATGAATGGATGAATGGATGGATGACTGAAGGATGACTATGTATGGATATGCTTGCAAAGATGGATGGTTTTGCAAATATATGTATCATAGGAGTATCTGATTTTGCATAGCCCGACATGTGTATGTTATGGTAATAGCATCTGGGTTTGCATCATCAAATCCAAAGTGTGTATTTGTGCAAGGGGACAGCATATTGTTATCCACAGATGGACTGAGAGTGTGTGGGGCTGCAGGAGGACATTGCGTAAGTGTAACAAACCCAAAGATGTTGTGTGAGTGCAAAGTGGCAATATTGGGGGATGCACAGCTTAAATGAGAGTGCTTTTGTATGCAGGGGGACAAAGTCTGGGTATACTCTCCTGAGAAGGAGAAAGGACATCCAAAGTTGCTCCAAGAAGAATTTCCTGGAATCCCTTCCCCAGTGGATGCTGCTGTGGAATGTCACCGTGGAGAGTGCCACGATGAGGGCATCCTTTTCTTCCAAGGTTAGTGAAGGCTGGAGTCCAAGATGCTGGGGTGCTGGGGGATTGGTGCTCATGGTGTTAGTGTGGTCAATTGTGCTAGTGGCAGTGATAGTGATGCAGCTGGGGACTTCCTTAGGATAAACTGGTTATGGTCTAGAGTTCAAGCAGGGGGAGGAGAGGGTGATGGGAGTCATTGGGTGTAATTATGCTAAAAGTCACTCATTTCACCATAGGACAAATGTATGCTCCTTAACCTGACCTTCCTTGACAAAGTTTATGGGCTCAACCTCACCTCACCTTACACCTTTACCCTGGATACTAAGCTCCAGAAACAATGCTGTTTCCCTGTATGCAAAATTTGCCTCAGGCTTCAGGCTCTTTCCTCTCTGGAGTTCCATCTGCCTCTCTTGTCTGCCTTGTGACTTCTGCTTTAGATCTCAGATTAAATATCACCTTCTCTGGGAAGTTTTCCCTGACTCTCTGCCCTGCCCTTGCTGAGCTGATCATGTGCCCTTTTGCTGCTGCATTTCATTGTATTCCCAGTCCCTCAGCTTTCACCCTGCCGGACTGTGAGCTTTCTGTGATCAGGACCTTATCTGACCCTTCCTGGGTCTGGGGCAGGTACAAGGATGAACCTGGTCTCACTATGTGCTTGTTGATTGATTGGACCAAGGTAACCGCAAGTGGTTCTGGGATTTGGCTACAAGAACCGCGAAGGAGCGTTCCTGGCCTGCTGTTGGGAACTGCACCTCTGCCCTGAGATGGCTTGGCCGCCACTACTGCTTCCAGCGTAACCTCTTCTTACGTTTCAACCCTGTCACAGGAGAGGTGCCTCCCAGGTACCCTCTTGATATCCGAGACTACTTCATGTCCTGCCCTGGCAGAGGTGAGAAAGCATCAGCCCCTGGGACCCAGTAGAATTCACCCACCTCCCCTGACTTTGTGAATCCCATGTGCTCCAGCTCCTATTTTAACTCTGTGTTATAATACCTGGCCCTGTGTTATAATACTTAACCCTTATCCTCGGTTTCTATCTTGACTTTTCCCTGTTGCCCTCATATGGAAGCCCACTTACCCACTAACCCCAGCCATCTCTCTGTCTTAGACCTCACTCTAATCTCTGACCTTCCTCTGAGTTCCTCTCATTTATTTCTATCCCAAGGTCATGCCCCTGGATACTGGAATAGGACTCACCATGGAAATGCTACACACCATGGTCATGGGGATGTATCTGTGCGCTGTAGACCAGATCTAGTCTTGTCTGCACTGGTATCTGACAACCATGGTGCCACCTATGCCTTCAGTGGTAAGAGATGCCCTCCAGTTCCCCCATCTCTGCCTGCCATACCCCCATCTCTTCCACTGTCTTCCATCCCTGACCTATTTCACCCAACTTCATCACTATGTCCCTACCTTGCCCCATCTCTTCCCCATCCTTGGCATGCCCTTTCATGCCTCTTATCTCCTCTGCTGCATATTTCTTGACCTGTCTCTTATCATCCAGTCTCCAACTTCATTGTTTATCTCTCAGCACCATCTATGCCCATTTCCGAGCCCTCTCTGTGCCTCACAGGTCCTTATACCTCCTCATATCCTCCTTGCTCCATGTCCTCCCAGGACCTCTAGCTTGCCCAGAAGTTATCCTCTGGAGCTCCATCCTTTCCCAGGTACTTGGTTCCTATGTCCAGTCCTCTGAATACTGAATTGCCTGGGAACAAGGTATTCTCATTATTGAAAACCTGCCAAGAAGTATCCTAGACCCTTTAGGAGGTGGTTTCACTAGCCCCAGGGGATTTCTCCTCTGAGTGGGAAATGGAAACACCCCTCCCCTGATCTGTGACATCATAGATAAAGCCATCTAATGATACTACAGATTCTGGGGTTAGTCAGGCAGGTAATGATGAGTCTTAGTCCGCAGTTGAGAACATTTGGATTTGGCAAGATGGAGAATACTGTGACCTTGACAAGAACAGTTTCAATGGAGGAGAGAAACAGAAGTGTAATTGGAGTGAGTTGAGGAAGAAAGAGACTAAACAATTCCTTTAATAAATTGTTGTGAGGAGAGAAGATAAATGGGACGCTGGCCTGGCTACTCCCTCACTCTCCTGTCACCTCACAGGGTTAGAGAACACTGCCAGAGTGAGAACAATCAGTGGAAACTTGCATGGTACTTCCCCCTTTAATTTCTTGCCATGATATCTCATTATCTATGACCACTCTTCCGTACACAGACACCTGGGAAGCATAGAGAACCTCCTCAGACTCTGAGTGTTGGTTTTACCTGGCAACTTGTTCACTTTCTTCCGTGCTTGCCTTAACTCCAGCTCCAACTGGGTCACAATGCCCAACATTGCTTCCCAAGTCCTGCTTTACTTCTCCCTCCAATCTCACCTTCTCCCTCTTGGCCCCGATGTACATACTGTCCTCCCTTATGAGACTCATTGGCTGCTCTGTCACTATCTTCTTCATTACCGGGCTTTTAACACCAGCACTGGAGCTACCCCTGGTACCCCACAGGGTCCCACTACTGGCGTCTGGACACCAGCCAAGATGGGTGGCACAGATGGCCCATTGCTCATCAGTGGCCCCAAGGGCCTTCCACAGTGGATGCTGCCTTTTCCTGGGAGGACAAACTCTATCTGATCCAGGTGAATGTTTGGGGAGAGGCCTGAGGTGGAGGTTGGTGTAAGGATATCCATCTATACTGATTAATGTCCTTTGTCCTCCAGGGCACCCAGGTGTATATCTTCCTGACAAAAGGAGGTTACACCCTAGTAAGTGGTTATCCAAAGAGGCTAGAGAAGGAACTTGGGAGCCCCCATGGGTTTAGCCTTGAGTCTGTGGATGCAGCCTTTATCTGTCCTGGGTCTTCTCGGCTCCATGTGATGTCAGGTGAGGGGGCTTTTGGATTTTAAAGGATAGCTTGTTCTGCTGACTCTCCATGGTACATTTCCTTGCCAGGCTATGAGACGGGTCAGGTTAGGATCTCTATGACATGGAAGCATGTTATGTTTGATGTATTCTTCCCAGGACGGCGGCTGTGGTGGCTTGACCTGAAGTTAGGAGCTCAAGCTACATGGACAGCGTTACCTTGGCCCCATGACGAGGTTGATGGAGCCCTGTGTGTGGGAAAGTCCCTTGGCCCCAGCTCATGTTCCGCCAGTGGTTCCGGCCTGTACCTCATCCATGGCCCCAATTTGTACTGCTACAGTGATGTGGATAAACTCAATGCTGCCAAGACTGTCCCCCAGCCCCAGAAAGTGACCACCCTTCTGGGTTGCAATCATTAAGGGGCCTCCTGAAGTGAGTCTGGCTCTATCTTCCCAGTTTCTTTACAATAAAGCTATAGTGCCTCTTCATTTGAATCTGTGTTGGGCAGGGGTCCCTGGTTGTAGAACAATCTTCTTTATTTGAATTGAGAAGTTAGCAACTCTTCTTTTGAGGCTCTCGAGCTCAAACAAGGCTGTGGGAAGCAAGGGAGGGAAGGATCAAGGGACAAATCTCATTTCTGCATGGATGATTCCTAAATCCAGATTATAAACTGTAGTTTATACAGTTTATAATACGTACATGTAGTGGGAAACAAGACCAGATTGGGAAGAAAAACTGCTGAGTTTACACAGCAAATAAGAGGCAGAGCTAGGACTCTGACCCAGCTTGCTAATAACTGACCACAGCTTGGCATCAGGGACACAGGGTCTGGGGCATCTATGCATGAGCAGTGTGAATTGGCTCATAGTTACCATCTGAATAGCTCCTATTTGGGGATCTTCAATTTGTGGTTGGGTGGCTCAAACAGCAACATGCCAGAAAAGGAGGCTTCGATCCTGTATTAGGGTTCTCCAGAGAAACAGAACTGACAGGATATTTATATGTAAATGTTAAGGCGTTTATTATTGCAGTTGGCTCAAGTGACCATGGAGACTGGCAAGACAGAATTCCATAGGGCAGGCCACAAGTTGGGAATGCAATAGTGATGTCGAATTCCTTGTGAGAAGCTGGCTGGCTGAAGTAGAGAGAAATTCTTTCTGACTACTGAAAATGATCAGTTTTCCTTTTAAGGCCTTTGACTGATTGAATGAGACTACTCCCATGGCTGAAGGCAGGCTCCTCTGTTGACTGTAGATGTAATCAGCCATAGATGCAATCAACTGATTTAAATAGATGAGATACCCTCACAGTAACAATCGGCCAGTGCTTGCTTAACTAAACTGGACGCCTAGCCAACATGACACAGTCAACCATCACAGGTCCCCATGAGTTAGAGATAATAAGTAGAATGAGATTGAGCATGGGGAAACTGAGAGAAATGACTGCTGTGTGTCAGAAGAAATTGGATAGAGGACAGAAGGATTGATTCTCAGGAACGTGGCACCATGAAACACATTTCTAGAAGCTCGCCCCTGGTGGGATCCAGCTGGAGCCTCAGAAGCCCTGCTGACAGAGAGGACCTGAGCTCAGTCCCACAGGTATCTGCACCATCTAGGCCAGTGAGTAGTGCCTTGGTCAAGATGGTAGTGCTTTGTTCCTTCCTAGTCATAAACAGACCAAGGCTTTGAGCTCCATATTGGCTGACAACCATTTAACTAGGGACAGGGTGTGGACTAAGGGTCTTAAGTGAGACCCTTTCCCTCCTTCCTACCTTCCCATCTGTGCTGATTTGAAAGGATGTATGTACCCTAGAAAAGTCATGTTTTAATCAAAATTCCATTTCATAAAGTTAGAATAATCCCTATTCAATATTGTGTGTTTGAAACTGTAATCAGATCACCTCCCTGGAGATGTGATTTAATCAAGGGTGGTTATTAAACTGGACTAGGTGACAACATGTCCCCACCCATTTGGGTGGGTCTTGATAAGTTTCTGGAGCCCTATAGAAGAGGAAACATTTTGGAGAAAGAGAGATTCAGAGAGAGCAGAGCAGAACGACACAGCATGAGAAACAGAGTCCACCAGCCAGCAACCTTTGGAGATGAAGGAAAATGCCTCCCAGGAGCTTCATGAAACAGGAAGCCAGGAGAAGCTAGCAGATTACGCCGTGTTCACCACGTGCCCTTCCAGATGAGAGAGGAACCCTGACTGTGGTCATCATGTGCCTTTCCAGATGAGAAACTCTGACTGTGTTTGCCATGTGCCCATCCACTTGAGAGAAAAACCGTGAATTTCATCAGCCTTCTTGAACCAAGGTATCTTTACCTGGATGCCTTAGTTTGGACATTTCTATAGACTTGTTTAATTGGGACATTTTTCGGCCTTAGAACTGTAAACTAGTAACTTATTAAATTCCCTTTTTAAAAGTCATTCTGTTTCTGGTTTACTGCATTCTGGCAGCTAGCAAACTAGAACACCATTCTAGCAGGGACTGCTGAGGCTGGGGGGTTTTGGATAAGGCTTCATATATAACAGTATTTGAGCTGAATTTTAAAAGATGAGCAGAACTTATACTACTGCTTTAGCAGATATATGCATTACTATGTCAGAGAGCACTACAGACAGAGGAAGCAACATGAGCCAAAAAAAAAAAAAATCAAGGGAAAAAGAGAAAGCTAGGAGTGGGAACTGTGGTCATCTCAGGGGTAAAGGGGATGGGTAAACGGTGGGTGAGAGATAAGGCTGGAGAAGGATGCAGGAATGTCTTAGTTCATGAGCGACCTTCTGTATCAGGCTAGAAAGCATGGTTTTTGTTTATCATTGGGGCAAGGGAGACCTATTGAAGGATTTTAGACAAGGGAGTAATGTGATGAGGAAGATTACTGGGACTGTCACAGAGTCGATACTGAGTAAAAGGAGAGCACAGCAGATGTAGGGAGACCACTGCAAAGGCTGTTGCTGTTATCTAAGTGGTAGATCATGTAGGCCTGGGCTGGGGGTGGCAGTGGGGATGCAGAGAAGTGGGCAGATTAAAAGATATTTTGATGGCATAGACTTTGGAGGTTGCTGATAGTTTGGATATGGAGGTGAGAGAGAGTGAGGAATTGCACATCCAAATTGCTATAAGGCCCCTCTTCCCTGCTCATCGCGCTTCTCCTTCCCAAACTTTCCATGGTGCTCCCTCAAGTTCACATTCCATGGGTAATGAGCTCCCCTAGTCTCAATACCCCTTCACCTCCAGCTTTAGTTGAGAGAGACCGGGCTTTGTCCAGGTGACCCTTTTCTGTTCCCTGTAGTTGTCCCAATGGATGGGAAGCACTATCAGCATTTGTGTGACCCCCATGTTTCTATAGCATATTTCTTCCTTTTTCCATATGGGTTAAAGCTCTCTTCCTTAGGCATCATGCCAATGAGTCAACATTATATCTACCATTCTTATTTACATCAGTAAACAACATCCTGACTATGTCTTCTCCATTGTTGGCGACTCCATTGTTGGAAGTCCCCACTGTCAGCCACCCCATTACTTTGGCTAAACCCTGAACACTGGTCTCACTCAGAATTGCTCCACCTCTGAAGAAATTCGTTAAATTCCAACATCCCACTCTGAGACCATATCCTTCTGCCTCCTTCACAGTTTCATTCCCATGTTGTTACTCTTTGACTTTATAGAAAAGTCTGGTCCCTTTATTATCCCCCCAGTCTTCTGTTTTCTAAAGGACTTTTATTTTCCCACCTAACTTGAATATCAAATTTGACTATCTGAGTAACTTTTTAGATGATATTTCTATTTTTTCTCCCCATTAACTTCCGTGCTGGTTTGAAATGATGTATGTACCTTAGAAAAGCCATGTTTTAATCCTAATCCCATTTTGTAAAGGCAGCCATTTCTTCTAATCCCTATTCAGTATTGTATGTTTGAAACTGTAATTAGATCATCCCCCTGGAGAAATGATTTAATCAACAGTGGTTGTTAAGCTGGATTAGGTGGAGGTGTGTCTACACTCATTTGGGTGGGTCTTGATTAGTTTACTGGAATCCTATAAAAGAGGAAACATTTTGGAGAAAGAGAGATTCAGAGAGAGTAGAGAAGAACGACATAGCCGCCAGAAGCAGAGTCCACCAGCCAGTGACCTTTGGAGATGAAGAAGGAAAATGCCTCCCAGGGAGCTTAATGAAACAGGAAGCCGGGGAAGAAGCTAGCAGATGACGCTGTGTTCGCCATGTGCCCTTCCAGATGAGAGAGGAACCCTGACTGTATTCACCATATGCCTTTCCAGATGAGAGAGAAACTCTGACTGCACTTGCCATGTGCCCTTCTATGTGAGAGAGAAACTCTGAACTTCATCAGCCTTCTTGAACCAAGCTATCTTTCCCTGGATGCCTTAGATTGGACATTTCTATAGACTCATTTAATTGGGACATTTTCTTGGCATTAGAACTGCAACCTAGTAACTTATTAAATTTCCCTTTTAAAAGTCATTCTGTTTTTGGTATATTGCATTCCAGCAGCTAGCAAACTAGAACACTACTCTTGCCAGATTTGTGCCAAACTTTGGGGACAGGAAGGGAGAGAGGGAGCGAGGGAGGAAGGAAAGAAGGAAGGAAGAACAACAACCAACTGTAGATCAAGAAAGAGGGAGAACTTCAGAGTTAGACATGTCTGATTTCCAATTCCAGTTAGGCCACTGACTAACTGTGGATTTGAGAAACTTATTCAACCTCCCAGAGCCTCATTTGTGTCTGCATGCACGCGCAAATTGGGGATGTGTACTGCATCAATCAATGTTCAATAAAGAAACAGAAACCAATCCAGATATTCTAAGTAGACAAGGATATATAATGCAAAGAAAATCCGTTATAAAGGCGTGGGGAGGTCTATAGAAGCATAAGAGGGAAGCAGGGTTACCCAGAGATCACGAAGTTACTACCAATCTTGGTTTAGAGAAGCAAAAGTGAGAAAATGTATAGCCCAAAGATTAAGAAGCTAGAGCCCACAAATCTGCACTTGCTGCTGATGCTGCTGGGGCTTCAATTGCTGACATTGCTGGAACCGCCTCCACTTTCACTAGGCAGGAACCACTGCTAATATCGTTGCCAGAGGTACTGCCAGAAGCAGAAAGACTTCTCCTTCTTCCCACCTTCAGAATTTACATGAGGGCTCCCACTGATAGAACCTAACTGGAACCACACTGACAAGAAAGGTTGAGAAGTATAGATTTCAAGTTTCCAGCCCTGGTGGAACAGGAGTGTTTTAGTTTGCTAGCTGCTGGAATGCAATATACCAGAAATGGAATGGCTTTTAAAAAGGGGAATTTAATGAGTTGCTCGTTTACAGCTCTAAGGCTCTAAGGCCGAGAAAATGTCCCAATTAAAACAAGTCTAAAGAAATGTCCAATCAAAGGCATCTAGGGAAAGCTACCTTGGTTCAAGAAGGCCGATGAAGTTCAGGGTTTCTCTCTCAAGTGAGAAGGCACATGGCGAACACAGTCAGGGCTTCTCTCTCAGCTGGAAGGGCACATGGCGAACACGGCATCATCTGCTAGCTTTCTCTCCTGGCTTCCTATTTCATGAAGCTCCCCAGGAAGCATCTTCCTTCTTCATCTCCAAAGGTTGCTGGCTGGTGGACTCTCTGCTTTGTAGTGTTGCTCTCTCTGAATCTCTCTGAATCTCTCATTCTCCAAAATGTTTCCTCTTTTAAAGGACTCCAATAAACCAATCAAGACCCACCCAAATGGGTGGAGACATGTTGTCCCCTAATCCAGTTTAACAACCACTCTTGACTAAATCACATCATCCAGGGAGATGATCTCATTACAGTTTCAAACATACAGTATTGAATAGAGAATATTCTACCTTTATGAAATGGGATTTATATTAAAACATGGCTTTTCTTAGGGGGCATACTTCTTTTCAAACCAGTGCAAGGAGACATTAGAGAAGAGGAAATGTGGGGATGAGTACTAACAGGCAATGCCTGCCACTTGTATTCACCATAAGTCTCAGTGGCCAATGATAAAAACCAACTCAAACGAGTATGAACAAAAAAGGAATTTATTGGTTTATGCAACTGAAAAAATCCAGGGGCAGACTTTTACTTCAGGTGGAGTTGAATTGATGTTGTTGGGAACCTTTCCCCATCCCTTAGCTTTACTTTCCTTTGAATTGGCTTCATTCTCAGAGAGGCTCATGTTTCCTGATGGCAAGATGTCCAGCAGGCTTACATTCTGCCAGTATTTGTTGCCCAACAGTAAATTCCTGGATCTGACTTTCATTGACTCAAATTGAGCCACATGCCCATCTCTGAATTTAGCACTTTGACTCTGATAGGTCTATCCTGGGTTTGGAGTCAACCACTGAAGTGGGTTGATTCCCATTGGAACCTCACAGGCTAAGAGTAGGAAGAGATGGGTCTCTAAAGAAAATTGATGTGTGTTACTAAGAGAACGGAAAATGGTTGTTGGCAGATAACAACAACGACAACAACAGATGTCCGTGACTTACAGGGTGTTTCTTGTTCTTTATCCAACCCTCCCTCCTTTTCTCAGCTAAGGGCCTTGAAAATATTGATATCATCAGGCATGAAACACCCCACCGTTCTGCTTGCTTTGGCTTATTAATTACCCTATATACACCCTCATTCTATCTCCTTTCCTTCAATCTAGAAGAGTAAAAGTATTCAGGTCTTCTAGTGCTCTCGTTTCCCTCCCGCATCCTCCATGATCATGTTCCGTCCCTCATCTTCTCTTTTCTTTAATTTCAAAATCATATTCTTTGCTGGAATCTTTTTATAGTTTCTACCCATGTTCGAGTCTCCTATATTAAAAAATATAAGACATAACAGAATCTCACATCATTCTTCAGCCACTGTCCATTTTGTCTTCCAAATTTCTTAAAAGAGGGTTCTATACTTATTCTACCTCCTTATTTCCCATTTGCTTAATTCATTTCATTGTGGCTTCTGATTCCTTTTCTACTGATACAGATCATTTCATGGGGATCCATGACCTACATGTTTCCAAATTCAATGGACACTTTTTTGTCCCGACCTTATTGGAAATCTCTGCTGCATTTGATGCTGTTGACCACTTCCTCCTCCATAAAAGTCTTTTCTCCCTGTATTTCTGCCATGACATTACTTTCTCCTGATTCTTCTCTTAACCTCCCATTTCTTCTCAGCTTGCTTCTTGGTCTTCTTTTCCTCTCCTAGTTTTCTAAATGCTGGCACTCCCCTAGTCCTCAGCTCTTACTCTAGAGCCCCAACTGGGTATGTGTTAGAGTATCTTGTTGAAGGAGAGTATTGAGGAAGTCCTTGCCAAGCCTAGCATCTGATTTATGACTTTCACGCCATAAAATATGTGGGGAGATTTGACTTCTTACAGACTTTCCAACTGAAAACTGCCATCCAGGAAAAAGAGGTTTATTGGATCAACTACAAGAAAAATTACAATATAAAAGTTGACTATATGTGGTGGTTAAGGCTGGCTTTGCTCCAGAGGCATCTTTGCTGTTAATACAGATGAAAGTTCTATCTTTCTGTATAGGGAACTTGGGTTCCAACTGCCTGATAATGTTGTCTAATAGACTGATCTATCAAAACAATGAACATAAAGCCAGTACTCTTGATGAGTGACTCTGGATGGATTTGCTTCTAATTCCAGTTTTGGTTATAGGTCCAAAGTGATAATTTAAAAAGATTGCTGCCTCACAGGGACCCACAGTTGGTCAGAGCTATAGACTGAGTGAGAGATGGCTCATAAACTATAGATTGTGTATATACTAGGGAAAGCACCAGAAGCGGGGAAGAGATAAGAGCAGAGAAAGGATAGATTATGAGCACTGATATTACTCTCCCTTGGTCAGGTTTTGCAGACCTAAGAGGAGAATGGGAATTCAGAAGGATTGCATATGGGTCAAATACATCAGGAGGATGATGCTAGGTGCTTTCTGCATCCTAGTCTTCCCTCTACCTTTACCATCTTAACTGCATGCCTCAGGCTACCTGAAGAAATTTCCCCAGACGCTGCTGCCTTCCTGCTCAATGGAATTCAAGTGCACATATCAATATATAGGTGATATATATTTTTTCATTAACTCAAACAGAACCTAGAAGTCATCCTTTTCTTCACATTTCATATCCCATTGATTAATCGGTCACTAATTTCTGTGAATTATACCTTCTGAATATTTATTAAACCTGTACACTTCTCTCTTCATTCCTACTTCCACAACTCTAGTCCAAGCAATCATTATCTCTAACCTGGACTACCTCAATTGCTTTCTAACTGGTCTCCTCACTTCCAGTTTTGCTCTTTTCTTGTCTATTCTCCGCTCAGCAACTGGAAGTTAACTTCTAAAATGCAAAGCTGAATATAAAATTCCCCAGCTTAAAATATTTTGATGATTTTCCATTGCTCTTAAAATGAAGTCCAAAACCCTTAGCATTCCCTACTCGTTGATTGGCACCTACTCACCTCTCCAGCTTATCTTATGCCATTCTTCTCCACCATTAGTCCATACTCTTGTTCAAGTTCTTCCACCTGGAATAATCTTCTCTTTTCTTGGCTGACTTCTACCATTCTTCACCCTAACCCCTCACTTAACTGTCACTCCCTTGCAAAAGCCTTCCCAGACTTCCCAAGGTCAAATTAAAACCACTCATGAAGCACCAAGTATGTCTCCTTCAAGAAACTCATTACATTTCTAATGACGTTTAATGTCTCTTTCCCTGGTTAAATTTCAAGTTTCACAAGGGCAGGAACTGTTTCTTGTTTCTTGACATATTCTTAGCACCAAGGACAGAGCTCATATGTAATAATAAATATTTGTTGAAAGATAATGAAATAATGTATGAATGGGGCCACCTTTCTTCTTCTGGGTAACATTTACTCATCTCTTAGGACCTAGGTTGGATGTTGTCATCTCCAGATCTGATGCATCTTTGGGTCCCTAGGGCCTAGCACATATCCCAAGCATATAAATAGGTCATAGCTCATATATCATAGATGTCTGTCAAATAATAACTCTTATCAATGAGTCGATAATTTTTAAAAGCCAGTGATGGGTATTTGAAGGTTCATTATACTGTTCTGTCTATTTGTGTATATATTTGAAATTATTCATAACGAAAAGTTAAAACATTTATAATCATCTCACATCAAGTGAGAGTATAGTCGAAGATGATCTTGAGGCTTCTGGCTGGGGTGAGTGAGTAGATGGTGGTGCCATTCACTGGGATGAATGAATAGGAGATGCACCCAGTCTGGTGTGTATGTGTTGAGGAAGGCTTGTGCTTTGTTCCCGCTGCCCGCCCACTCCCCCCACCCCCAATAAAAAGCCTTAGAAATCTTTTTAGGGGATGAAACAATGAATTTGGATTTGGACACTTTCAAGTTTTGGTGCCCTGGGGACATTCTAGTCAGTTGTCCAATATGCTAGCAGGTTCAAAAAATTAAAACCTGCCTTTAGAGGGTTTCTGGATGGGAAGAGTTCCCCTCATTATCCTTGATGACCTCTGGGCCAATGATCTGACCACTGGGGTCTATCCCACCATCCAGGGCGTCTGCAACAAATATTGAGCCAGACCATCCTTCTCTGTTCACTTTTCACCCACTCTCTCCCCACTTCCTTCATCCTTGTGGATTTCTACCGGAAGCAATTTATCCTCGACATTTGTAAGGTCGTGGTGTCACTGCCTTATCTATGTTCAACAGCAAGGACAGCCTAAGAAACATCTGGGTCCCAGTCTGAATTCAACACTTACTGTGACTGCCGGCAAGTAGATTTGTCTTTCTGAATCTCAGCATCTACCTTTGAAAAATGGTAATAATAGTAGCGACTTCACAGGGCTGTGGTGAGGATTAATGCATGTAAAGGTTTAACACAGAACCTGGCACAGAGTAAGCGGTCAATAAATACCAGCTATTATTATCACCAACACTGCGTCCTCATTGCCACCGCCCCGGGACGTAGGGAGTGTTGCTGCAAAAGCCGAGCAGTCTGCCTCCTCGGAGCCCCTCCCGGCGCGACCGCCGCCCGGGTACCCCATAGCAGCTACCGCTCCAACCTAGACTGTCGCTGGTCCCACGGAGCTGCGGGGCAGGGTCTCGCGGGCGCGCAGGGTGAGTCTGTGGCACCGCAGCGCAAGGCGATGCAGAGCTGGGCAGGGGAGGAGGCTAGGGCAGAGCTCTGCGTGCCGGGAAAGGGAGGTGGGGAGTGGGGTCGGTGGGTTCGGGCGGCGAGGGGTCTGGGCTCAGGGGCTCACCGAAGGCCGAGGGTCCTGGTGGGTAGGGGACAGGGCCCATCGGTTCTGCGGTAAGCCGCGGCTAATACCATGCCCCAAGGGCTCGCGCTCCCGTGCCGGGCCCAAGATGGCGCCCCTCCCCCTCCCCTCCTGCGCGCCTCCGCCGCTCGGAGCGCGGCCCCGCGGCCCGCGCGCTCCTGGGCGGGGGATGTTGTGATGGAGAAGCCGCCGCGGAGCCAGAGCCCCGCAGCCTGAGCCACCTCCGCCACCTGGGCCTACGGCCTCACCGCGCAGGTAGGAGCTGCCCCTACCCGGACCCAACCCCGACGGCCGGCTCTCGACCCCCAGCGGCTGGCGACCCCACAGCCTCTTCCCCGCGGGGGCCCGGACCCCCGGCCAGGCCGCATCTCGCTCGGCGGCCCTCCTGCCGCACGCCTCCACACCAATTTACTGGCTGGGCTTTGCGGCTCTACCTCGGTGCTCATATCACCCCCGCCCCTGACCTTTACCTCCAGGTCCTCCGGGATGAATAGGGGGCGAGTATAGGGGATGCAGGGTGGGGGTGGGGGTGGGGGAGGGGAGGTCAAGGGCTGGAAAGGGAATGTGAGATGATTTGGTGGGGGAGGCCTCAAGGATTCCAACTGAGGTCCCAAGCCCGAGATCTGTCAAACTGCATTCGGTTGCCCCCAGAGACCGAGGGGTGTGCCCTGGCGCGGTCTGTGTCCCCAGCTCAGCCTGGAGGCCTAGCACTTGCGGGAGGACTCTTCAGGAGCAGTTTTCCCATCACCAGTTCTGAGGTTATGCCTAACCTGTTTTGAATCCCCCTGTGCCTTTCTTGCACTCCTAACCCATCCGGCCACAGTCCTAACTCTCTCCACTCTTCAAAACCCAAACCTTTGTAGGTTTGTTGCCTTCGTTTACTCACTTTCCATTCATTCCTAAATCCGCTTCACTCTCTTCTGTCCCTGATAGAAACTTCTCACATCAAGGTCACTGGACCTCCATGTGGCTAAATCCAATGGATAATTTCCTATTATCCCCCTTTACCTTTTACTGGTATTGAGTGGTGTGTGCTAACTCACTCTCCTTGAATCATTTTCCTGATTTCTCTCCTACCACAATATCTGCTTCTTCTCAGCCTGATTTGCTACCTCCTTCACCTTAGATGCTGGTGAGGCTTTTGGCTCTGACCAGAGCTGTTGTCTCTCTTTCTGTACATTCTCCCTGGGTATTTTATCCACTCTCAAGGCTTCAAATTCCATATATGTATATTTATTGATGATTCCCAAATTTATATGTCCAGCACAGATCTCTTTCCTGAAATCCGCACACATATATACAACTGCCCTCATGGAATTGCCTTGGAAGTTCAACAGGAATTCCAAACTTCCAAATCCCAAGCTTAATTGTCTTCCCTCTGTTCCCTCTCTGCCCCTACTTCCAAGTAGGCTCTTCCTTCAAATTTCAGAAATGGCCACTTTCCAGTCAGTTATCCAGGCAGGAATCCTGGGCAACATTCTAGCTTCTCTCACCTTCCACATCTAATGTCACCATGTTCTGCCATGTCCACTACCTAAATATTTGTCAAGTCCATTCATTTCATGCCATCTCTACTACTACCAAACTTATTCTAGGCCACCAACCCTTTTTTAACTCTTGTTTGCTCTAATAGAATATCCTCTTGCCTACAACCCCATTATTGATCTCAGCATAGCACCCAGCATGATCATTTTTTAAAAATACATCATTTATTCATTCAACAGATATGCTTTATGCAGCTAATATGTACCAGTCATTGTGCTAGGCACTGAAGATATAATTAGGAGCAAAATAAGTCCTTCTTGTGGAGCTGACTATTTGGGGGGGGGGAGGAGTAAAATAAAAATAAAGTTGCAAATGTAAGAAATACCATGATGGAAGAATGTATGGTGCTGTATGAATATACAAGAGCAGAAGCTAAATTTGTCAGGGGTGGGTAGGGGAGAGGGTCAAGGAAGGCTTCTCTGAAAATATGACGTTCGAACTAAGATGTAGAGGATAAGTACAAGTTAATTAGGCTAAGAGAGTAGTAGAAGATCCCTGACAGAAGCACAAGGAAAAATCATGTGCAGACACCTTGTGGAAGAAGAGAGCATGATGCCTTCGAGGAATTGAAAGGCCAGTGAAGCTGGAGACCAGAGTGATTGAAGCTGGAGAGGAAGGAAAGGGGAAGACTGACCAGGGCAGTTTAGGCCATGTTAAGGATTTTGGTCTTGAGGACTTTGTTTTTGGTGTGGAATGTTGATGGTAGAGAATGTGGAGAATAGCTAAAGCTCATAAATTTTTCTCAAAGAGAAAATTATCAGATCCTCGGAGAATGGATTTAATTTGAGGACTGAGGAAGAGAGTGATGTCAAGGCTAGTACCCTAGGCTCTGAGATGGCTGGTCTTATCATTCTATGACACAGAATTCTGGAAGAGGGCCAGTTAGGGAAAGGAATGGGAAACACAGGTGTGGTTTGGGGCATATTAGTTTCAAAGGCTTTTGAGACATTCAAGTGGAGATGTTGAGTTGAAAGTTGGATGTAAATATCTGGAGCTCAGGTAAGAGGTCTGAAATGGAGGCATAAATTTGGAAATCATCCATGTGTAGGTGGTAACTGACATCATGGACATCACTGAATACCTATGTTAAGATGAGCCAGCAAAGCAGTCTTTGAAGCCAATAGCAGTACCTAGAAATATAGGAAGAAAACCAGGAGATATAGTATGTGGGACGTCATGGATGAGCGATGTGAGCAGCCCACAGTGTCAAATGCTACTGAGACTACAACTAAGTTGAAAATGACAAGTGTCCATTGGATTAAATAACATAGGAGTCATGTTGACCTTGGTAGGAGCTGTTACAGTGGAGTGTCGGGAATGGAAGCTGGATTGGAAAGGGTTGAGGAGTGAGTGGGAGGTAAGGAAATGGTGATTCTTTTAAGGTGTTTGCCTGTGTGGGGGAGAAAACAGAGCAGTGAGTGACTCTGGAAGTATGGGGTGTGGTGTCAAGTAAGATTTTGTTTTTTAAGTTGGGAGATAGTAGATTCCATTGAGAAGAAGAAATTGACTATGTAGCTCCAGCTTGAGTCACTCTGGTCTCCAACTTCGCTGGCCTTCTTTCAGTTCCTCAAGGACAGCATGGTCTCCTTCCACAAGGTGTTTGCACATGATTTTCCTTCTGTTTCTGCCTGGAACCTTCTTTTCGTACCCTCCTCTCATGTTATTATGGTGAAGTAAAATCCCTGGAAAGGCAGGAAAGGAAGGGTCCAAATTATAGATGAAGCAATTGGTTTTAGGAAGAAGAAGAGAAAAGGGTAGGTGCTGAAGTAGGTACATTTATATACCTGAGGATGTTTCCAGCTGAAAGCTACCATTTTCTCTGTGAATTAGGAAGGAGGTCATCCACTGAGAGGGAAGGGGGAGGTAAAGGGAGTGGTCGAAGGAAAGTTGTGTTCTGGACTCTTCTTAAATATCACTTCCTCAGGTAGGCTTTTCTGATGTCTGGACTAGATAGAGTAAGTTGCAGGTTCTTGTAGTGCCTTATTCTTCTCCTGTCATAAAACTCAATCATTTGTTCAACAAATGGGGAGGGCTTATTAGGTGTCAGGCACTGTTCTAGGGTGCTGACATTATACTGCCTTGTAATGAGTTGTTTAATGATGATTTCCGCACAAGACAGTGAGCTCCAGCAGTGGATGAACAATTTCTTTATTATTCATCACTTTCCTCTGTCCTGGCATACTATAAGCTCACTCCCCAACTATGAGCTGGACTTACTCCTTACTTCTATGGTCTGATATCAATTCCTTCAGGCTTTGTGGCCACTCCCTTTAGCCCCTGCCTGGACCAGAACTCTTTGGTCCTTTCCTTACTTTGAGACACTCCAGGTATGTATGGATACCACAATGAGAAGGAGGAGTTTGGGCTGTGCCCTTTCTTGAAGTTGGGCAGCTGGTCATCTTTTTGACCTGAAAAAGGGGTGCTATTGATCACACTGCCTAAGGCCACATACTCAGGCCTTGGCACTTACCTGCAACAGAACTTCTCCATTCTTCCCCCAGGACTTTGTTGCTCTGGTAACCAGATGGGCAGGGCTGCCCTGAAGTCTGTCTGGCCCTTCACTGTCTCAGCCACACAGTGCATGTGCTCTTTCCAGACTACAGCTCCAGGGTTAAAGGAGGATGGCTCAGCCTGACCTCTGAGAATCCTAGCTCTGTACTGTAATGCCTCAGAGAAGGGCCTGTCATCCCTGTGGTTCTCTGAGCTTAGAAAGTCACTGAGTCCCCCATCTCCTCCAGTTCATGCAGAAACCACTTTAAACAGTGGTTTACACTGTTGAACAGTCTTCAAGCCAGAGTGTCAATTTAAGCTAACTCTCTCCCTCCTTCCTGGATCTCAGCTCTCACCTGCCCAGGACTCCTTTCCCATCTTCCTTCTCTCTCCGGACCCTTATCATTCTTCAACAGCCTCCCTATCATTCTAGGTACCCAGCCTCAGCCCATGAGGCCATACAAGCTTTTTTAGCAACTATTTCCAGACCTATTTTTAGTGTCTATTGCCAGACCACAAGCTTTTTTAGGGTGTAGTTCCTAGTTCCTCTCACCTTCCTCCCTCCCCTCCACACCAAGGGCCCACTTTGTGACAGCCTACAAGAGCCTCTCCTTAGCATGGAGAAACACGGTTGAATAAGACATGGTCTCAGATATTTTATAGAATTTGGTATTGAGTATTGTGAAACTCATAGGAGGAAATAGTCACTTGAGAATGGGGAGAGAGGAGCGAACAGGAAAGGCTTACTGTGTAGGAGCTGTACCGGCTGAGCTGCGTTCTGAAACGTGAGCAGAGGCTCTCACAAGGGACACAGGAAACCAGGATGATGGAGCAGTGTAAACAAAGACCCAGGGATGCGAGTGTCTGTGATGTGTTCCGAAATCCACCACATCTCATGTTGCAGGAGTATAAGGTGTGAAGAGGCAGAAAGTGGGATGAGGTCTGAGAGGTCATAGGGGTTGGCTCAAGGAAGCTCTTGGGTATCTGCTAATGAGCTCAGAGGTTACCCTAAAGGCAATGGTGAGCCACTGAAATGTTTAAACCTGGGAGTAACAATCTGGTTTCCATTTTTGGAGAATTATCTGGGTATTAACAGAACCATCTATGTTTTCTCCATTTATCACAGTGACGACAAGTTTTCTCATTGCCCAGGTACAGCCACACTGAGCAGACCAGCAGTTACACATGAGGCAGACTCACAGACCAAAACTTTTTCCTTTATTTCATAGATGCATTGTGCTAGGATCTGAAGAGCTAGAAATAACAGAAAGATTGCGGTGGCTACTACCTTCATACACTGCAGCTGAATAGTGGGTACAGCCTTGCTCTGGCACCCTAAAACACCTGCTGGCAAGCTGTGCATGCTCTGCACTGAGAGCTACGCTGAGGAGGCAGAGAGAATTGAGGAGTAGGGGTCAGGAAAAGAAATTGGGGAACAGGGAGATAGTGACACAGATAATAAATTGAGAAAGAACTGTGAGAGTCAGAAATAAAGAACTGTGGTGTATGTTGGTGGGTGGTCAAGGAGGGAGAATTGTGTGTGCTGGGAGGGGAAGAGTCAGATAGAAAGAGATAGCTCTGAATGGGGATATCTGGGTAGGAGAGAGTCATAGTAGGGGCTGCCTGCAGGAGAGATCTGCAGTAGGGGTCAGGATGAGAGAGAACTGGGTAGTGGTTGGTCAGAGAGAAAGAATTATGATGGGGGTCTAGGGAGGAGCCATGGAACAAGCTCTTGATATTGGGGGTTAGGGAAGGATGGTGAGCCCAGCAGTGGAAGTTCAGGGAGGGTGGGGAGCGTGGAGTGGGATCTTGCTGGTGGGGCCCTTGGGACACTGGAGCTAGAAGGATAGGTAGGATTCAAGCTGTTATGGAGAAGGTGCTGCATGAGGGGCTTGTGATGAGGGAGTCTGGGGGAATTGGAATGGGAGATCTCCTTACCTGGAGAAGATCTCCTTACAGGTGGAGTTTGGTTGGGGCACCATGAGCAATAGTGGAGACACAGTAACACGCCCATGCCCACAGTGTGTTTTCTGAAGCTTGCAGAGGAGGTGTTAGAATGTGGCCAGGAGGAGATTGACACATTAAGTCAACAAACATTTATCGGGTCCCTGCTGTGTGCCAGGACTGTGCCAGGCACTGGGCATATTGCATTAGAAAAAAAAAAGACAAAATCTTCACCACCAGGGAACTTATACTGTAGACATGGGAGACAATCGTTAAGCACAGTGAATGGTATAGAGGGTTTGCAGATGGCTGAGGAGGGTGCATAGTCACCTAGCATTTCAGTGAAGGCCTCATGGAGAAGGTGATATTTGGGCAGAGACCTGAAGGACTGGAGGGCTGGCAGGGGACTGGCCCTTCAGACTGCATGGAAACAGTCACCAAAACATAGCTCCAGCTGACCAAAGGATTTGGAGCTAAGGGCCTTTGGCCTGTGACCTGCCTTCTCAATGCTGTGACCCTAAGGGCTGGGTCTGCAGCTCATTCTTCCCTGTTCTCACAGTCCCTGGTATGGGTGGGCTTGTGGGCTGATTGAGCTTAGTGATTTGGTGATGGCAGGAACACAGCCTGGGAAGCTCACAGTGGTGGGATTGCAGTAGCAGTTTGGCAGGAGGAAGGGGGCAGTCAGTGTCCAGTGCACATCAGGCAGTCCCACACCAGCTGTGTCCCTGGCACAGTAAGCATTGTGGTCAGAGGAACTGGGGGTGGGGATACACAGAGAGCCATTGTGCTGAGGCTGTGCTGCCCAGGCCATGGTGGGAGTGAGGGCAAAGTGGAGGCTGGCCGTGCTCTCCCAGAATGCTCAGGGATAGGGAAGCGGGGATGGGGTGGACTGTGTACCTGCAGCTGGCCGGTGACAAAGGGTGGTGGTGCTGGGACTGAAGTTGAGCTGTCATTGTCATGGGAAATGGGGCAGTGTTGGCTGACCTGCTGAGTCTGGGGAGATGGAAAGGTACAGGGTAGAGCTGTGGGACAGAAGCTAGGGTGCTGCTACCCTGTGCTGGAGGCTCACCATGGTATCCCTTCTCTACCCTACAGGATCTGCCAAGGCCATGTCTGTTCCATCATCACTGAGCCAGTCGGCCATTAATGCCAACAGCCACGGAGGCCCCACACTGAGCCTGCCCCTGCACGCCGCCCACAACCAGCTGCTCAACGCCAAACTGCAGGCCACGGCTGTGGGACCCAAGGACCTGCGCAGTGCCATGGGGGAGGGTGGGGGGTCTGAGCCAGGCCCTGCCAATGCCAAGTGGCTAAAAGAGGGCCAGAACCAGCTCCGTCGGGCCGCCACGGCCCACCGCGACCAGAATCGCAACGTAACATTGACCCTGGCAGAAGAGCCCAGCCAGGAGCCCGAGATGGCACCCTTAGGTCCCAAAGGCCTGATGCATCTGTACTCTGAGCTGGAGCTCTCAGCCCACAATGCAGCCAACCGAGGGCTCCGAGGACCTGGCCTGATCATCAGCACCCAAGAGCCAGGGCCGGATGAGGGAGAGGAGAAGGCAGCAGGGGAGGCTGAAGAGGATGATGAGGAAGAGGAGGAGGAGGAGGACTTGTCTTCTCCTCCAGGGCTACCTGAGCCCCTGGAGAGTGTAGAGGCTCTGCCTGGCCCCCAGGCCCTTGTAGATGGTCCGCGGGAGCACAGCAAGAGCGCCAGCCTCCTGTTTGGCATGCGGAACAGTGCAGCCAGTGATGAGGACTCAAGCTGGGCTACTTTATCACAGGGCAGCCCCTCCTATGGCTCCCCAGAGGACACAGGTACCTTGTGGAGGTGACATGGGGAACCTGGGAGTGCATGAAGGCAAAGGCCAGGGCCGGCTTGGGTGTGAGTCCCAGAGCCCATGTTCTCAGGCTGCAGCGGGCCATTCTCACATTCCTAGAGCACTTGACCAAGCTGATAAATCCAGCCTCATGCCCACCCAAATGGACAGAGACTAGGTCCATTTACTGGTCACTTACCATTTATTGGGTACTCATGCTCAGCATGATCATATTTCATCCACACAGTAATGCTGGGAGGTAGAGACTCTTCTTATGCCCATTTTAGAGATGAAGATATCGAGGTCAGAGAGGTTTAGTAGCTTTCCCAAGCTCACATACAGTCCAAGACAGGTCTAAGCCCAGGGCCTGAGCTCTTGGCCCTGCATTACAACACAAAGAATAGAGATGTACTTGAAGTAATCTCTATTCTATGTCAGGTCTGAAGGGAGCAGCCAACATCTCTGCACAGAGATCTGTTTGGAAAGTTGGGGTATTAAGATACCTATGATCCGCATGCCCCGTGCATAGCACCATGCTGGGCATTGCAGGGATACAGTTTTGTCAGGAATCGGACATTGATCAAACCTTAGGAAACAAAGGAAGCATAAACATGGGCTTCTTTCAGTTAAAGAAAGAACAGATACTAGATGTTAAGATGCCAAGGATTGATCATTAAACTTTTCCCTTTTAACTAAGTTGGGTCTCTGTGATTGCTTATGCCACAGAGAGATGCACACAGAGCTGAGGAACAAAGGGCAGAAATTATGGACTGTAGTCACAACCCTGGAGTTTTGTGGATGGGATATAAATAAAAATTAGGGAAAGACTCCCATTGGCCCCAGGCAGCAGGCAGCGGGCATCATATACAGACCCCAAACTGTATGTGGGGCCTTTGCTGGGAACATGTAGTTCAGATGAACATAGAGCAAGCTAGAGCAGCACACCATCCCCCCTTGAAAAACTTAGAGAACTCATCAACCATATGCAAAATAGAGAGAATAATGAACCTAATTTACCTATCACTCAGTTTCAACTATTGTTAATACATGGCTAACGTTTCCACACACAAGTTTCTTTTGATCTGTAAGTTCTACCTCCATCTCTCTATTTTTTACTTGCAGTTTTTTAATTGAAGAACTCGTGTTGTTTGTCTTGACTTTTTCATGGTCTGAATTTTGCATACTTTCCCCATGGTGGTTTTTAATACTTTTCTGTAAAGTGGTAGATGGTTCTACAGACTTGATCAGATTCAGGTTTGGAGGCTTTTTGTGTCATTTTTGCAAGAATATTTCGTAGGTGGTATTGAGTACTTTTATCAGTGGCACATAGGTCTCATTGCCTTTCTTTTTGTGATTTTAGCAACCTTTAATGGTCATTGCCTTGACTCCCGCTATAGGGAAGCCTCGTCTCCACTTCAGCAGGTTGTTCATAGTATTGGGGCAGGAGGAAAGTACAGTTTCAGTGGTGCTGGTTTATGCTTTTCAAAACCTAGATACTGATGTGAACTATCCCAATTTTAAAATGTTAACAATTAATTCTGGTTTTAGAAAGCACTGTGCAGACCACGCGAAATCAGTTTGGGGTTTGGATCAGCCTGTAAGTTACCAGTTTGTAGCCTCTGTGCTAAGGAGTGTGAGACAGCGGCCAAATAATGGAGGGCCTGGTCCCATGGAGGATAGAGCTGAGAAGGGTTTGCCAAGCCTGCTGACCTCAGGAAGGCACTGGAACCGAGAGCGGATATTCAAGAATCATGCTGTAGTGGAAGCCATGAAAATTGAGATTAGAGATGTGGCGCTAATCTCACATTAGCCAAGGAAGGGGTTAGGTCCTGGCTTATTTATTATTTTATGATCATATTGCTATGGACATGAAGGCCACAGAGGCAGTCTGGGATTCCTGTAGGAAGGGGACTTGAAATAGATAAAAATTATTTTCTCCTTCCCATCCTAAGGTCTCCACAAAGTTGTTGATTCAATGTGTAAATGCATGAATGCATGCATGAATGGAATTTAATACTTGTGTTGATTACCTGCTTTGTGCCAGGCCTTGTCCTAGGTGTTAAGATTAATACTGCCAGTGACAGATGTTTCCATCTTCATGGCACTTACAGTCTAGTTGGGGACAGAGAAATAAGCAGACAGTTATCATCAGTATGATGGGCACTGGGGAGGAGGGAGGTTTGGGAGAACGCCTAACCTTGTCTATGTGTGCTGAGGGAGTGGGTGAGTTTTGAAACATGAAGGAGGAGTGGGAGATAGCCAGGTGAAGCACAGGGAGAGGGAGGCTAGGCTGGGAGACTGTGGGGCACTTCTGAGGCAAAGAAGGCGAGAAGGGGATTGGGGAGTGGTCAGTGATCAATCTGAGAGTCTGGCAGGGAGGGTCCCTGGAGATTGTACAAGTTGAATATAATTTGATTGGTTTTGAATTTTGGGGAGAATCTTTCAAGGCTGCAGTGCACTGCCCAGATTGGAGGAGACTAGACAGGAAACAGGGCGACCAGTTATGAGGTGGTTGCAGTGATCCAGTGAGGTGTAACTGTAGCCTGGACTAGGTGGTGACGTAGGTGTGGAGAGGAGGGGAGAGCATTGAATCAGTCACTGATGCCTGAGCACATGACTTCACCGGGCTTAGCCACTAGAGCATGCGTGCATAAATGAATGAATGAATGAATCCTACGTAAACATTTTAATAGATATATGAGTGCCTGAAAGAATCAATGCATGAGCGAAGGTGTACATGTCTGAATAAATGCGTATATGTGGAAGCAAAAGCCTGGGTGGGGCTGAGCTTGGAGGGAGATGTGCCAAGCTCCAGAAGGGCTTCCAGATGGTCAAGGGGGGAGAAGCTGCCCCTCCAGGCCAGATCGGAAGGATGCAGCTCTCTGAAGCAGGAAGGTACAGGCTGCCACAGATGGTAGATGGGATTGGTGTGCATGACTCAGTTAGGAGGTGGTGAATTGGTCCCCAGATTCCAGAAGTGGGAACTCTGGGGTTGCTGAAGGATATGACCCTTCAGGAAGAAGGGCATAGCTATGGAGGGTTGAAGGCTCTGGGCAGTGGTATTCCTGGAAAGTTGTAGCCAGAGAGCCCTGGAGGGTCCCTGGGGAACAGCAAGCATTCTCTGAGGCTTAGCTAAGTGTCAAGTGCCCAATGAAGACTTTATTCCCTAGGGCCTGAGGTTGGGCTGAGGAGGGACGAGGGACGGGGATGGTTATAACTGCTAGAAGGGTGGATGGACAAGAAGAAGCACTTCCCTTATGTCTGTGAACACATCCTCATTTGGAAGCTGAGGATGCTGAAATACTTGCCTCATTAACTCTCACACCAGGTGTGCAGACACCTTGGTGTGACCACACCCAGCCCCAGCCCCCACTCATATCCTTACTGTGCCTGGTTGCCCAGCAGCCTGGGTCTTGGGACTGCTTATCCCTCAGTGCTGCCTCTTGGACCCATCAGGATTCCTGGTTTCCCTGGTAACGGGAAGCACGTCAGCAGTCTGGGCGCTCCCAGCCGGTCTTGGTGCTGCGGTTGCCGAGGAGACGCTGCAGCCTAGCTGGGCCCTGGCAGGTGAGGGAGGTGGTGTTGGGAAGCCCCAAGTCCAGTCTCAAGCTTGCTGGAGCCCAGACCTTTAAGCCCACCCTTGGGCTTAAGCTGCTGAGCAGATTCTGGGCAGGGGGCTGATCTCTGGGGGCCTTGAAGCCACACCCTGTTTATTCTGAGAGCTGTAGGCTCTGCAGGGCCTCAGGTGCCTGGGAGTATTCCCAAGGGGCTGAACCTTCCAGTGTCTCTAAAACGGGGCTTGACTATAGCACTGAGGTGACCATTGAGGGTGGGGTGGGGATGGAGATTCAGAATTGGGAGAGGGGAGTAAGACTGGGAAGAAGAGACGTAAGCAGGAAGACCTGGGGTCTCGTGAGGCTCCGTTTCTTCCCCCAGCCCCACCCATGGAGGCCCCCTAGCATGGTGGTCCTGGCCCCTCCCTAGTGAGCTCCTGGTGGAGGAGGATCTTGCCTGGCAGACGCTCTGCCCTGGTGAGAAGGGGGCGGGATGAGCTTTTCTCTGCAGCCCAGCACCAGGCTGTGAGCCCAGCTGGCTGGACAGGAGGGGCTGTAAGGGAGGGTGGCGGCAGGAGGGGCCGGGAATGAGCGCCATGTTCTCCCAGGACTTTTTCCTGGCCATCATCCTGCAGGACAGCAGCCCAGGTGAGGGGCAGCACGGGGCTGGGGATGAAGTGGGGCTGGGCTGACAGGAAGAGGTGTGAGCTGAGCTACAGGGATGGAGTGGTATAGCTCTGCTGAGGGAGGAGGGCTGTATGTCACAGGTGCGCTGTGTGTGAGTATACGCAGGAAATGTTTGCCTGTGTCTGTGTGTGGCAAGGGTTGGACTGTGAGCATTTGTGAAGTGTGCACCCGTGTGGCAGGGGCTCATGTATATCCTGGATCTGATTATGTGTCCACTTTCATGTGTGCCTGCTGCACATGTTTTAGAGTCATTGTGGAAGTGGTATCTGCACACGTGTGGCAGGGATTGGCATATGTATGTGTGTGTGTGCACTTCTGTGTATGGTGCCTGCATTAATGTTTGGCTAGAATTGGTATGTGTGTGTGTGTGCCCATGCATGCATGTGTGTACCTGTGTGTGATATCCACCTGATGTGCTGGCATTTTCTGTGTATGGTTGTGGTGTCTGCACAAGTGTGCAGCAGGGGTTTGGACATGTGTGTCCATGTGCTCATGTATGTATGCAGGAGCTGTTAAGTGTGTGCACCTTCATGTACCCTGAGAGAATAGATATGTATGAGAAGAAGTTAACTGGGGTCACCCAACCTGCCTCCCTTCCTTCCTTTCCTCCCTGCCTTCCCTCCTCCCTCCGTGTGGCCATGTGAGCCAGGAGCAGGGCCTGAAAGCAGGCCTGAGGCCATTCCCCTTGCTGGTGGCCCTCCAGGTTGTTGCTCCATACCAGCGGCTCTTGGAGGAAGCAGGCATCGTGTTGGGCTGGGGCTGTAGCCCTTCCTCCACTCCCTCTCAACCACGGGGTTTCAAGAAGAGCATGGAGCATAAGCACCTGCTTTCCGCTTGTTGGGTAGGCAAACCCCTCACCAAGTCCCCCACCTGGCAGATTCTTTCTGGAACCCCAACGCCTTCGAGACGGATTCCGACCTGCCGGCTGGATGGATGAGGGTCCAGGATACCTCAGGGACCTACTACTGGCACATTCCGACAGGGACCACCCAGTGGGAGCCCCCAGGCCGAGCCTCCCCATCACAGGGGAGCAGCCCCCGAGAAGAGTCCCAGGTGAGGCTTATAGGCTTACTGTTTTTTGACCAGGTCAGGGAGAGGGTGTGTGCTGCTGGAGCAGGATGAGCTCACTGCTCCCATTCCCTCCTCCTAGCTCACCTGGACAGGCTTTGCCCATGGAGAAGGCTTTGAGGATGGAGAGTTTTGGAAGGTGGGTGAGGGTCCGTGCTTCACGATGCAGGGTAGGAAGTGTAGCACGCTTGAGAAGAGACATCATTTTGGTCTTGATTTCTCACTCTCCTTCCCAAGGATGAACCCAGTGAAGAGGCCCCTATGGATTTGGTACTGAAAGACCCTGGGGAGGGAACCTTGCCCTTCCCAGCTCAGAGCCTCAGGTAAGTGGAAAGCCACCAGATGCAGTGGACTGGCTGAGGGATGGATCTGTCTAGACGGGGCCTGTGGGGCAGCTCCATGTATGAGGGCGCTGTACCAAGTGCTACCATCTGCCTTCAGCCCAGAACCGTTGCCGCAAGAGGAGGAGAAGCTGTCCCCACGGAATGCCAACCCAGGGATCAAGGTTTGTTCAAGAACAAAGCCAGTTCTGGGGATATCTTTGGTCTTAGTACAGCTCCCCAGATCCTGAGTTAGGAACTCTGTGAGTCTCAGCACAGACTCCTGAGTCAGAACTGGAAACTCAGCCAGCTCAGTGGCCTGATAGGAGACCCATCTAGGCTTGGGTCAGATGCTTCCTTATACTAGCAGGCGTCTCCTTTGAGACACCCACTCCCACCAATTATGTCTTTTTTGGGGAACCCTTCGGTCTTACTCCATTGCCTCTCCCTCTACCACATTGTGAGTCAGGAACTCCTCTGGTCTCAGCAGACCCCCTGTGTTCTGTGCTGGGGGCTCCATAGTCTTAACTCAGATCCTTTGCCTCCCTCCCTTTTCCTGTCTCTGGCAGTGTTTCGCCGTGCGCTCGCTAGGCTGGGTGGAGATGACCGAGGAGGAGCTGGCCCCTGGACGCAGCAGTGTAGCAGTCAACAATTGCATCCGTCAGCTCTCATACCACAAAAATAATCTGCACGACCCCATGTCTGGGGGTTGGGGGGAGGTGAGGACCTAAGGCCAGTGGAACAAGTGAAGAGATTTGTGAGAGATAGGAGAGCTGACTTACCTAAGAGTAGGGAGCTGGGGGAGGGGAGTCTGGCCCACCCCAGTGACAGTCCTGGGAAATGGACATGTGACCCTAAATCAGGGCCTTGGGAGATGGCTGTCCACCTGCGATAGGGACGATAAAAGGATTCATGTGAGAGATGATAGGTGTGACCTCTCCTAGAGCGAGGCCTGCAGGGTGGGTGGTCTGACACCAAAGTAAGGGCCCCAAAGTGGTAGCTACTCTCCCCTGAGCTGGAGGTGGCCAGGAGCAGCCACCTTCCCAGCTTGGGCACCACTGAGTGCCTGCTTCCTGGGCCTGCAGGGAAAGGATCTGCTGCTACAGCTGGAGGATGAGACGCTAAAGCTGGTGGAGCCACAGAGCCAGGCACTGCTGCACACCCAGCCCATTGTCAGCATCCGTGTGTGGGGCGTCGGACGGGACAGTGGAAGGTGGGAGCTGGGCCTGGGGCTATAGGGTGGGGGCTCAGCCAGCAGTCAGAGTGGGGCCCTCCTCCCTAATTCTGCTCTTTGCCTCTCTTGTGCTGCTGGACCCAGAGAGAGGTACTATGCCTATTTGCCTTGACCTTACCTCCTCCCATACCTGGACCAGACACCTCGAAACAACCAAGTTCTCCCATTCTGCTGTGCCCCTTCCCACCTGCTGTGCTCACCCATTGCCTCTCCTCAGCATGCTTGCCTGTCTACCCTCCAGCCGGAAGGCAATGCCCACACGACTGTCCCAAGGGCAGAAGCCCTGGGGGAGCTGCAATGGGCAGGGAGGGTGTGGGTGGGGTGGAGTGGGGATGAGGCTTGGCACTGACTGGTGCTCTGGGAGACACTAAGGTGCCCCTCCTCCCAACAGGGACTTTGCCTACGTAGCTCGTGATAAGCTGACCCAGATGCTCAAGTGCCACGTGTTTCGCTGTGAGGCACCTGCCAAGAACATCGCCACCAGCCTGCATGAGATCTGCTCTAAGGCATGGGCCCCTCCTGTCCCTGGACTCCCTGCCACCTTTGCTCACAAGGGTGTGGGTGGGTCATTGAGTGGGGGTAGGGGACTCCGGGGCAGTGAAGTTCTAATAGACCCTCTCACGACTTCCCTCCCTTCTTTCCTTCCTTAGATCATGGCTGAACGGCGCACTGCTCGCTGCTTGGTAAATGGACTCTCCCTGGATCATTCCAAATTGGTGGATGTCCCTTTCCAAGGTCAGTGTTATAGCCCCACTAGGTCCAGCTCAGCTTTATTGGCAAAGATGTGTGTGGAGGGGAGGGGGATGGTTGGGGAAGGAGAGACAGGAGCTACTGGACTTGAGGGAAAAGTAAACGCCCAGAGATGGGATACTTTGGATCAAATAAGTGGATCCAAGGGAGGTCAGGGGGAGGAGGGATGATAATGTCCAGGGGGGTGGAGGGGTGGGGACTAGGTGTAAGCAAGCTCTGCCACCACAATTGACTCTCCTCTTCTTCCCCACAGTGGAATTCCCAGCACCTAAGAATGAATTGGTTCAGAAGTTCCAAGTCTATTACCTGGGAAATGTGCCTGTTGCTAAACCTGTGGGTATGTGTGTCCTTTACCTAATAACCTCTACCTTGCCCCCAAGGCTTTGTCCCCAGCCTCTCTGCCTTCCATTCCTGTTCTAACAGACCTTCCTCATGCTTGGTGTTTTCCTGCTCTTCAAAATGTGTCCCACTTCCCTGGACCTTGTCCCAGCTGAACTGAGTCCTGTAGTGCAGGAGTCAAGTCAACATCTCATCCCTGACTTGGCTGGTGCTGAACCAGGCCCACAAGGAGACCCCACTGCTGCATCTGTGAAAGAGGGAGGCAGAGCTCAGTGACTGGAAACACCAGGCGGCAGGGTGGAGCTGGGGGCGGTGTTACAGCACCAGCTGTGGGCTGTGAGCATCTAAAGAGGGAAGCAACGAGCATAATTGTAGTGTACCTTATTGTTTGTAAAGCACTTCCTTATATAGTATATCATTTATTTCTTGCTGCTCCTGGAGGTTGAGATGATGATAATGCCCATTTTACTTTTTTTTAAAAATAATTTTAACTGCAGATTTTATTGAGATATATTCACATACCATATATTACATCCAAAGTATACAGTCATTGTCTCACAGCAGCATCATCTAGTTGTGCAGTCATCTCCACACTCAATTTTATTTTCATTGCTCCAAAATGAAAAATAACAGGTAGATGTAAAAGAGAACCCCATACACCCCATATCCCTTATCCCCTGCCCCCATTATTGACCTCTGTTATTGATGTAGTACACCTGTTACCGTTGACAAAAGAAAATTAAGATATTACTGTTAACTATAGTCCATAGCATGTAATAGGTAATTTTTCCCCAATCATACTGCTCTATTACTAATTATTTGTACCAGTGACGTACATTTGTACTGGTTCATGCAAGAACTTATTCATATTTATGATGTTAATAGATGACATACTTTACTCAAAACAACCCCTTTCAACCAAATTCATGTGCAATAAATACAGCACTATTACTTATAATCCCAATAACCAGCTACCCTCACCTCTATCCATTCCAAACAATCCAACCTCATAAAAAATTCTGTATATGTTAGGTAACCATTCCCCGTTCTCTAGTTTCTAGGTCCTGTACACTCTGTTTTATGACTATGAGCTCACATATTCTAGTTCATATTAGTGAAATCATACAATATCCTTCATTTTGCTTCTGACTTATTTCACTCAGATAATGCCCATTTTATATTTATAAGGAAATTGAGAGTTGAGACTACCTTGTTCACTTTTAAATTTCCAGGTCTGTTAACAGTGCCTGTCATTTATTTGTTCACTCACTTAACAAACATCTTTGGTGCCTACTATGTGCCAGGCCCTGCACATTTATCCCTGGGGTGTCAGTGACCACAGTCCTGCCTTTATGGAGGTTACAAACTGGTAGGGGAAAAATAGGTGTTAATGAAATAATCACAAGATGAATGTGTAATTATAGATTGACTCATTCATTGAAACAGAGACGCAGGGTGCTCTGAAACTGTAACAGAGGAACTTCATCTAGTCTGGGAGCCAGAAAAGTCTTTCCTAAGAAAGTGACATTTGAAATGAAATCAAACACTGAGAAGGAGCTAATGTGGCAAAGTGGGATGGAGATAGAGGTAGGTAGGGAAAGATCATTCCAGGAATAATGAGCCGTGAGTGTCAGGGCCCACAGTGGGAGGCACTTTGGTACTTTGCAGATATTGAGAGAAGACCATTGGTGCCAGATGAGGCTGAGAACTAGGTCTCTGCAGGTCCTTGTAGAAGTCGTCATCCTAGAGAAACAAGGAGGATGGGCCTAATGCAGTCAGATTTGACTTTTGTGTAACTCATTTTGGCTCTACTATGAAGTAAGATGTTTAGCAGGCGGAGGTGGATATAGGGAGCTCAGTTAGTATCTTGTAATAGTTGTAGGGCAGTGAAGACTATTATCTTGGACAATAGTAGATCCGAAGAGTAGTAGTGTGTAGAGTCAGGAGGTGTTCAGATGATTAAAATTAACAGGCTTTAGTGACTGACTGTGGTATGAGGGACAGAAGTATCAAGGAAGACTTCTGAGTTTCTGGTTTTTGGAACTGACTGGATAGTGATGGCATTCTTGAAAAGTAACAAATACTAGAAGAAGCCAGCTATGGTATGGAGCCTGTGAGCTCAGTTTTGGACATGTTGAGCCTGAGATGCCTTTGGTATAGCTGTGAGGTGAAGTCAAGCTGGCAACTGGACTCATACGTCTGGAGCTGAGAGGAAAGGTCTTGGCTTGGGATATAAAATTGGGCATCATTGGGTTATAGAGGTAATCTGAGTCATGAGTGTGGAGTAGATTGACCTGGGAAAGTGTGGCACCTGAAGTGAGATGGGAAATGAAGTCCTCTAATATTTAGTGGATGGGTGGAGGAGGATGAAACTGCAAAGAACAGCAAGAGCAGCAGGAGAGAAGTCAGAGAAAGAACAGAGACTGCTCTAAGGACTGGTTGGATATCATGTCAAAAGACACTTAAGAAGAACTCAATACATGTTTGGGGAATTAGCAAACAAATGAATGATTACACGAATGAGCCTTGCATCAAGCTGCACAGCCAGTAGAAGTAGACCTAGGACTCCAATGTTGGTCATCTCTGATTCTATGCTGTTCCTCTCAAACTCTGATGTCTGCAGTGACCGACTGTAATTCAATGAGGGCACCTTTCTTAGCAAAGGGGGGGATTGGACTGGAGTTTTGAAGGAAGGCTCAGATTTGCAGAGAGAAGTGGGCATTCCAGCTGTATTCAAAGGCATTACTAAAGACTTGGAGCCAGAACTGAGAACCACATGCTCAGGAAGCCTAGCTGACCACTGCATCTCTGCTCCTGTTCCCTCCTACCTCTCACCCTCAGCTTCTAAACCTTTGCTGATTCTTCCATTTACTACCTCCACTCCCATATCTGCTCCTTTCCACCTGTCAACTTACACAGGCCTTTGCTCTGCTAAATCAGCTGTCTCACGCTTTTGACTGCCCCTCTTGCTGCCCATCAGCTCCATTGGTTTGTTTTGTTTAAGCCAGGGTTTAAAAGCTCACGAGTGGTTCAGTGGTCTCTAAGCTCACTTTCTACTTTATCTTTTACTCCCTTTAAACCTCCAAGAGTTGAACAGCGCCCCCTCCTAAAGCTGCACTCTTCATTTAGTAGTCAATTATTCATTCACCAAATGATTGGTGCATGCCTGATTTGTGCCAGGCACTATTCGTGGTTCTTAGGATACATTGGTAAACAAAACTGAAAAAGATCCCTCCCTTTGAGAAATTTAATTCTAGCAAGGAGAGACAGACAATAAAATCAATTAATTAAATAGTATGCTAGAAGGCAACAAGTGCTATGGAAAAAGAATGAACAACAAGGTAAGGGGTTTTGGGTGTGGGACTGAGGAATAGCGTGTAGGTTGCAGCCCTGAGTTCTTACCAAATCTGATAGTGTTTTTCCAGACCACGTTGTTCCAAAGTCCTGTATGTGCACTTTTTTCCCCACTTGCATATAGATCCTCCCCAGACTCTGAGGCTAGGCTCCAGCCCACACACCCATCTACATAGTAAGCAATTTGACTTTGATGTTCCACCTACATTCATGAACTTTTTGAAATTTTCCTTGCCCTAGCCTAAATGTCATACACATCACACCCCTTTACCTGACTTTTGAGGCCCTCTGCAGTCCAATCTGGCCTGCCTACCTCTGCCTGCATTATCACTCTTATGTGTACTCCTGTGCTCCTTGGTTATACCAGTTTGGGTGCATTTAACATGCTGCCTTGAGGGTGACTTGCTCATGCATGTGGAATTCCTGAAGCAAATAAGCCCTATGCTAGGATGGGGAGCCAGTGCGTGATTAAACGTAGTCTCTGTCCTTGAGGTGGCCACAGCTCAGTGTGGAAAAGGGTTTTCCAACAGTTACAAGATATTTTGATGAGAATTATCCCAGAGGTTGTTGTCCTCTATCTGTCCTAGAGCCGGGAAGTTTCCTAGGTGGGATTCTCGGAGTCATGCTGAAGGATGAGTGTTGGCAGTTCCTTAGGCAGTCAAGGCGAGAAAGGTACTCTAGACAGAGGCTCTTCCCTAAGTTACAGTTTGTGTCCTCAAGGGCATCCTCTTGTATTGCTCTGTATTCCCCATCTGCCTAGCAAGGCATTTGCCAGGATTAGATGTTAATAAATGCTACGTAGATCATTTGAAGCTCAGGGAGAAGTAAAATATGAGGCTTGACAGGTCACATGAGGCCAGTTTGTGGAGGACTTGCACGCTCAGGAAAGGAGTTTGGCCTTGATCCAGTCAGAGAGGTGACCAAGGCCAAGACCGAGGAGGACTTTCCAAGAAGACATTTGTCCTCTGCCCGCAAAAGGTTCACCCTGGTCTGTTCCTAGTGGAAGCTCAGAGGCATTAAAAGGAGCAGAAAGGTCAGGAGTGGACCACAGAGGGGTGTACTTTTTGCACTGGCGTTGTTCAGTCTAACCTCTTAGTTTTAAAAGATGAGGAAACAGGCCACACAGCCAGCTCATGAGTAGAGCAGGGACTAGATGCCCTACCTCTGTTACATCAGCCCTGTACTCCTGCCTTGGTCTTCTGCTAAGCGAGAAGTAAAAGTGGGATGCATAAATAGAAATGTTTAACTGCAGTTTGAGGTGGAGGAGGCCATTGTGGCACTAGTTAAAGTTGACTGGCTTGGAAGTCAGGAGCCCTGGGCTCCTTGGCCATTAAGCACACTATAGAAATTCCTAAGTAAGACTGCAACAGCCCTTCTAGTTTTGAAAACTAGGAATGTGGGGAAGAGGCAGGGGAAAGGCATGGCTACTAACACTGGCTTTGGAATCAGGCCACCTGAGTTCATATCCCCATTCCTTGGCGTGATCTTAGGCATATTACCTGATCTCTGTAAGCTTCAGCTTCATCATCTGTAATTTGATGATAATTGAATCTATTGGGAAATTGTGAGGTGTAAATAGATAATATGCTGAAATGACTTAGCACAGTGTAAGGCAGAGTAAACACTTACCAAATGGATATCTTTACCAAAAAATAAAAATAATTGTGTCTTGGGAGAGAACTTGCCAGTGGAGGCTTCTTTGGGAGTCACTGTTGGGGAGGTGAAGCTGTGGAATGTCTGTGGATGAGCTCTGAGAGAGCAGGACATAAGGAGGTCAGGGCTTTGGAGGTCGGTCAGTTTGGAAGGCTGGGGAAAAAGGCAAAATTAGCAAAGAAAACCAAGTCTAGGATTCAAGATGGAAGAAACCAGAAAAGTGCCATATCATTGAAGCCAAGGAGGAGAGCTCCAAGGAAGGGGTGCTGGGACAGCATCATCTTCAGGGCTAGAGGCTGGTGAAGTGGGGATGGAGCAAAAGCCTTGGGCTTGGCTGGCAGAGCTGGAGGGTCTAGGGTAGGTCCACAGTGTCCTCTCTCTACCCCCAATGGTACCACGTTTATGTCAACATTTTCTAGGGGTGGATGTGATTAATGGAGCCCTGGAGTCAGTCCTGTCTTCCAGTAGCCGTGAGCAGTGGACACCAAGTCATGTCAGCGTAGCCCCTGCTACCCTCACCATCTTGCACCAGCAGGTAAAGTGCTGGGGTAGAAGGCATGGCTGTGTCCTGCCTTGGAGTGGTAACTAGGGATGGGAGGAGGGGAAGCTGCAGACAAGATGGATGCGTCCCAGTGAAACACAGAGGGTCACACGTGTTCCTTTCTGACTGGGTTTCCTCCCTCCAGACAGAGGCAGTGCTCGGGGAGTGTCGGGTGCGCTTCCTCTCATTCCTGGCCGTGGGCAGAGATGTCCACACGTTTGCATTCATCATGGCTGCCGGCCCAGCCTCTTTCTGCTGCCACATGTTCTGGTGTGAGCCCAATGCTGCCAGCCTTTCAGAAGCCGTGCAGGCTGCGTGCATGGTAAGTAAGTAGGGTGGTGGGATGGCGCTGACCCCACATGGTACAGGCTGGAGAGTAACTACTCCACCTGCTTCTCTGCAGCTCCGCTACCAGAAGTGTCTGGATGCCCGTTCCCAGGCCTCCACCTCCTGCCTCCCAGCACCCCCTGCTGAGTCTGTTGCCAGGCGTGTAGGGTGGACAGTCCGCAGAGGTGTTCAGTCATTGTGGGGCTCCCTCAAACCCAAACGCCTGGGGGCCCACACCCCCTGAAGCCCCTAGTTCTCCCTCCACCTGCTTGCGTTGGGCCCCAGGGAATTCAATGGTGGGTCAGGAAGGGGCCCCAGAGGCTTTTCCTAGGCCTCATCCCTCCCCTAAAAGCAGCCCCCTTCCCCCACTGGTTGGGGTTCCTGCCTAGTAGGGGCTGGGGAGGGCGAGATGTCATCAGTGTGAGAAAGTGACAACACTGGATTGCTAGAAAGAGGGGCAGGAAGCAAGGCGAACCCATCCTGCGCTTCAGGTGGAGCAGAAGGGACTAGTCCAGGCCAGGCCTCATCCTCACAGGGTCCAGTGGGGCAGGGGGGAGGGGATTGGTCCAGGCATGGGTCCCCTCCCCACTGCTCTGGGGGCACCTCCACTGTACTGATATCACTAATAAAGTCTGTCACCCTGCTGAGCCGCGTGCCTTCCTATGCTTGCCCCATGCCTTCATCACCCCAATCCCTCAGTTATGATCTTGCTCCCAAGACTCCTTTCCCCTGCCTGGAAAGAAGAAATTGTGACAGTCTTAGAGGACTCTGTAGTCCAAGTCTCAATACTTTATTGTAACAGCCTGACCTGGGGATCAGGCAGCAGCAGTATACCCTGGAGCTGACAGCTCCTATCTTGTCTGGTCTGCTCAGGCCTCAGCTTCATGGCCGTGAAAGGGCAGTAGCCCCAGAGCAGCCCAGGTGCTGAACACAGGCAGAGCAGCCAAACCCTCTCACATCCTGCCAAACCAGCTCCAGGAAAGGAGAAAGTCCAGCTCTTCACCGGATGTTCTTGCAAGGCTGAACCACAGCAGCCCTCAGAGTTCTGGGGCTTTCCCTTCCTCACCAAGAACGAACCTTCCTAACTCTGGTCCCCAGTGGTGTCAGCAGAGGGACAGCTGTGGCCACAGGCTCTGTAGGTCTGCTTGGCTCCCGTCCGGCACCAGGTGGCGGCACAGAGCAGGGCTGTCGGCGCGGGCAGAGAGCTGCGCACACAGAGTAGCCAGGCGGCAGGTTGCAGGACAAGGCTCCGAGGGCGGGTGGCCCTTATGGTAGAGGAACCAGAAGGTCTGGAATAATCGCATGTCTCCCCGCATACGGTATACCAAGTTGTGCCAGGCAGCAGGAAGCGCATTGGGCAGCCCATAGGTTTCTCTGGCTTTATAGAGAAGCTGCCAGTCTGGCGTGGCTCCTGGAGCATTTGCCTGTGTCAGGTTCAGGATGTAGGTCTCATGGTCCAGGACTACGTGAGAGCTCCCGGAGTAGTTGCCATCTATTTGGTAGACGCGGTAACCTGCCAGAATGGAGGGCTCACTGGAGAAGGAAGGTGTGAAGGCAACCAGGCCAGGAAGAGGCCACCTGGCCTGCCGGCCTTTTGCCAGCCTTGACTCTGACCCCACCTCTGTGCCCCCTTCCTCCCTCGCACCAACTCCAGGATACCCACTCATCCATCCCACTGCTCACCAGGATTAAGGCCGATGTAGGTGGTGGCACTGGGTGCCAGGAAGGCCACAGACAGTGGCCGGCTCAGGGTCTCCTCATCATAGAAAACCTCAAACTCATCCACATGGGTGTGGCCAAAGAACTGACCAGCCAAGGTGTTCTCGTACCTGGCCAGGAGACACGAATTTTTTTTTCTTTTAATTTTTTTAACTTTTTAAATTGTATAGTATAACATATATACAAAGAAAAAAAATAAAAAGGCAATAGTTTTCAAAGCACTCTTCAATAAGTAGTTATAGGACAGATCCCAGAGTTTGTCATGGATTACCATATGATCCTCGTATTTTTCCTTCTAGCTGCTCCAGAATACAGGAGGCAGCTAGAAGGAAAATATATATATATTTTTTTAAATATTTTTTAATCATCACAATTGACTTTTTTTCCGTCTTTTTTTGTGAAAAATAACATATATACAAAAAAGCTCTAAGTTTCAAAGCACAGCGCAATCAGTTGTAGAACATATTTCAGAGTTTGACATGGGTTACAATTTTACAATTTTAGGTTTTTACTTCTAGCTGCTCTAAAATACTGGAGCCTAAAAGAGATACCAATTTAATGATTCAGCATTCATATTCATTTGTTAAATCCTATCTTCTCTGTATAACTCCACCATCACCTTTGATCTTTCCATCCTTTTCGAGACACCAATTTTTAATTAGAAGATTCAAGGGAAGGAGAGGAGATGTATGTCAGGGGGTGAAGGTGGGGGTGGGTAATCTTTCTCCATTCCGTTCGAGTAAAGTAGCCTCCCCCACCCCAAATGATGAGATGCCCCGGAAAATTTCCAACCTTTAGACTTCATTCTCCCCCCACTGCCCTCTCCTCCTACCTGTCCACAATACGGTAATAATTCCAGCTCCAGCTCTTCAGGCAGTGCCCTGGGGGGATGTGCCCAATGATATGCACCTGGAGGAAGGAGGTTATGGGTGGTTATCAGCGCCAGCCTGGGTAGATGGTCCTCATCTCCCCTACAATGGCTGGCAGTCCTGGCCAAAGAGTGAGGGGAGTGAGGAAAAGGATTTTCAAGGGTGATCACGAACTGGTCCCCCAAGGAGCACTGTCGCTGGGAGCAGCAGAGAATCAAGCCTCCCTGCTCACAGGGGCTGCAGCTTCAGGCAGGGGCCGCTTTTCTACCCCTAGCCCATCAGCACTGACTTCACTGTGTTCCCACCACGATCTCTCACTTTGTCTCCTCGATCCTCAGCGGCCTGAAGCTCCCCCACCAGCCACTGGAGTTGTCCGGCAGGATCTGTGGAGTTGATCAAGAGCCAGAAGTTCTCCCGGGAACAAAAATTCATATTGAGGGAGATGAGGCGGAGGCCAGGTCGTGGGGAAAGGGCATAGAACCCCCCAGTTCTGAAACGAAGTGAACACAAGGGGTCAGTACTCGTTCCTAACCCAGGTCCTGCACGCTCAGACCTGTGCGAGGCATATGGGTGGAAGCAGAGGCAGAGGCAGACATGACATCATCCTTGCCCTCAAGAAGCTTACATTCTAGCCAACTCTAGAGGAGTTGAGGGGAAAGACACAAGTGAGCTAGAGTAGAAAGCAAACGTCATTCGGGGGGAAAAGGAGCTCAGCTTTGGCAAGTTGGGAAAGGTTAGGGGCATTAAAAAGGAAGGAGAAGGCATTTTAGAGAGGGCCAAAACAAAAGACACGGGTGCATGGAGAGGGCATGCTGCTAGCTCCTTGAAGGAGACTGGCAAGAAATAAGGATGGAAAAGGAAGGGGGTTCAGATTGGGGGGGGGGTCAGAGATAGTGCCCCAGGCTCCCTACACCCTTCTGTTTCATCAATCTTTCTTTTCCCTTCCTGGGTTTCCAGTGGCCAGAAGTACCTGAGGGTGCGAAGGGCTTCAGCAGGCAGCCAGGGCTCCCACACCTTAGCCATCGCCTCATAGAGCCAGCGGGAAGAGTGGTTGCCCTCTATGAAGGGGGGAGGGAAGCTGTTGACGGGTGTGCTCTCATGGTTGCCCACGGCAGGGTACACGGGCACCAGCCCCAAGAACTTCCTCACAAGGGCCGTGACGGTGGTCAGGGCCCGCAACTGGTCCTGACGAGACTGCTGCCAGACATCATGAGCAGGGATGTCTCCTGTCCAGTACACCATGTCGAAAGGGCCAGCCGGACTCAGCCCGCTCAACAGGCTCTCCAGGGTCCGCAGGGGCAGGTCACACTTGCTGTACTCGCCCCAGTAACCAGCCCCCGGCCGGGAGGCAGGCGGCAGTCCAGAGCCCCGGCGGCAACACAGCGGGTCCGCGCAGTCAGGGTCCATGCCCTCCAGGTACTCATGATCCCAGTGCAGGTCAGTGAGGAAGAGAATGCGGCTTACAGGGGCGCCTGGGGCTGGCGGGCTTGGGGGCTGGGGCTGCGGCTTGGGCACCGCCGGCAGAGAGATGTTCCAAGGTGAAAAGATGTCCCAGTGCCCACAGGTGGGGCCTAAGAGCAGGCCGCAAGCCTCAGACGGTCTCAGCACTGAGCGTGTCCACACCTCCACCATGTCGTCCTCAAAGAGCTGGACAGCCGACTGGCACACAGTGGGTGGTGCTATCTTCAGCAGATTGCACATCTTAATGGCCATGGAGCCCACCCGGGCCACATTGGTCTCCATCTGCGGTGGGAGAAACAATAGTGAGACAGCACAGGGGAACCAGGCCGACCCCTGGCCACCACCCCTCAGACCACAATATCCAGACCGGGGCTGGGATGGTCTCAGAACCATCATGGTGAAGGGTCTTTTGTACCTCAGCTTCCTCACAGGTACTGCCCTGTGACTCTGGCAGCACCAGGCCAGTACTTCCTCTCCAGCTCAGTGGCTGGTGGCATTTCTGGTTTCTGCTTGCCAGGCTGGCTTCTAATGGGATAGTCACATCACACACTTCTGATTCTTTCAACAGCTTTCTTTGGGACTGTCTGCAGGGCTGCGCGACACACACGAGGCCTACTTCCTTCGGGAGTCCTGCAAAGCTCATGAGCCCACGAGCACCCATCATATCCCCATCAGGTCACCACAGCCCCATCTAGTCTCATGCCTCAGTTTTCTTAATTCATCAAGCCCTTTTTGAGTACCTAATACCGGGCATGGTGCTCAGAGCTAGAGATGCCGAGTATAAGGCCCAGTGGATGGATTCAGAGTGAGACACACTAGGATGGGGACCACAGTACAGCCTCCACCACCTGTGTGCCCTTGCGCAAGCGACTTCACCTCTTAGGGACTCTTCATTTGTAAACAGCCTAGCAGGCTTGATTTACCCTGAAGAAAACGGATACCACAGTACCCAATATATAATTTCCACTCTTTCCTTCCCTCACCAAGGTCTCATGGTGGTGGAGGCCGTTGCCACGGGTCCTAAAAGGGAGCAAACTCAAGTGAGGGATTGAGGACACCACCCTCCCCACCTGGGATTGCACTTGAACCCCCAGAGTACCCTCATTATCTCTGGCCCTCACCCCAGTGCTCCCCTTTGGCCTGCAGTCCGTTTGGCACTCACCTTAAGCCCGATGTCGATGGCGGTGAACAGGGCTTTGCAGGCTGGACAGGTGAGGTTCCACCACCCAAAGGCATCCTGGAGCTGGGACACTATGTAATAGGGCCTGGCGTGATGGCCTTGTGTGGGCAGAGGGTGTGCCCCCGCAGGGACCCAGAGAACCAGGGAGTTAGGCAGGGCCAGCACCAGTGCCAGCCCTAGGGACATCCAAAGGTGCCCCAGGCTGGGGGACCCTGAGAACCTACCCGGTCCCTGCTCCCGGCAGGACCTTGGGTGGCCCTGGCAGGGAGACCCACCGTGGCTGGTCATTGCCCGGCTTACTAGCCGGCGTCTGTCGACTTCAGCCTGGCTCGCCCTCTGGGCTCCGGGTTGCGCTGGGGACACCCAGTTACCCTTCACTGCAGTCGGCTGATTCCTACGCCGCCAGCCACAGAGCAGCTCCGCCCCTTCCTCTTCCTGAGCTCCCCAGCAGCTGATGCCGGCGGGGGCGACCAGGAACCCCATTCCAACTGCGGGGTGGGCAGGGCGCGCCGAGACCGCCCCGGATCACGCCCCGGATCCCGCCCCTCCACCTCGCCGCCCCCTTCTGACCGAGACTGCACCGGCCGCACGAGCGGACGCTTCCGGCTGGTGGTGACAGCTGATTCCGCCTTGCGGCCTGATCCGCAGGAAGCCGCTGCGGCCACCGCACTCGGGCTTGCTTTGGAAACAGTCCGATGTGGCGGGTGAAAGGCCCAACGGCAGCTCCTTGCCTCCCCCTCGCTGCCAGGCTAACCCCTTCTTTTAGCTTGGGAAGGGGGGCTGGGAGCGAGTAGAACCGAGCAGGGAGACGCCTCCCCTGGATTTCCCTCTGCCCCAGGCACCAGCACCCATGAGTCACTGGGAATGTTTGAGTCGCTTTTGACTCAGAATTCTGAGATGGAAGGGACCTAGACTCCTGTGAAGACACGCCTTCATTTTACCGTGAGGAAACAGGCACAGTGATGAAGTGACTAAGAAATCGTAAAGATCACACAGCGGGGAGGAATATGGACTAGAACTTGGTGTCCTACCTCCATGTATTCATGATGGTAGAAGCTAGCATTTATTGAGGTCTATACTATGTGCCAGACTGAGGAACCTACCCAGGAGCTTTATTACTCCTAATCTTCAATTCTCACAACCATCTTAAGAAGTAAGTAGAATACCGCCATTGGCCCCATGCTGCAGATGGGGATCCTGAAGCCCAGGGAGGTTAAGTGGCAGAACAGCAATTCAAACCCAGGCTGTTTTTGGCTCCTAGAGTGCCCCTCCGAGGTCCACAGAGCTACCAACATTTTCCTTTGAGAATATTTTCCCATTGTCTCTTTTTCCACCAGTTCCCCAGACATCATCTCAGATAGAGAATAATAACAATTAGCATGCATTTTCTGAAATTATGGGCCGGGTATTTTTCTAAGGACACTTCATGTATTAATTCAGTCGTTACAACACACTTATGATTATCCCCATTACAGAGGAAGAAAGCAGGATAAGGCAACTGGCTGAAGATCACCCAGCTGACTAGTAAATGCTGGAACTGGGATTTGAATCCAACATTTTGGCTCTATGTTTTGCTGCTGCTTTGTTGTCACTTTATGCCTGGATCTCTAACATCTGGGCCTTCAAGATGAGAATTTTTCAGAAGGAAAAGGAGGGGAAGGAGGGATATTTGAACATGGAGTAAAGCAGTTACAAAGTATGAAGGCATGAAAGAACCTGGTACATTTGCTAGGAAACCTAGTGTCCCCTTCCCCCATCTCCCTGTCAGGGATTTCAAGTAACTCCCTTTCTCCTTAAATGTTACTGTGTTAGTCTCTGTCCTTATGTTAAGGGGACACAGCTAACCCTCAAGACCCAAACCCTACCTGTTCTCTAGGACCTTAGCTCGTAGCTCATCTATTTTTTCTTTTTTTCCTAGCTCATCTCTTTCATCACAAATTTTTTGGCCTCTCTCTCCTTTCTCATTTGCCAAGACCTCTCTTATGCAGTGTGTTCATGTATGTAGTTATTTTTTTTAAATATGTTTTTTATTGAGATATCGTCACAACATAGAGTCCATCCAAAGCATACAATCAATAGTTTACAATATCATCACATAGTTGTGTATTCATCACCAAGATTACTTTTAGAACATTTGCATCACTCCAGAAAAATGAATTTAAAAAAAGAAAAAAAAAGCATACATCCTATACCCCTGGCTCTATGTTTTGCTGCTTCTTTGTCATCACTTTATGCCTGCATCTCTGACATCTGGATCGTCAAGGATGGGAATTTTACAGAAGGAAAAGGAAGGGAAGGAGGGACTTTTGAACATGGAGTAAAGCATATACAAAGTATAAAGGCATGAAAGGACCTGGCACATTTGCTATGAAACCTCGTGTCCCCTTCCCCCATTTCCCTGTCAGAGATTTCAGGTAACCCTCTTTCTCCTTAACTGTTACTGTTTTAGTCTCTGTCCTTATGTTAAGGGACACCTAACCCTCAGGACCCAAACCCTACCTGTTCTCTAAGACCTTAGCTCATAGCTCATCTCTTTTTTTTTTCATTCTTTCTTTTTCTTTTTTTCTGGTTCATCTCTTTAATCACAACTTTCTTGACTTCTCTCTCCTTTCTCATTTGCCAAGACCTCTTTTATCCAGTGTGTTCATGTATATAGTTACTTTTGATCAAACTATCACTTGCTACATATTATAGACTCATCATTCTGGATAAGTGATTTAAAACTCCCTTTCCGGGCAATGGGATGGTGGCTCAGTGGCAGAATTCTTGCCTGCCATGCCAGACACCTGGGTTCAATTCCCGGTGCTTGCCGGTGTATAAAACACAAAAACAAAAACAAAACAAACAAACTCCCTTTCCCTCTGACATGGAAAGACATTGTTGCAAGGTTCTCCAGGAATCAGATTCTGAGACAGAGATTAACGTGCATGAGATTTATTAGGATGTGTTCTTGGATTCAACGCTTAGGAATGGAAAGGGAAGGAAGCAGGATTGGGCAGATGGACATGTGGAGCCATGATGCTGCCTCAGTAGAGGCTACAGTGGAACCTATGGGAGTTCTGAAGCTAGGATGGCCCTTCAAAGTTGTCCTGAATTGAGAAGAGATGGCTTACTGCAATCAGGCAATCCCCACAGGGGACTGACAGCTGAGGGCTGTTGGCAGCAAGCATTTAGCAGCCTGGGAAATAAGCTCTTCATTCTTGAAGGGGGACCCAGGCAGTGCTTCACAGCATCCGCCAGAGTCAACCCCCGTGCCTCTCAAATCCACTTCTTCATATAGGTTCAGGAAGCAGCTCCTGCAAAATTCTAGTGAGTCTCTGCATTGTGGAAATTTAGAGGAAGAAAGACAGTGGGAAAACTCATCATTTTCCTCTTCTGCTATCCATTCTAGATTTCCTTCACCCTCACCTAGTACCTGGGCTGATCTCAGTGGCCTACATATAGTATGACCCGGAGTGGTCTGAGTCCCTGGTATCCATGCTCTCCTCAAGCCCTGGGTGCTGCATTTGTCTTTTTACTAACAAAATAGGGCAAGAGATTACCAAGCGGTGCCCAAGTGGACCAGCTAGACCTAAATATATTCTCCCATGTTTCCATTATATAAAAGCTACCCTACCTTCTCCTGATAATCAGGATCAACTCTACAGTCAAGATGCTGATGCCTCTTCTTGTCGGCTACTCCCAGTTTCCAGGCAGCAGCCATAGTCCATAGTTCAGTGAGACTCATGCTCTTTCCCTTTTGGGAGCCAGGACTTCTAAACCTGCAGAGCCTAGAGCTGTGTAGCAAGCACAGATTCCCCAAGTGGGCCACAGTGTCTGCAGGTAAGCAGGGACACTCCTGCTTCCACCCCCTTTTCTTTAGTCTCATGTAGTCTACCGACTGGGGACACAGCAGCATCTGATTGTTGTTTTTTACAGTATACATGGCACCCTGAGAATGTCCTCTCCAGGTATGACTTCCAATCTTGCACTTCAACTGTGCCTTTGCCAAGCCATTCCATCACTGCACCGGGCTGGCAGTTTCTGAGTAGTGTGATATGTAAGATGATCAGTGGACCCTATAGTTATGTGTCCACTACCACACCTCCTTTGGTGAAAAGTGGGTTCCTGGTCTGATGTGATATCAAACACTATAAGCCCTTGGGTGGTGGTGGTACTGGTGGCCTGAGGGCAGGAAAGGCAAACCCATGCCTAAAATATGTATTCATTCCTGCCAAAAGAAACTGTGCCCCTTCTAGAGTAGGAGTCCAATACAGGCAATGCCCCTGTGCTGGTTTGAAAGGATTATGCTCCCCTAGAAAAGCCATGTTTTAATCCTGATCCACTTTGTGGAGGCATTGCTTTCTTTTAATCCCTGTTCAGAGTTGTAGGGTGGAAGCTTGATTAGATTATCTCCATGGAGACGTGACACGCCCAATTGTAGGTATTAAACTTTGCTTAGCAGAAGATGTGACTCCACCCACTGCAGATGGGCCTTGGTTCGTTTACTGGAATCCTTTAAAAGAGAGAGCATTTTGGAGAAAGCTTCAGAGTCATGAGACCCATGAGAGCCCACACAGCCAGAGACCTTTGGAGGTAAAGAAGGAAACTGCCCCTGAGGGAGCTTCATGAAACAAAAAGCCTAGAGAAGAAGCTAACAGATGTCACCATGTTCGTCATGTGCCTTTCCAGTTGAGAGATAAACCCTGAACTTCATCAGCCTTTTTTGAGCAAACGTGACCTCTTGTTGGTTCCTTAATTTGGACATTTCTATAGCCTTGCTTTAATTTGGACATTTTGGCACAGCCTTAGAACTGTAAACTTGCAACTTAATAAACTCCCCTTTTAAAAAGACATTCTGGGGTGGTGCAATGGTAGCTCAGTGGCAGAATTCTTGCCTGCTCTGCTGGAAGTACGGGTTTGATTCCCGGAGCCTCCCCATGTCTGCTCTTCCCCCCCCCCCCCAAAAAAAAAAGCCATTCTGTTTTTGGTATATTGCTTTTTTGGCAGCTAGCAAACTAGAACAGCCACCAAAATGCAGTTGGTCTTCTCAAGGTATGGGAGGTATGTCCCAAGGTATAGTGGGGATTTGGCTATTGTTTTTACTGCTGCCAGGTTTGACATATGTCTAGGTTGGACAGCTAGATCAGTCTTGGTAAGTAAGAGCCCACAGTATTGGGCCTGGGCTTTGGGGCTTCTGATGGTTCCACACTGCCACCTAACTTTCAATTTGGGGGAAGAAATCTCATCATTCCCATTGCTATCAGTGAGCCCAGTCCAGACAAGGCTTCTCCTACTGTCAACCTGGGATTATGGGAGAGAGCCACCATGGAGCTTCTTGGTGATACTAGTGCCTTTTCCCACACACTCCTCATTGGTCTGGTAAATTCTGCCTCCCCAGGCCCCCCCAACAGAACATAATTATTTGGTGAGTTTTTGGCCTTAGAGAGTATATGCATTGTCAATGCCCACTTCTCTGAACCTTTTATTATTTCTGTTAATTCTGGCATTTCTACCTCACTTAGTATGGGCCATCACCTTTTCCATGCTTTTACTTGTCAATTAATTTCAACTTTTCATGATTTTTTCCAGAATTTCAATTGACCTTAACAATAACCACCCAATTCCACCTGTCCTTGTAGTTACTATTTTTTCTGTATTTCTCAAAAGCCTGATGCATCGAGCCAGCTGATACCTTCCTTTTCCAGTAGACCATCCCCTTTCACCAAGGGCTATCTGAACTTCACCCATCCAGAGATGGGATCCTCACTGGCTAGCAAATGATCCAGCTGCAAAATCTGATTCCAGTATCTGCTTTATCGGAGCACTCCAAGCACCAACAGTGACAGGGTGAGCTACCCAGAAAGCCGACCTAAGATGGAGACTATCAGGATTTTCTTATGGTGCATGCTCAGGATCATCACCTGTGGAAAGAAAGAAGAAAGCAGGATTGGGCAGAGGGAGATGATGAGCTGTGATGCCTCCTCCACAGAGGCTTTAGCTGACCCTACAGCAAGTTATGAAACTGAGATTGAAGCAGGATAAAATAGGACAACTCTACGTCCCTAGTTTTCTACTCAACTCTGAAAGAGTTAACAGACAGCTGCAAGCCCCTTGTTTCTTATCTAGCTCCAAAGGAACAAAGCTGCAAAGTTCTTGGGACAAAAATTATCCTAAAGCCCGCAAACCTCCCCAGAACTATTGAAACCTTCCCAAACCATAAAAGCTTGTAAAATTCTGGGCCCAAAACAAACTCTTTGATAGGAAGCCTAGGGCCATAAAGATTGTTAACCATTTGCTCAAAGACAAATTTTAGGTATGTTACAAACCACGAATTCTGCTAACTATCACCTCCTAGAACAAAGAAGACACCTAGTTTTCAAAGATGACTATGGAAATCTGCTACCAGCAACACTTTCCTATAAAACAAGCTGTCCCACTCCACTCAGTGCATGTCCCTCCCTTGGGCACATCCACATTAACGTCTCTAATGTGTACACTGTCTTTTTGGAAAACTCCTAGTATAATAAACTTTACTACTTATTCCTCTAGTCTCTAAATTATTGGCCCTCTAGTCTCTAAATTATTTTAGTTTCGGGACTATGGAACCTGGATCGGGGCTCAGCTGGCACCGTTGCCAGTAGGGCACCAGTTATAAGTTGACCCTGAAGAATTCTCCTGAGCTAAGGCACATGGGCTGAGCCTTTGTTCCCCCTCTAAGTTGACGAATCAGTGGATACAGGCTGTCTCAGAAAGGGTGTGTGACCTCGGGAGAGGAAACAGTCCTTGTTGGGGCTGCTGGTTGAGCAGCACTCCCAGCAGCTGAGGAACATAAGTCCTTTATTCCTGAAGGAGAATCTGGGTGAGGTTATCACAGTGTCCATCAAGCTCTTTCCCAGTGTCTGTCTTAGGAAAGTGCACAAATACAACGTGCATGTCCCATGGCCTCTAAGTCACTATGACCAGAGCTTACAGGGCTGGTGGTGAGAGTGAGGACAACTTCATTTATTTTTTTCTGGTTTTAGAATGTCTGCGACCTGTATTGTATTCCACACCACTGGACAATGTGTAGGACTTGGGAAAAGGGAGTGGACATAAGATATAACATGTACACAAGCCCTGACACCATAGCAAATTGGATACTAGACTTAGAGAATGGTTGGCAGAGGGATAATATGGGCTGCCTGGTTGGGAGAGAGAACTTCCTAGTTATAACCCTACTGGACAAATATTGTATGATTCACTCATACGAAGTATCTAGAATAAATGAATTCATAGAGACAGAAAGTAGATGAGCGGTTACTAGGGCCTAGGGGAAAGTGGGGAAGAGGGAGTCCTTGCTTAATGGGTAGAGTTTCTGTTTTGTTTATGAAAATATTTTAGCAATGGAAGGTGGTGATGGTAGCACAACATTGTAAAAGTAATTAAGCAAAGTACACTTGAAAATGGTTAAAGTAGCAAATTTTATGATATAATATATGTATTACCACAATAATAAAATCCTTTTGGGTTAATTTGATCCGATATCTACTTAGGATGCCCACACAATAGTGAGCCAGGAAAACTGGACATATTCTCTACAGGTAACCAGCAAACTCTTGAGCTGCTTATGCAAGTGAAAATTAAATCCATAATTCCAAATCCAGCAGCCTAGAATTGATGGAGAAAGGTCCCCCTCTTGTGGAATTTCTAGGGAGTATCAGAGAACTAGAAATCTGACAGGCAATTCCAGTATAATGTGTGCAGATCCCCCAACGTTAGGGACAGTGGTTAAGGCAGGTGGGCTTTAGATTCAGGCTTCCTGGGTTAAAATCTTGATTCTGTCACCTACTAGTGTGACCCATGACAAAGCATGTCACTTTCTGAGCTTTAATTTCCTCCTGTGTGACATGGAGCTAATAATAGTACAAGTTTGTTTTGAGGATTCAGTGAGATAAAAAGGGCAGAGTACTGAGTACCATACGTCGTGCAGGGGGAGCCTTTAGTAGCTGATGTGATCTCCTTAAGTTGCATCATCTACTTCCTCATCAGCTATATAGTATCTACCATTACCTTAACCATACTAGGTGCTAGATACATATTGACTGACATTGATTAAGTGAGGTCCACCCCCCAGCTTTCCCCAACCTTCCATCCCCCATCCATACCATCCTTTAAAAGCCAGTAGAGGAACTCTGTAGCTGCAGTGAGGTGAGGACCAAAGGAAAGAATGTGGGAAACTGAAAAATCCTTCCTCTTTTTTCCTTATGGAAGAGATAGGGAGCATTCATTAAATAGACAATAACATAGCTCCTTCTATTGCCAGGAAATTGTACATTCATTCAGTGCATATTCATAAAGCAATTGTTCTGTGTTAGGCATTAGCCAAGAAGCTGGGGATATACCAGTTAGCAGGACAATTTCTGCCTCACAGGATACCCCTGTTTAAGAGAAGAGACAAGTAGAAATAATCTATATGTGGTTGGCCACTTTGGGACAGCCTCTGCTTTTGCCCCTTGCTCAATTTGAGACCAGACTCAGTTTCTCCATACAAAATCAACTCCAAAATTACATTATTGGGGCAGTAATGTAGCGCTTTTTTGTATGCTGTTGTTAGCAAACAAACATACAAACAAACATTCTTGACATACAAACATTCTATACCTGGTGTACAATCAATGGCTCACAATATCATCACATAGTTGTATGTTTATCACCATGATCATTTTTTTGATCATTTGCTGATCTCCAGCAAAAGAAATAAAAAAGAAAAAGCTCATACATACCATGGCCCTTACCCCTCCGTCTCATTGACCACTGGTATTACAATCTACTAAGTTTATTTTAACCTTTGTTCCTCCTATTATTTGTTTATATTTAATCCATATTTTTTATCATCTGTCTCTACCTTAGATAAAAGGAGGATCAGATACAAGATTTTCACAATCACACAGTCACATTGCAAAAGCGATATCATTATACAATCATCTTCAAGAAATATGGCTACTGGAACAGAGCTCTACAGTTTCAGGTACCTCCCTGTAGCCATTCTAATACAACAAAACTAAAAAGGGGATATCTATGTAATGCATAAAAATAACCTCCAGGATAACCTCTCGACTCTGTTTGAAATCTCTCAGCCGCTGATGCTTTACTTTGTCTCATTTCACTCTTTCCCCTTTTTGTCGAGAAGGTTTTCTCAATCCTTTGATGCCAAGTTCCAGCTCATTCTGTTATTTCTGTCCCAGTTTACCAGGGAAGTGTACACCCCTGGGAGCCAGGTCCCACATAGAGACGGGGAGTTTGTTTGCCATGTTGGCTTAGAGAAAGAAAGGCCACATCTAAGCAACAAAAGAAGTTCTCTGGGGGTGACTCTTAGGCCTAATTTCATGTAGGCTTAGCCTATCCTTCGCAAGGATAAGTTTCATAGGGGCGAACCCCAAGACTGAGGGCTCAGCCTATTGGTTTGGTTGTCCCCACTGTTTGCGAGGATATCGGAAAGAGTAATGTACCTTTTACTGAACGTTTCATGGAAGAGGTAAGAGGGGATTATATCAGACATTACCCAGAAAACTTAAACTCTTCCATTAAATATCTATTTCCCTCTTCCAAACTTCCCTCCCTTTACCCGCCCCAACTTTATCTGTGTAACCTCTAAAATCTAGAGTTTTTTCCCCTTTGTGCCTTTGTCTTATACTTTTTTGTTTTTGTTCTGAGGCTTTCAGCTCTGGTCTGGGGGTTGTATACTTCATTTGTCAAAACAAAGCCCTCATTGAACTCAGCCTCCTTAGAAAAGCAGTACAGTCATCTATTGTTATCCATGCAGCGTCTGGAGGACCTCACAGCTCCGCCTTAAACTCCTTATCAAAGTATTTATTCAATAAAAACAGTTCCTTTCTGAAGAGAGAGGGAGAAATTCTACAACAAAGAAAAATGCAATTTTGAAATTTCTCTATATTATAGTATTAACTGAGCAGGTATCCTACAGTCTGATAAAAGTTTCCAGAGGGGAAGTGCATGGAGTATGGGGGCCTGGAGGAGCAGCATCACCTGGAACTGAAGAACTGACCTAAACTGAGATCTGAAGGAGGCCTGGATGTAGTGATGCTAATGCCCCAGACCGAGGGAAACGTCTCTGGCAGGGAAGGATCAGGCAGATTTGGGAACTGAGAGAGTAGACAGTATGGCCGAAGCCCAGAGAGGGCATCAGGAATTGAGGAGTGTGAAGGGTTGAGGCTGCAGAGAGTGACACAGGCCAGCTAAGAAGGATTATGTTAGAGTTTCATCTTAATTTCAAAAGGAATAGATGCATTGATTATTGACAGCTTTCATGTATTCATGTATTCAGCCAGCCAGCCAGCCAGCCATCCTGTGACTGTATGGAGCAGCGTTACCAGCTCAGTGTTCCCAGGTCAGTGTCATCAGCTCAGCGTTACCAGCTCAAGTTAGTTCTTCGGACGCTCACGCAGTATGGCAGAAGCTCTTTTATTTCTTTCTCATGAGAAAGGGCCCTCACAGGAACAAGCAGAGAGTGAGGGCAAAGCATGGGAACGTGCAGGCTCCTTTTGAATTAGTCCTTAATGCAAAGGAGTCCCTTCCCCGGTTCACCATTGGCTGACTACTTAGGGGTTAAACAATCTAGTCTCGGAAACTAGCCAATTAAAAGGTGAGTTTTCTACACTTCGTTATCATAATTATTCATTTGTCTTTGACCAATCACAGATGAAGGTATGCTGAGTCCTTCATTTGTGTATTTAGCTGCCCAAAGAGAGGACCAATCAAGCAAGCCTCATACCTGACCTATCATGGATGAAGGTATGTTGAGTCCTTCATTATCATATGTCGTTTTTTTTGGGTGGGGGGGAGGATGATGTGGGCCAGATTAGAAGGTCGAGGCCTAAATTACTTCCTTAGTTGAGCGGAAATAGTCCACCATCCTTTACAAGACAGCCATTTTTAGAAGTTTTTATCTTACAACAAGTGTCATACCAGGAACCATGAAATACAGAGACTACCAAGACGCTGTCACCTCCCCCAGGCAGCTCATGGACCAGTGGGGAGAAAAAGACGTGAAAGCACATGCCTACAATAAAAGTTGTTTTATGAAGTGCTTACTTGGTACCATAGGGTCTTGGCCATAGGGCTTTTCCAGCCGAAAACGCCAGGCACAGGCTGAGATGTGAATTTTAATATTAAGGGAATTTACTGAGTATAGGAGAAATCAAACAGCTCTGGAGGCTGTGGCACTCTGAGATTAGATGGAAGGTAACAAGGTCAGTTTCAGTTATAGGGGCCCAAGGCAAAGACATTCCATTGAGTGGGAGAGCACAGGTGCCCCTAAGGAGGGGTCTCAGTGAAGGGGAAACAAAAAACTAGGTTGCTTTGTAGATAAAAGAATATCTTAAGGCTTTCCAGGAACCGGCAGGGTTTAGATTAACATTTTATGCAAGAGGGCTTTGTGATTATAATTAACATATGCCTGGAACTTTTAGCTTCTGTTTAATGCATATCTAAGTGGCTTGGCCATTTTTACCACCTCTGGAGAGGCTGTTTTTCTGCTACATGCCTAAGGCTACACTTTCATGAAATTTTTTTTACCCCTAAGGGAGTGAGTCCCAACCCCTGGGTTGCACAAGGGGGCAAAGTAAAAACTGGTTGATTCCAGCTGATTGGGGAGCGAGCATTGGTGGGGATGAGAAAAAGTTCCCTGAGGGGACCAATCTTGAAAATGACTTGGTATTTGACTACAGAACAAGACTGTGAGGCGCTTTCCCCTTCTTTCTCAAAGCTTAATATGTATTAAGGGTCTTTCAGAATCAAGTACACACCATGTCTCCCTCAGGGCCTTTACACATGCTGTTCCTTCTGCCTGAAGATTTTCCTTCCTCTTCTCCATTAGCTTGTACACATTCTTTAACTTAATTGTGATTTCTTCAGGAAAACTTTCCCTGACCTCTCTGACTAAGGTAAACAAATTCCCTGCACGGTTCTAATCACAGTTATAATTTTACATTTGTGTTATTTGCTTATTTGATTAATGTCTGCTTTCCCCAGAAGACTGTAAGCTTCCTGAGAACAGAGACCATGTCTGGTTTTGCTCTCTACCTCTTCCTTCGTACCTACCACCATGTCTGGTACAATGTCTTAATAAGTACTGCTGCATGAATAAATAAGAAGTGAGAGGATAAGCAAAAGCCCAAGGGCATGAGAAACTATACAAGAAGGGGAAATTTTCATGAGTTTGCATGAAAGGTGGTGGCAAGAGAAGATGCTGGGGGTAGGTAGGGACCAGATCTTGGAGAGTTTATTTACAAAACGGGCAACTGAAAGGCATGAAAGGATTTTAACCAGGGTTTATCCCTATAAGCTTAGAGCTGCAGTGATGAAGGGCGAGGGAGATCAGTTGGTGAAGAATCGCAATAGATGACAGTAGAGATGATTAATTCTGAAAAGTGAGATTTAAGAAAGGAGCGCAGCGGAGTACCGATAGAAGAGATATTAGCAAAGCAGCCTCAATGGAACCAACTGGATGCTTTTGAGAGGACTCTCATGCCTTCCAGGTAGTCACCTCAGGTCCATAAATAAATAAATGAAAAGAGTGAATACATTCATCAAAGACATCAGGGTTTCTGGTTAGGAGACAGGCAGATGCAACACATGTGGAAGTGCTGGTCTGAGATGAGAAAAGGGATGTTGCTTCCCCCAGGGTAGAAGCACCGCACTTCAGGTTCATGTAGTCACAGAGGCAGGCAACCGGAGGAGTTAGCCCTGGTGATCTCCATCACAGTCAGGACTCTAAGGTTACTCGGGCCTTGGTCAATGATGTTTCCTCCCCCACCCGCCTAACTTCTCCTTGTTTTTCAAGTTTCAGCTTAGCCACTACACACAGCACACTCAAGCGGCCCCTCCTCAGTGCTCCCAACCATACCACACCCATCAATTACCCAATACCATGGGTCCTAATTGTGTTTTCACCACTAGACCCATTTCATCCCCTGGCATAGTGCTTGGGGGATAGTGAAGGTCCAATATGTAGTTGTTCAGAGAGAAAGGAGTGGTGGGAGGTAGGGGCCGGAGGAGAATATCAACAGTATAGATGAGAGGAATACCAAGGAAGAGTAAGATTCCAGCTGAGATTAGAAATAAACACACACACACACACACACACACACACTCCTCAGACCTGAGAAAAGGCGAAATCACTTGTTACTGCACAATCAGGATAGACAATGAAAATAATTTTGTCATTTGGTCTCCCAGCTCCTCTCAGTTTACTCTTGTGATCCTTCCTCTCTCTAATTTAATAATTTTATCTGCATATCTTTTCTTCCCCAATAAAACCTCCTTCCCCCAAAGAAATATTTCAACTGGGTTTCTTGGAAGCCTTGCTCCCTTGCAGGGAAATTTGGAATAAGACTTTGACCCTTGCTTGAAATCAAATTGTCTAAGTTGCTTTAACAAAGCTGTTGCTTTGCTTTGTGTGGATGATTTTTTGTTAGGCAAGTGTAGGGTCATAGACTATCCTAGAAAAAGGAAAGTAAACTGGAAATTTTCATTTTTTTTAAAAGGCCAATTTCCTTAAAATGGGAAAAGTTATACATATACACGTTCAAAAAATTTTCAAACAGTTTAAAGGGTATAGAATAAAGAATGTTTCCTTCCTATCCTAAACTCCTGAGACTTTCCGTGGGAATAATCATGACAACCAGTGTTTTGTGTGTTCCTTTAGAAGGTTTTTACCATACACAAGTGTGTGTGTGTGTGTATGTGTAACAGAATGTTGAGTGAGACTTCTCATGTCTCAACACTTTGACAAAATCTCTAAAGCTTAGACCACACACGTGGCTAAAGAATTAATAAAAATTTTGTCCAGCAGGTCCTTTGACCCTCATCTTATTACCTGCCTTCGGCCTATATAAAAGAAATCTAGGGCAGGCCACAGTGGCTCAGCAGGCAGAGTTCTCACCTGCCATGCAGGAGACCCAGGTTTAATTCCTGATGCCTGCCCATGTCAAAAAAAAAGCAAAAAACAGAACGATAAAAGAAGTCTAGAAAGTCTATGCAAGTCAGGAAGGCATAGGGGCAAGTGCTATGGCTTTTAAAGTGTGTTCAGGTTTGCGTGGGGTTGGGGGGGGGGTGTTGTTGTCAAGAGAACCACTGAGAGCAATTGGTAGTCTGGTATCTTACTTCCCAGGTTCAGGCTTGGGGAGTTGCAGAAACTTACAGGTCCATCCCAGTGCCGTTACCAGGGCAGTGTATAGTCAGAGAGTTCTTGGGAGTACTTGATATATGAACATAGAGACTGCTGCCTGCTTTTCACCTAGAGAATTTTCAAGGGTGGGGTGGCGGGGGGAGGCTGGCTGAAGGAACTCTCTGGGTTACAGCAAGCAGAAAAGGTGGCAATGAGAGAGCCTGCATTCTTATAGCTGGGTGTGGCAAAGCCAAGCGGATGCTGCATGAAGTGAGCTGAACTTGAAGGAAACTTGTCCAAGAGAGTACCTGCTTTGGAATGTACTTCAGAGGTGAGGATCTAAGAGGTAGTGGTGCTCAGGAGATCAGCTGGATGGTGTGCCTCTTCCTGCCTTACCCATCGCCAAGCTGGCACGTCAGTTAACCGTACAGTGTAGATATTGCTACTGGCTCTGAAATCCATAAAAACCCCATGAGAGAGCTAAATGGCACCTGCCATACAGAGGGTATCAAGAGCTCAGTTACAACAGGCTAGGGCCACACACATAAAATATTCTTTTGATTGGGAAAAGTAGCAGTATAATTTATTATGATAAATATCTGTAAAAGCCATTCATTGAAAAAAAAAAGAACATTTAAAAAAAGACTTGCTTGTGGTAAGGACTAACCTAGCTACAGTAATAATTAAAAAAGTAAAACCATCGTTGTGACATTTATCAGTACTTCACATATCTAACAAATACTGAACGAAACAACTGCCATTGTTATAATAAATTTTTTAAAACTGAAAACATAAGCACACATCAGAGTTAAGGGAAACTTCACAAAATCTTTAGAATGTTCATATTTGTATGCATTTTCAGCTGAACTTTCAAAGATTTCACATATAGCAAAATGACAACTTTGAATCAAAATGAATGTTATAACATTCTAACCTTGTGACAGTCTTACTATAAGGAAGCAAGAAAAATAGCGAGTAGTAACAGCAATTTATTTCTAGGAGAGAAAGCAATCACATATTTCCTTTATCACAAAACAAAAGCCAAGAGTCAACATTTTAATAACACATCAAGTTATTATTCAAGAATTTGCTTTTCAAGTTGTGTCTTTAAAATGTACTCATCTATATATTTAGATTAAATTAAATTTAGATGTCTAAAACATTTTGTTCAGAATTCTAACCTTAAGTATTAAATTATAACTTAACAAAGCATAGCCCAAACACTAGACAATAATTCTACCATTTAGTTTTTATATAGCTTATCTGAAAAACTTGTCTTACAAACAGGATTTTTGCCCTGTTTCTCTAGAATAAATGTCCCTATGTCTAAAACTTTTAATGATAACCAAAAGACAGAGTTAAATAATTCATGCTATGTATATTTTTTCATCAGGCTTTGATAAAAAAAGAGCTCTCTGGTGTCGTAGCACCATCTTACTTCTCAGGTACAATCTTTATAGTCCCAGAAGCAGATACAAATATCATATTTTATTTGCTAAAACTGTCTTCTGTTTCTCAGCAATAGCTGCACGAACAGCAACAATCTCATCACTTTCAAAGTCATAGTCAGTAATTGACTTTGGTGAGAAATCTGTTACTTCCGCTGATGCTTCACTCTGCTCTTGGAGCATTCTTGCCCAAGAAGCGTCTTCTTTCCATAATTCAGGGTTCATTGGATAGATGTGAGGGGCTACTTGAAACTTCGAATTATCTGATTATTTTACCAAGACTATCTCTCCTAATCCAAGCTGAGCATATCCCAAAGTTTGCCAAAATTCCCATGAATGTGGATTTCTCTAGACAGCCATTTTCACTGCATGCACTGCTGGCAGCACTTCAGGATGAGACATTAGGACCTGTGCTTTCATTTCATACAATGTAGCATCATTTGGAGTTAACTGTAGTGCTTTATTCAACTTCTGAACCGCCTCCCGACATCTATTATTTCAGCCAAATTGGCTCCTTCATCTTTCAGCTGTTTACTTTTCTCAGCACAGGCTTCAAGAAGAATATCTTTCCTCCATTTGATGGCATTAAGTCAGTTCCCTTCATCATTCTCAGCTACATCCTTCTCAGCAGCAGCTTTAGCTTCAAACTGCTGTAAAGTGACCTCTGAGAACTTCTTGCCAACTTTTCTATTCAAAGGAAGGCATTCTTGGTATCCCGACTTTGCCACCCCCGGATGAGTCACAGGACCAACTACTGAAGCTTTCCTCCTCTAACCTGACTACCGACTCATCTTGTTTTTCTGCTGTTCTTCAGGCTTCCACTGTGTTACCCTAGGACTCCTCCCTTGGCCCTGCATTACCTGAGTTCCCAGTTCCCTGACGACTCCTCCCTTGGCCCTGTGTTTACACTGGGTGCTCTTTGACCACCAAGGAAGTCTAGATTTCCTTTTTAAAAGCCATTCCATTTCTGGAATACTGCATTCCGGTTATTTTAGCAAAGCAGGACAGATTTTGGTACCTAGACTGAGGTACTGTTTCAGTTTGCAAACACCAAACATGTTGGGACGGCTTTTTAAATGGATAAGGGGAAGATTCTCGGGGAGTTGTGAGGGTCTTGATAGAGAAAGCCTAGAATGCTTTGAAGAGGCTGTTGTAGAAATGTGGACTCTAAAGATATCTCTGATGAGACTTTAGACAGAAATGAAGAATGCGTCATTGCAAACTGGATGGAAGGCAAAACTTGTTTTAAAATGGCAGATAATCTGGCCAAATTGACTACTGGTTTTGGATGGAAGGCACATTTTAAAAGCCATGAGCTGGGATACTTAGCTGAAGAGATTTCCAAATTAAATGTGGAGAGTGTGGTCTGGTTTCTCCTTGCAGCTTATAGTAAAATGCAACAGGAAAGAGGTAAGCTGAGGACTGAACTCTTGGATATAAGGAAACCAGAAATTGATGGTATAGAAAATTCTGGGCTTCCAGAAGGGGAGAACTCAGAGAATCATGACCCATGTGAGGATTTAACCAAGCATGAACCCAGTCAGCCATTTCAGAAAAGGCCAGGATTGGAGCTGGAGCTATCCAGGAAGGATTTGTGGTAACTCCTATTGTCTGATTGCCATGATCCCTGCATATTACATAGAAAACCAGCAACAGTGTTGCAGGATCTGTACAAATGGAACCACTGCCAGTCTGGACTAAAAGGGATAGAAAAGGGACAAATTGAAGGAAAAATAACATCCAAAGCAGAATCATAGAAGCTAAGGTCTGAAGCCAAGAAAACTGGGGCCAGGAAAGCAGACCCGCCCAAGCACCTGGAGAGGGTGAGTTTGTCCGAAGGTAAAGGGCGGACCTTCCACCTCAAAGCCCAGGAAGAGTTTTGCTGTCCCAGGCTTTGAAGAGGGTGGAGAACCTAAAGCTAGGGATTGAGGGGAGCCTGGCTGTTGTCCTATTGTTCTGAACAGGTTGAGCATGTGCTCCGGAAATGGCAGAGATCCCAGCTGCTGCCCCAAGCTAGCGAGGGTAGAAAGAACCGAGAAAAAGGTTGGTCCCCCAACATGACCCAGTGCTGCAAGTCACCCCAGCATTCGGAGAGAGAGCCAGGCTGCTGTGTAGGTCCTTGGAGAGGGTGGGACTGTCATTTTCTAAAGCCCTGAGGATAAATGACTCAGACTTTGAAATCTAATGGCGTTTGCCCTGCTGTTTTTAGAAACTCTCTGAGAACTTTGACCCTTGTGTTCCTTCCAATTTCTCCCTATGGAAACAGAAACATATATTCTATGACTGTCCCTCCTTTCTATATTGGCAGCAGATGACTTGTTCTGAGTTTTACAGGTCCAGAGCCAGAAGAGAATTTTGCCTTAGGGCAGACCATGCCTGTAGCTGACTTTGATGAGATTTTGCACTGTCTCTGACTTTACATTGTATTTGTATTATTACTGAAATGATTAAAGCCTTTGTGATATTGTAATGGAATGAATGTATTTCGTACATGGGAAGAACATATCTTTTTGAGGTCCAGGGGGTGCCGGTTTGAAACTGTTGTGTACCTCAGAATAGCCATGTTCTTTAATCCTATTTTAATATTGCTGAGTGGGATCTTTTTGATTAAGGTGTTTCCATGGAGAAGTGACCCATCCAATTGTGGGTAGTTCCTGTTGATTAGGTGGTTTCCATTTAAGGTGGGGTCCTTACTGGAGTCCTTTAATAGGACCTTTTTGTTGGGAAAAAGCTTCAGAGTCCACACAGCCAGAGACCTTTGGAGATGAAGAAAGAAAACAGCCCTGGGGAAGCTTTTTGAAATGAGAGGCCTGGAGGGAAAGTTAGCAGAAGTCACTGTGTGTCTTCCCAGCTGACAGAGGTGTTTAGGATCCAATGTCCTTTCTTAAGTCATGGTATCTTTCTCTGGATGTCTTAGTTTGGACATTTTTATAGGCTTAGAACTGTAAACTTGCAACTTAATAAATTCCCTTTTTAAAAGCTGTTCCATTTCTGACATACTGTATTCCAGCAGCTTTAGCAAACTGAAACAGCTCCCTTTAAAAAAAAAGAAAGAAAGAAAACCAAAGTGACCATGACAATTACATACAATACATGATCCTGGATGTGATCTAGCAAGACAAGTAAAAAGGCTGAAAAGGACATTGTTGGAACACATGAAACAACTGGACTATAAACTATAAACTTTATATCAATATTAAATTTCTTGATCTTAGTAACTGCACTTAAGGTGGCTACATAAGTGAATATCCTTGTTCTTAGGAAATGTACATGGCAGTATTAAGTGTTCAGGTTGCATGATGTATACCACTACATTCCTGTATTCTGAAAATGGGTTAATAATAGAGAGGCAGACAAAATGATATGGCAAATGTGGAAAAATGTTTAAATTGGTGGATTTAGGTATGTTGGGGGAGGGGGAGGGATATGTTGAGTTCTCTGCATGAGGTGTGTTTTATTTTGTCCTGTATGAAAGTACTTAAAAATAAAACATTAGAAAACAAAATTAAAAACCTACTTGTCTATAGCCATCATCTACCTTTTCCCTTTTGTTACATCTTTACAGCCAAGCAAACACTCATGAACCACTGTACTGTATGCAACATAGGCACAGAGAGGTTAAGTAAACTGCCTAAGATCATATGGCTGGCAATTCTTGGAACCCAGTTTTGAATAGAGGAGGTGTCCCTCCTCCCATCAAGGGCTAATACTTTTGTATTGCTGTGTATCTCATCCCATTCCATTCACTCTACTTAGGGATCTAACTATAGTATTTATCCCCCATCCCTTAGTTAATACTGTCTGCTGTGAGCGATAAAAAACTGAAAGAAAAAAAGCTACAAATGCAGAAGCTTTAAACAAGATCAACATATATACCTCTCTCACAAAGGCATAGCCCATCCAGGACTTGTTTTTTAAAGACAGTGTGATCACCAGGGACCCAGGCTCCTTTTACCTTGACCACATCATCAAAAACCTGGCTTCTACTTTATGGTTCATGCTCCAGCCATCACATCTACATTCCAGTCAGCAGGAGGAAGGAATGTGCAGGAGAAGGGCACGTCCTCTTCCCTTTAAGGACACTTCCCAGAAGCTGCACATAACATTTTTGCCTTTGTTTCCCTGGATGAAACTTGGTGTAATTATTGTTGTAACTGCAAGGGGGGTGGCAGGGGCAGGGGAGCAAGTGGAGAAATGTTTTTGTTCCATGAGGACATTTACCCAACTAAAATTCAGATTCACTACCATGGAAGATAGGAGATGACTCTCGGAGGACAACAACAGTCTAAGACATGCTCCTGCTCTCTGGCATATTCAACCTCTCCTCCTCAACTTGAAAATCCAATTAACACTTCAATTCTAAACATTAAAATGAAGAAAACCAAGACAAAACAAATGCAAGCACCTCTCTGGACTTTGCCTATTCTCCAACTGCCCCAGTTCTCTTTCTCTTTAATAGGCAGCATCTCAAAAGAGGTGTTCACCAATTCTGTCCCACTTCCTCACCGACACTCGCCAATTTCATTTTTGACCCCATCAATTTATTGAAGCAACTGAGGTCACCTAAGACCTGCATGTTACTAAAGCTAACAGACATTTTCCATTCTCTCT